>NW_025999960.1:20873791-21007291 GCF_001458135.2 Marmota marmota marmota | reverse complement strand
GCTGCCCCGCTTTGGTCGCGGATCCCACTTACTTGGGACTAACCCCGCGTTGGTCGCGGATCCCACTTACCTGGGATTAACCTGGTGCACCACCCCTGACTGCTGAAAGTTCTGGTTCCCGGGTTTCGGCACCACTTGTCGCGACCCCTTGCCCGCAAGGAAGACGCAACTCAGGAATCTTCTTTCAGCAGTTTATTCAGGCCTTGATTCATGTATCTTTTTTTAGTGACCCCGCCCAAGCACAGCCTAATAAAGCCTCCCGCATACCAATCCCAAGCTGCCACGTGGACCTTTCTCATAGGGTGGGAAGGGATTGCATGCCAATTCTCCATATTAGGAGTTGTTTATCACAGGCCACAGTGGAAGCCGGCGCCATCTTCTAATGGCGGCCACGGTCTAATTAGAACGGCTCACCACAAATTGTTTCCATTGGAGTTCAAGTTTCTCAGTTACCCTTCTTAGCCAACAGGTGGAGTTGTCTGTACTTTCCTGGTGGCTTCACCCTCAAGTTGCTAGGGTTGAAGGGTTAGTCCTGGAAGTGGAACTCATGGAGGTAGGGTATAGCATTTGCCACTCCATGCTAGAAAACTGCTCCCCAGGAATCTCCTTTGTGTTCCACTTGAATGATGTAAAAGCCTGATCTTAGCCCTTATGTCACCTGTGGACCCCACAATTCCTGGTCCCTGATATAGTCTACAAACTTGATCTTTCCTGCTCCCACCCTTTTGAATTTCCAGATAGTCACTACTCTCCAAGGTGGTCCTGATGGCTGAGCACTGAGACTTCTGTGCCTGTCTCAGAGAGCTGTTTAGTATTGGGTAGATAAAGACGAGGTGATGAAAGCTGCAGGCTGGCCATGTAGCTGCAAGCACTGGGCTGGGTTGGTGGCTAGGGAGGGTTAGGGGGACTGGGGATTGGTTGCCAGACTGATGCTGAATCTGGCAGGGCCAAGGGATTGGTGGATGTTGGGCTGGGGAGGAAGATGGGGACTAGTGTCAGGGTCCATTGAGTGCTGCCCTGAGTGGGCCCCAGGAACCCAGTTGGTGCTAGACCAGCTAATTGGGTGAGCCAAGAGCCTCTTCTAACCTTCCAACCCACTACAGGCAGCCTGTCTATCCCCTTGCACCTTATGACTTGGGTTTTTGGGGAGAGTCTTCCTGTCTTTAGCCTTTCTAACCTGTGTTCCCCTGGGTAAAATGCTGCCAGCATCTGCCTTTTTTCAGGATTGCTAGACCCACATAGACTTAGCTGCTAACTCACAGATCTGGGTTTCAGTTTCTGTATGCTCCACTATGCTGCAGGCCCAAGGTCTCAAAGTTGTTTTAATTTGCAATGAGAGATACTACCAGGGATATGCTAACATAAAGAAGTGACCATGTGAAGAAGCAACACAATGGTGGCTATTAGCACACCTAGCATTATTAGTCTATATAATTTGTGAATCTTTTAATTTTAAAATTTTAGCATTTTATATGTATGCAAATATTACATACTTAGCAATAAACTTTAGGATCCTAAATATCAAATCTACTTAAAACACATTTATTTGGACTTGCATTTATTTTAATTTTCTTTACTTTTTAATTATATCATGTCCCTTATTGATAATTGTAATTTAAAAAAAAAAAACTTTAGATATAGAAGATTATTAGTGAGCTAAATAAATTGAAGAATATTATAAATATTTTTCTTTTGGGTGTCAAGAGATAGGTGCTCATAAAATTTTTTTAAAAAACCATATAGCATCATTTAGAGTGGAAGAGGAACTGAGAAATCTATATGAATTATTTTCTTAGAAATACAAGTACATACAAGCTAAGCTATTTATTTCCTTGTTGGGTTTTGCTTTTGTTTTATTTTGCTTTATTTTATTTCTTCTTTCTTTTATTTATTTATTTTTTGGGGGGGTAGATTAAAAGTAGTGAACCAGGTTTACATTAATTACAAAAACATTATCACTCCTTTAGATTGGGAACTTAGCTTGAAAAGGGTTTGTTTGAAGGGGGACTAAAGGAGTGAATTTATGTGATGGAGACTATTTGTTCTGGGTGTAAGAAATATTTGAGAAAGTTTATGTGAATTGAGTTCAGATCAAGCATAGATAAATAGATAAGGAATTTAATGGTTTATACTTAGTTAATATTTTATTTCTATATTTGAACATTTTCTTTCCTCTTTGAGACCAAAGCAAGTTTTTTGAAGGAATCACTGAAAACTTGTCTTACCTGTTTGTTTCTCAGAGTGTAAATGAATAGATTCAATATGGGAGCAATGGACGTAATTAGCACTGCCACATCTTTATTGATAGCCACACATTTTTTTACTGAAGGTTTGACATAGATGAAGATAGAGCTTCTATAGGTGATGGACACTACAATCATGTGAGAAGAACAAGAGGAAAAGGCTCTTTTTCTTTGCTGGGCAGGGGGGAATCCTAGATTGGTCTTGATGATGTATATGTAGGACAGAACAACACACACAAGGGTCAGAATGAAGGTCAGCACGGCACAAACAATCACTAACTGCTCTATGAGCCATGTGTCCGAGCATGAAATCTTCGAGATAGGAGATGCATCACAGAAAAAATAATCAATAACATTTGAATCACAATATTTCAAATTTAGGAAGAGAATAAGTGGTGGGAGTATGGTCAACAAACCATCCACCCAACAGCAGAGGACAAGCTTCCTGCAGACTCTGTGGCTCATGATGGTGACATAAAGCAGGGGTTTGCAGATGGCCACATAGTGATCCTAGGACATAATGGCCAGAAGAAAAAAATTCTATTACTCTAAAGACGTCAATAAGAAACACTTGAACGACACAAATATTATAAGTAATGGACCTGTCATTGGTTACTATGTTGTACAAATATCTAGGGATACAAGCAGATGTAAATGAAATTTCTAATAGGGCAAAATTTTGTAGGAAAAAGTAAATGGATGTTTTAAGGTGGGGGTCCAATAAAGTGAGGGATATGATGCTCAGATTCCCAGTTATACTCAACATGTAAGTGAGAAATAGAAATGCAAAAATTGGAATCTGAAGTTGAGAGTCATCTGTTAGTCCCAACAGAGTGAAGGTTGTTATTGTGTAGTTTTTCATTCTAACTATTGAGGTTTATTTAGTCAAACTTCATGTAAAATTTAGAGCTATTTTATCTGACAAGAGTGACATGAAAGCCTGACAGAAATAGTCACTACTAGAGACAGAAAACTAATGCACATATAGTTTCTTCTGTAAGTTGCAATTGATGTTGTCAATACCCTGATGGGCGTGGCTACTCCTTTTATGCTTCATTTGTAATTTATATCTAACTGGATTATTCTGCGTTGTTGGCTTTGGCTCACAATCTCTTGTGATTCAATAAAATTATAAATTCTTTTTATGGTTAAGATCTTCTGTATTTTAAAGGTGAATATTTAAATGTAATTATTTTTTTCCAGTCTTTCCTAGAATATTTGGTCTAAAATGTAAATATCTAACATCTCATCTGGACTTCATGAATAGGTTGTCAGTCCACTATGACCTGAATCTCATGTTTTGCCAACTATGACAAAGCCTGTGTGTATGTAGTTTGTTTTGTATTTTAAAATGTAACTGCCACATTGTTGGCTCACTCCTTTGATTCTCCTTACATTTCTCTGCTAGTGTGTAATTTATTGCAGTGTCCACTGGGATACAAATGGGGCTACAAGTGAAGAAATGCTTGATTGAAGGATATACAGCTAGAAAAACATTACTTGTATACTTTCAGCTTGTTAAGGATCGGAAATATCCTAACCCCTTGATAACAATAAGATCAAGTAAAACATCAAATTCCAAATGCTAAATAAACTCTCCACAGTCTGCCTGTGTACATTTACTTATTGTGATTTTCAGTTTCAGCATCTGCTCTATTGGAAAGTCTTCTAAAAATCTATGTTAACTGTTCATTTTTGTTCCTGTGACAAGTAATTTTTATTTCAATTTGAGCATTTCCTCTGAGAAACTGAGTTTGTTGAAATTAGGATGTTATCTTTTTGTTTAAACTAGGATATCTACCCAAACTAACACAATCCTAGATTTATGATCAGTTGTGTAAGAAATATTGTATGAATAGATACATATCTATATAATTTGCCTACACATTCAAAGCTAGCTTCAGTTCTATTTGGGCTTCATCTTGAAATTACTTTGTCATTGATTTTAATTATTTAAATTTCATATGTCCCGGTATTTGACATTTTTTTTCCTTTGCTAGTGAATAAAGTCATACTGTGAAAGTATCACTCATGTGCTTATGATGTTATGTTCCATGCCAACCAAACTGTTGATTGTCATCTTTTCCTTGTTTTAGCTCTTGAACAGACAAGTGTATCTTTGGTGAATTTTTGTTTTCTTGAGGCATCTGTCAGTAATGTATTCAAACCAGAAGGCAAGAAATTTGCATAGCTGAATTCACAATGTTACATGCTAGTCATCTTAAAATGAATATTTTAAATACTTAAAAAGAATATTTTTACATATCTATAAGTGCAATTAATTCTAATTTCAGCCCATTGTATGTTTGTTATCAGTTTATAAATTTCTTTTTAGTTTTGCGAATTCTTATTTTTTCAAAATTTCACCTATATTAAAATAAACTTAAGAAATATGCCACAAGTTTTAAACCAATTCCTAACACAATATTATACATCTTTTTGTTTCTACAATTGTTAAGAAGTCTAAAATAAGCATATGTTTATAAACATTTCATGATTTGCAAAATACACAATTTCATAATTCTCAGGAATATAATTTCAAAGAAAAATAAAATATATATCTAATTTTCTTCAACTCTGCAACACTCAAAGCACTGTATCATATGGTAGATCTTTTTGAAAAATTATTGACACCTTTAGTTGATACAGGTTTTGGTCACATTTGGTTTTAATTCATACAATTACACCATGGTTAATACTCTATTCAGTTTATATTTAAGGATTTCATCATTGTCTTCTACAAAAAATTTTCCCCTAGATTTTTTACTTACACCTCTTCAATCAATATTTTAATAATATTTCACAATGAGAGTTAAGGAATTTTTAGTTCTTGAATAAAGTTTTCTAGAGATTTTCCTCAGCTGTGACACAATTTTATTGCCATATTCAGGTTAATATCTCCAGTGTTTATCTTATGTAGATGAACGGGAACAGCCTCCTGCCCACCACCATTTTCTAACAAGACTCAATAAGCATATTATGTGAATGTCATTTGTTTTTAAAAATAGTCACTATTTCAAGAGATCAGGGTGGATAACCTCTTAATTATATGACCAGTTACTGCAATTAAATCCCAAGTTTTGTTGCACCACCATTGAGAAGAAAAGCCAACAAAGACTATTTGAAGACCTGTGTTATTCCTATGAACTATGGGACACAATAACTACAATGGATCATTTGTATTGAAGGGAAGGATACTCTTTTCAGCTTCCTTCTTCTCAACCCAGTTGCTCCTAGAGGTATCATATGGTAGTAAGCTCTTTCCTGAACTCTTTCCTGCATGTTAGCCCTTTTCCCCAAAATGT
This sequence comes from Marmota marmota marmota, assembly GCF_001458135.2. Lineage (NCBI taxonomy): Eukaryota > Metazoa > Chordata > Mammalia > Rodentia > Sciuridae > Marmota > Marmota marmota. The sequence continues at coordinate 21,001,743 of NW_025999960.1, read as the reverse complement.
CCCTTACTTATTCCACTCATTAATACGTCTTGTTTTTAAGAGGCAAAGACTAGGGAAATGGTTGTAAGTTTAAAGATTTTTATATTTAAAAATGCAGGTATAACTAATTTTTTCAATAGCAAATAAAATGTCACATTGGATATTTTTAGTGCAGATACTCATTTTTTTTCCTTTAAAAAGGAAAGTTAGGGTGTGAAAATAATAATGTTCCCTCATCTATAATTTCATATTATTGTTTCATAACAATAAAAATCAGCATTCCAAAAGACAACCCAATAAGACCTGTGAATCTTTATATAATAATTCAAATAACTAATCAAATGTAATTTGGTTAAATCATGTCAAACCAGCTTCTTAGAGAAAATCATTATACAAATTTATAAAAGATGAACTTAAATGAAATAAAATAGCCATTGTATTTATTCTTCTGAGACTTAACAATAGCTTGAACTGATTCTTTAGCAAGAGTCCTAATGGCTAATTTGATGAAGATGACTTAATAGCAAAAGTTTATGAATGGTTTTCTTGTCTTAGTGTATGCCCTCTACCCCCATTTCCTATGATTGGTGCTTGGAAAATGTTAGAATTCTTGACTGCTATTTTTTTTTTGTACAAGTGATTGAACTTAGCAGCACTTAAACACTTAGCCACCTCTTTAGTCCTTTTTTATTTTTTATTTTGAGATAGGGTCTCACTAAGTTGCTTAGGGTCTCACTAAGTGTCTTGCTAAGTTGCTAAGACTGGCAAATTACAGTTCTCCTGCCTGAGCCTCTGGAGACACTGAAATTATATGTGTGCATCACTATGCCTGGCTTCTTCAAGTGTTTCATCTCCAACAAACTGTAAAGATTTTCTAACCAATAACTTTAGTCCAATTTTAACTAGGAAATATTTTCTAGTTCTCTTTGGATTAAAAATAAAATATTGTTTCAAGTATTTCCCTCTCTTGATTTCAAGGCATTGGTATTGTGCTCTCTGGATGGGGTGAAGGCTTTTTACACTATTAAAATCTGCATTTATTTGTTAAACCTAAAACTAAATAAATAAATTTCAGAATAAAAATATATTCACATATTGAGGCTTTGATATTAATTTACTAAAGTACTCTCAAAAAGGTTAAACCAAATTATACAGTTGAATTTTATTCATGACCTAGCTATGTAACACACTTAATCTAACACTTATGACTATCTCATGATCACATACAATGTGATAATTTTTCATCAGTTTATCATTTTTAAAAATTTGTTGTTTATGTTGTTATGATGTTTAAAAACTCATGTTTTGGATTTTTTTTATTTTTCTAAACAGTATGGTTTCATGTTAATTTCTATGTCCTAAAGCATAGGACACAGCAAAACATAAGACACAGTAAAAATTCCACATACTTAGAGCTGTCTGATACTTAACAAAGGTGCCCAAATATACATGTTGAAGAAAGATTGACTGTTTCATAAATGGTTCTGGGAAAACTGAGCATCTATATGGACAAGAATAAAATTAGATTTCAATCTCTCACCCTCCACAAAAGTGAAATCAAAGTGGATCAAAGACCTAATTCTGGAATTAAATTAAAATTTCTGCAACTGTTAGAATAGAACAAAGAGTTAACACTCCAACATATTGGTACAGCTTCCAATTTCCTTAACAAAACCACCAAAACTCAAAAAATAAAACCAAGAATCAATATGTGGAATGGCCTCAACTTAAAAGCTTCTACATAGCAAAGGAAATGATTAAGAGCATGAACAGAGAATCTAAATAAAGGGAGAAAGTCATTGTCAGCTTCTCTTCTGATAAGAGATTAATATCTATAATACATAAAGAACTCAAAATGCTTAACAACAAAACAAAATAACCAATCAATAAGGGGGAAAAAGAACTAGACAGAAATTTCTCAAAAGAAAAAACACAAATGATCAACATATGAAAAACTATTTAAAAACTCTAGTGATCAGTAAAATGCAAAACAAAACTACCAGAAGATTTCATCTTACTCTTGTTGTAATGGCAATATCAAGAAATGAAATAATATAAACACTAGAGAGGATGTGGTGAAAAAGGTACAATCATATATTATTGGTGGAACTGTAAAATAGTACAACCACTTTGGAAAGCAGTATGCAGATTCCTCAAAAAATCAGGAATGGGCCACCATATGACCCAGCTATTCCACTCGTTGGTATTTATTCAAAATAACTAAAATAAGCATATGATAATGATATAGTTTCATCACTTTTATAGTATACAATTTACAATAGCCAAGTTACAGAAGCAGTGCAGGTCAACAAATGAATATGCTAAGAAAATGTGGTATATATACATAATAAAGTTTTACTGAGCCATAAAAAAAGAATGAAATTATGGCATTTTCTAGTAAACTAATGTAGCTGTATAACATCATACTAAGTGAAATAAGCCAGACTCAGACAATCAAGGTTGGATTTTTATTTTTATTTTTTCATATGCAGAAGCTAGAGCAAAATAAGAAGAAAATGTAAGGGGTCATAAAGGTATGGGAAAAATTTAGTGGAGGAGAGGAAGATGAGAGAGAGAGAGAGGGAGGAGGGAGAGGAGTGATAGGAAAAGGGGAGGAAATATTGAATGGCGATATGAACTGGGTTCAAAGGGGCTGACTGTATCAATAACTAATAAAAGCGTGAAGAAACCACACAGCACACAAACCTAAGTTTCTAAGGCAGGATGGCTCAGCTCTGCCAAGTGACCCCAAGGGTCAGCTCCAGCGCTGGAAGAAGCAAGACAGCAAGCACACCTGAAACCTTCTATTTATTGGGGAAAAGACATTCAAAAAAGTTCCAGCCAAATAAGGCAAGGTTTCAAAGCAAGCAGTCTTGTTGGTGATGTCTTGTGATCAGCAGTTTGACTGACATCTTTTAAGGCCACACCCATCTCAAGTGTTGTGTGGGATCAAAGGCAGAGTGAGAGAAATGGCACACATAGGTCGCACAGCCCAATTAGGCAACAATTTCAGTCCAGTTCCCTCATACACTGAAATGCGCAGAGCTCACACACACAATCCATGGATGGCTTGCAACAATGTACATGTATAAATATACCACAGTAAATTCCACCTTTATGCATATCTATAAAGCACAAACAATAATAAATAAATAAGTGAGGGAAAGTAAAACCAGAAGGGAAGGAGAAGGAGAATAGGGGAAGGGAGGAGAGTAGGGAATGGGGGAGGGGGCACTCGGGACTGAAGTGGGATAAATTAAATTCCCTGCAGGTATGATTGTAGCAAAATGAACCTATTTACAACTATAATTGACTAATAAAAATAAATATTTTAATTACTTTGAAAATTACCAAAAATAGGAAAGATACATTATTTTTATAAAGTGAGTGCTTTTTCTTTAGCAATCTATCAATTTTTACTACCACTCATGAGCTTTTCCAACCTTTACTACTAACCCATTGGAAGTCAGAAATACTAAAGGAATTGCCCTAAACAGCCTCAGGTGTCAGGGATAGAGGGGAGAAAGAGGTAGAAAAATACTATATCTTGGAAGGCTGGAATCTGAGTTCTATATCATGTGAACTTCTTGTAAAATTTCATGATGGTTTGGTAGATCTGAGTGTTGTTTTATGACCTTTGTGCCTTTATTTATTTTTTAAAATGGTAAGTTTTTATCCTTTGAAAATGATTTGGCCAGGTGAGTGGTACATGTCTGTAATCCTATAAATTCAGGGGACTGACGCAGAGGATGATCACTTGTTCAAATCCAGCCTCAGCAATTTAGTGAGACCCTTTCTCAAAATAAAAGATAAAATGGGCTGTGTTTCAATCTCTGCTATCAAAATAAATAAATAGATAGATAGATAGATGATAGATAAATGATTGGGGATAGTTCAGTCTTAAAGTACCCCTGAGTTGCATCCACAGTGCCAGAAAAAAGAAAGAAAAAAAGCAAGCAAGCAAGCAAGCAAGAAAGAAAGAAAGAAAGAAAGAAAGGTAAATTGTATTGCCATAGATATTTCCGTAGAAAGGAATGAGAACATANCAGTTTTGAACCCATTGCATTTTCTAGGTCAGAAAACTACATATTCCTCTGTGCTTAGTTTCACCATTTAGAAGTTAAGAGAGAGATTAAAAGCAAAACACCCTGAAGTCACAAATTACATTTTCATTAAAGAAACAAGTTATGGTTTCTATTGAAGAAACTTCAATTACTTACAGATGTGAAAGGTTCTTATTTTATAAATATATATTACATTATTGTTACATAGTGGAAAAGTTTTTTAATATACTTCAACTTTATTGTGTATATATTTTCTTCTTAAATAACTCACTCCTTTTTGTTTGACTGTTTGTTACTGATTAAATCTGTGAAGAAATGTGGAAGGAGATGTGAGAGAAGACATCAATAAGTACAGGAGGGGTTCATGAGAGCATCAAAACAATAAACAATTCCATAGAAATTCTTCACAGACCAGAGAAAATACTTGAAGAAACTTTAGTAGCAGATGATCTTTAATAAATAATTAAGGGTGAAATACTATGCTTTTCATTTGCCAATATTAAATAAGATTAATAAATTATGAGCATTTATACAACTTTTATGTTTAATAAGGTGCATGTGATTTTCAGCCTTTAACTATTTCAAGAACTTATTTGTGTAACACATGATATATATCTCCAAGCACTTAACTCATCATTCCAGCTTTCATATCTGATATGGTTTATGTTATTCAATCCCATTTTCTTTAACCCATTACATCAGAATGACTTCTTATTTCTCCTTCAAAGATCAGACAGATCCCTTTAATCATTTAAAATGAAAATTAATAGTGATATTTAATATTTGTAAATAAGAGGCAACAAAACATGGTCAGGACTTTCCAATTCCTTCTTAATGCTTACCATCAAAAATAATATTAACAATGGTCCTCCAAGTAGTTTAGATGAGATGTGGGCAATATATTTGATGCCCAATGTGAAAAAAAAAATCTCACTAAAGAATCCATTATGTTTTAGTGCCTCTATCAGAGCTACCAATCTAGCAGGTTCTGGTCAGGGATGAAGGGGGATAAGAAAAATAAAAACTCACAGATGCATATTTTGAGATAATATCTGGGGTCAGGTGGAGTGCTGCTCTCTGATGGAGAATCAGGTTTAAAGAGTTATGCCAGCAATTTTTATTTATATATGTATCATTATTAGGTTTAAGACTATGTAAGCATTATTCTTTGTATTTAGGAAATTTATAGCATTAGCAACTTTATGCAACTTTCTCAATGTTGCATTCTACAGTTGCAATGTGCAATATTAGAAGCTTTGTGTAGCTCTCAAGAAAGTCTGTTGTCTGAAGTTAACTGTTAGGCAGGCAGGTTCAGGAGCAGTGGAGCTGGTGAAACATTGTGATTGTCTAGCAAGAAAGTTCCTCTATTCCCAGGAGTTGTGTGCCTGACATCAAGGTTGAGGCTAATAAGACTCTAGCACAGAGCGGAGGACATTACCATAGCAGCTAGGTATCCTGCACTTTTGCACAGAAACTTTCCCAGGCACCAAGCATGCCACAGCCATGAGGTCATCAGAGACCCCAATCTCAGACACTGCTCTGCTCTCCCATTCTTTATCATCCCTGTCCACATTGGGTATCAAGGAGATAATTTAGAGTATCAAAGAGATTCTTATCTTTAAAGACTGTGATAAGACACTTTGGTTCCATTTGATTTCTGATTTCTCTCTCTCTCTCTCTCTCTCTCTCTCTCTTTGTAATAATTTTTTTGTTTTGTTTTTGCACGGGGTTCAAATCTTTCTTAGCAATGCAATAACTTAAATGCTACTTTTAAAAACTGTTCAGAGTCTAGGTTAACTCATTAGAGAACAGTCTAATTATTTAATACAATGTGTGGGCAACTCTAGATTATCTTCATAACCACACTAATATGCACTCCTGGCATTGCTTAGGCATTCCAGGCTCTGGGCCATGCCATGGGAGTTGGTTCCTTTGAGAATGTCTGTCAGCATGAATAAAGCAAAAATTCCTCAGGAGCACTGATTGAGTACTTAGAAGACTTATTAGAATCCATTTTTTACTGTTCATCACAATAATTTAGGTGACTTTCTGTAGATAAATAAAAATAATTTATATTTATTAATTTCGGTAATGATGGGCACGTTTAATTCTCTGCATTTGTAGCAGTGCATATAAAAACAACCCATGGGAAAAATAGATTATCAAATAACATATGATGATTATTTCATATATATTAACACTCATATATGTAAGGGATCATACTTTTATTCCATTAATTAGACATCTATAATTTAAACAAGAAAGGAAGGGGAACTAATAATAAAATTATCATATCTAAATGTGCTAAATTTCGCATTTATGACATAAAGCCATTTTTTTCATAGAAAGTATTTGTGCTTTTCTGTTAGAGAGGCATAGATTTAAAATACAAATGTACCATGCAATGGATTTGTTACTTTGAGTTACTTAATTTCATTAAGCTTTAGTTTCTCTCTTGAAAAATGTAGTTGGAATTTTAAGAGTATTTTTGATAATTAAATGAATTATATAAGCAAATGTGCTCCATAAATCATGTGACACTTAGATTCTAAGAGTAGATGTGTTAATTATTTTATTTTTCTTTTAGCCAGAAATAATTCTCAACTCTGGAAAGTGAATTTGTTGTACTTGTGGTTTACTAAATGCACTATTTATTCCAGTGACTGAAAACTTATATTTTATCTCAATTCATATAAAACAATATGAAATTGTTGTCCTTAAAGCTAAATAAAGTATTGAACTTCATAGATATGTAACTTCCTTTAATTCACATAACTAGCAAATGTCAAATATAATCTCAGACTATCCAAAAGTAAAGTCTATATACTCTTAAGCACAGTATTACAAGTTTGTATTTAATTAAAAACACAGAGATACAGATAGTGATTTCCAGGTTTTATCAATGGAAAATGAATAACCTAATATAATAAAAAATACTAATCATTTTATTATAATTTTTAATATATTATTTTAAAATATAACCCAAATATATTCTATTTAATATGATTGAATGTAATATGATTGAATGAATGTTATTGCAACAGTGCTGAAATTTGAGTCTTCTTCTGCCTTCTATATGTTCAATTTACCTCTGATTTTCTTGTAATTTCACTATTACTCAGAATGGCTCTTGAACAGTAGAAATATTAAACAATGCCATTAATGTAATCTAGTAAAACTAGCAGTTCTAAAGTTCTAAAAAATGTTCCCTCTTTCATCAATGCTTTTGGCCATCAATGTTTTTATCTTTGTTTTTCCATTTTATTCAGAGTGCATCTATTTCTTTGGCTTTGGAGATTAAGAAGCAAAAATATAAAATACAGAAAATATCAGAATGTGTTTTAAAATTATTTAGCATGTTTTATACATAAATTGTGTGAAGCATGAGCTACTTAATGTTTTATCCATGTTATCTCCACTGGCTCAAGGGACTCATTCAGTGAGTAAAAATCGGAAGAAGAATGTGCACCATACTCAAAGGACTATAAAGCATAATAAAAATTAGTACTGAATTTCAAAAAGGGAGCTGGGGAACAGTGTCCAATGAGACAGAAAAAAAATGATAACAAGAAAATAACAATGTCGGGGGGCTGGGATATAGCTCAGTTGGTAAGGTGCTTGCTTCACATGCACAAGGCCCTGGGTTCAATCCCCAGCCCCTACAAAAAATAAGAATAATACAACACAAAGTCTGATAATTTTTTCCCTTGATGATATTTTCTGGGATAGAGTCAGCAACAAAATACGGAATCTTAATTCCTACTGTGATTTCTACTCAATGTCCATGACACTTTTCAAATTGAGGAACTGCTATATTTTACTAAATGTATTTATTATATTCATTATTTTTAATCTGTCTTAATTTAATAATTTTAGCTATCATAATAATGTTCATAATTTATATATTTTCTTGTTTATTTGATTGCTCATTAGCACTAAAGATTTTTTTGATTGATTAATGCTGTAATTTATAAGTTAAGTATAATATTTTAAGCTAGTATCCTCTCTGAAACAACTGTAATATAGTCATGCTTAAAAGAAATAATAGTCATATTTAAAAGAAATGAAATGATAGAATAAAAGGAAAAAATAACAGTACACAATATACAAATATGGCAAAGACTGTTTTTATTTGTTTGTTTTTAAATCAGGTTATTTTATTGGCTATTATTGCTCAATAATCTTAAGTAACTGAATTCTTAAAGCATCAATATACATATTTATAAAAAGGACATAACCTCTTCTAAATTGCCACATAACTGTGATGATTGAGTAAGATATGATACAGAACATAGTCCAAAAAAAGATATGAAATAGTGTGTTTTGTAAAATAGCAATTCTTTTATAAATAAATTTCTATCTTATCTAAAAGGAACAACAATAAAAAATAAATAAATTTCTATCTTATCTAAAAGGAACAACAATAAAAAATAAATAAATTTCTATCAGATTTGCATGTTGCATAAGAGCAATGGTGGCAACCTAAACATTCATTTTTTATATACAGATTTGAAGAACAAATATATAAAGGAGAACATATAAAACTGCATAGAACATATACTATCAGGATAACTAGGAAATACAGAATATTTTCCAATTACTTCTAAGGGGAAAAACAAATGCCCAAGTCCATTAGTGTCTGGAAAGATTTGGACAGATGCAGAAAACAGCATGAAAATAGATTGTGACAGACATTAATTTCATAGTTCATGTAAATTTAAAAAGGAAACTGTATGCTTGTGACAGAAAAAAGAAACTTTAAGATTATTAAAACACCATTGAAATATAAAATATTTTCATTATAAGAATAATTAGGGGGGCTGGGGCTGTAGCTCAGTGATAGAGCACTTGACTAGCATGTGTGAATCACTGAGTTCGATTCTCACCATCACATATAAACAAGTAAATAAATAAAGGTCCATTAATAACTAATAAAAATACAAAAAAAGAATAACTAGCAAAGTTATTTAAATTCTACAATTGCTGGTTTTCTATTCAGAATTATAAATCAACGATTACATAGAACCCACAGATAGATCTTCACACATGCTAGGCAAATGTCCATTGGTTGATTTAAATATCCAGTCATAAAACTCAGTACACATTTGTATGTGAGATATATTTCTATTTTTTTTTTTTTTTTGCTTTTCCAATGGATAACCAATTTCCCTAACATTGTTAGGCTTGATACAATGGTAGAGTCTGGAGAGTGAGCTGCACAAGCACCAGTGTCATGTTGTGCTCTACCCCAGGATTTTCACAATAAGATCCATATTCAGTCTTATAGCTGGAGATGGAACTGAATCTATTGAAATATAACTTTGAGCTGAGACATTTATCTTTTTTTTGGCAGTTTTCTTTATTTTTTTTATTGGTTGTTCAAAACATTACAAAGCTCTTGACATATCATATTTCATACATTAGATTCAAGTTGGTTATGAACTCCCAGTTTTACCCCAAANTTCCCTTTTCTCTCCCTTTCCCTCCCACCTCATGGCTCTGTTTAATGTTAATCTTTTCTTCCTGCTCTTCCTCCCTGCTCTGTTCTTAGTTGCTCTCATTATATCAAAGAAGACATTTGGTATTTGTTTTTTAGGGATTGGCTAGCTTCACTAAGCATAATCTGCTCTAGTGCCATCCATTTTCCTGCAAATTCCATGATTTTGTCATTTTTTAGTGCTGTGTAATATTCCATGGTGTATAAATGCCACATTTTTTTTATCCATTCATCTATTGAAGGGCATCTGGGTTGGTTCCATGGTCTAGCAATTGTGAATTGTGCTGCTATGAACATCGATGTGGCAGTATCCCTGTAGTACGCTCTTTTAAGGTCTTCAGGGAATAGTCCAAGAAGGGCAATAGCTGGGTCAAATGGTGGTTCCATTCATAGCTTTCCCAGGAATCTCCATACTGCTTTCCAAATTGGCCACACCAGTTTGCAGTCCCACCAGCAATGTACAAGAGTACCCTTTTCCCCACATCCTCGCCAGCACTTGTTGTTGTTTGACTTCATAATGGCTGCCAATCTTACTGGAGCGAGATGATATCTCAGGGTGGTTTTGATTTGCATTTCTCTGACTGCTAGAGATGGTGAGCATTTTTTCATGTACTTGTTGATTGATTGTATGTCCTCCTCTGAGAAGTGTCTGTTCAGGTCCTTGGCCCATTTGTTGATCGGGTTATTATCTTTATCACTTTTCTGGAAAAAAGTTTCTTTTTTGCAAGGGCTTTGGCCTCTTATCATTTCAGACCATTTCTGTTATAATTGCCTTTTTAAAAAGAATATGTTTTTTTGTCGTAGGTGGACATAATACTTTCATTTTGGTTTTAGGTGGTGCTGAGGATCAAAACCAGTGCCTCACATGTGTCAGGAGAGAGCTCTACCACTGAGCCCCAGTCCCAGCCCCTAAAATTGTGTTTTGTAAGGCTGCAAATATACTATTCTTGAATCTATTTTTTGTTGCTCCCTACCTATCACGAGGTAATATGCCAAAATATGAAGCAATCTTTACATGAATTATTCCTAATTTCATTTTTGTAAACTACATGTGCTCATATTGCCTTAGAAAATTGAATGTTTCATTATAATCTATGACTTCACAAGGAGAAGAAACAAAAGTACAAAGTAACGGAGATTAACATTCTCTAAAGAGCAACACACAAAACAATGACTGGGCAAAGTTTTTCTATTTTAGGGAAAAATTAAGAATTCATTCTGATCATTTAGAATGGCCTAAAACAATCTCCATTAGTCTACATTATAAAAGATGTAAAAATTTATCTTTAAGGTTTTATATTTCCCCTGACTGATAACATAGAAAACTTGGTTATGATTATAATAATTACCATTTATTCATTCAATCATTCTTTTGGAATACTTCTTATGTGTTGAATTTAATCTTAGTTTGTAACTTTTTACTCTTATTAAAAGTAGTGAGAATTTTACATTATTTTTAAATCTCAGATTGACTTCCCCAACTTCAATACATATACTATTTCTCCACAAGTTATCATTGGTTTGACCTGAAAAGTCTTCATTCATATTATTATTTTGAGACTTTTATTTAGTTGGTATTTAACTCAGAGCCCCATATATTTCAAACTCAATGAAAATTTGGATTGATTATTGTTTCTTATTCAAAACACAAGATTACTATGATAATAAAAAGTGAAGAAATACAGAGTGCACAATAAAGAAAATCAACACAAAACCTATATTAAATTCTATGTACATCAAAATAATTTATCAAAGATAAAAATCTAGAACTTGAGTAATATGCCACAAAAATGCTGATATTTAATTACAATTATTATTGTAAGAATATATGATGTTTGTCCATAGGCCTAAATCATTTGTAATCATAAAGTATAGAGGACCTATTAAATGAAGACAAGTAGAAAACTTGTGATAATGTATATGATTGTTTATATCTTAACTTGATTTTTATCTGCAAAGTTCCTATTTCCCAAGATCATCTCCACAGTTTCCAAGAGGGCCTGACTGTCAAAGGGTATTACTAAACCAGTTCAGATTCCAATATCACACATATCATAACAATTTTAAGCAATAACATATATTTCTTTAGAATATAACAATTTATGTGCTTTCAAAATTTTTTAGCAGAATCTTCCTTTATTTTGACATTTTCCATAATGCATTATAGGAACACGCATAAATTTGGACAGAATATAAGTAATTTAATGTAGTAAATTGAGATTAAATACACAATTTACAATAAGATATAACTGAAGGGAGTACTGATGGTGGATTAGAGTAAGGGTGCACTCTCCAGTTGCTCCTCAATTTGAGATTCCAGCAGCAGTATTGCTTTTTGGTGAGGTGAATGCCAGAGAGAATTTACTGAAATTCAACCTTGGACAGGAAAACAATCATAGGGACAAAGACATTCAGAAGTTTTGAATGTAGAGAAATAAATAATACATTAGAGATATACTAGCTTTGCTAGCATTAGCATCAGTGCCATAGTTCACTGCAGAAGGGAGGGATAACCCAGTCAAAAAAAAGAGGAGAACCTTTGGAATAGAGAGGGATCTTAACCAACCCAGAGATAGTTGTCAAATTGATAATTCAAAAGTGATCAGAATGTCTTGACTTTTGAGTGGAGAGTCATGTTGAGAACCATCTACAAGTGGCCAGGTAGGAGTTTGCAGAGGTGGGAGATTAGGAGTTCATAAAGGGTATCAAGAAGAGTATGTCCCAGCACACTCTATTGTAGGATCCAGAATGTGCCTGGACCAGTGTGACTAAACCACTTTACAAGAGGATGATACCCAGAGAAATTCAGGCTTGAGATACGGAGGAGACAGAAGCTGAGTTTCTGATGTTGCTGGAGGCCAATGCAACCAGCTGGGAAGAGACCAGAAAACTGGACAAACAGCTATACTTGCACTCCAGGCCTGATCTTGGGAAAATTCACATTCATGGCAGTGGAGTAAGTGAGAGTTGTGGAGGGTTATTCTGAGAGTGGCATTTTAACAAGATTCCTGAGCCCCAGACATCTGGCAAAGATTGTTCTCTGCCCAGAAATAGTGCATGTGAATCTATCTCATATATCTTCTGACAAAGTTCCAAATGCTGACCAGAATTAAATCCCTCCTAGTGGAATTTCCCATTTAGAGCCCTAAATGATTCATGGTCTAGGAGTTTATTGATATATTTTATCCAGGTAAAACTTCAATTTTCAGTATCCTTTTAAATTTCTGTTAACTTTTCAAATATTTCAAATTTTATTTTGCCTTCCTACCTCATTTTCTCTGCACTTAAGGGACTATAATTTTACTGAATTATTTAATTTATATAATTCCTGTCTCTCATCATTAATGTTGTGGTGGTTATTTATATGGTGAACCTCGTAGTTGACAACTTCTGTTTAATGTTAGATCTAGTTCATAGCTGTTTATTGTTAATGCTGATGTTAAAGCTAAGCCCACCATTTTCATATGACAATTGTGATAAAGATGTCATAGTAAGCATTAGACATTTATTTTAATCTGTATATTGGTTGTTAACCCTTATTGCTATTCTTTGTTTCTTGGTTTTTTGTTTTTTTTTAAGAAGAGCTCGGATGTAATTGGGATGCTAAATATTCACAGTATAGAGATCCTACTACTGAGATACACTCACAACTGAATCAAGTAACAATATATTTCATTCCATTCATAAACTATCTCTGCTTAAGCTCTAACAATACTTCACCACATAGAATAAAAAACACAAATCGATGACCAGACCTTAAGTAGGAATAGCTAGAGGGGATTCCATCCTACTTCTTCACATGTATTCAAACAGCAAAAACAGAAAGAATTCTCAAGAATAAAAATGAAACTGTATACCAAAATTATGCATGCATAAAAAGGAATAGGAATCCATCTCAACAGATTCACAAGTCCCAAACCCCTGAAAACATGGAGAAAGAGACAAACAAGTCTCCCTCCCCCACCAAATGTACACTCTTCCAAGAAAGGAATCCATGAATATAAAAGTGGATGCCATTACAGAAAAAGATAGACATTTGATTATTAAAATGTCAGAGAGCTAGAAAAAGATCTAAGGAATAAATTAAGAAAGCAAATACAGGAGATAATGGATCATTTCAATAAAGAAATAGAAATACTGAAACTAAACTAATCAGAATTGGAAATGAAAACACAATGAATCAAATAACAAATTCACTTTACCCTGTCACCAACAGATTAGATTACTCAGAAAATAAAATTTCAGCCTTGAAGACAGAATATCAGACCTTGAAGACAAGGTAAGTAAATTTGAACACTCAGCATGCAATAAAGGAAAAAAGAACAGACATGAACTCTGGTACAACATCTGGTACAAATCATCCAGACCAAATTTTGGAGTTACTGTGATAGAAAAGAATATAAAGATACATGCTAATGGCATTAAGAAACTTTAAGTGAAAAAAAAGTTCTAAACTGAGAAATGAAATGGTCATCCACACATAGGAGGCATATAGAACCCTAAATAGAAAAGATCGAAACAGGACCTTTCCAAAACACAGCATAATTCTAATGCAGAATATGGAATATAAAGAAAGAATTAAAACATCTGTTCACATTTAGAGACAAACCAATAAGACTCATTTCTGACATCTCAATTCAGACTCTAAAATCAAGGAGGGCCTAAATTGAGATATTCCCAGCTGTAAAAGAAAACAATTGCCATCAAAGACTTCTAAATCTAGCAAAACTGCTTTTTAGAATTGAATAAGACATGAAAACTTTTCATGATGAAAATAAAGTAAACAAATTCATAACCAGTAATCCAGCACTACCAAAGCACATATAGATATACTACACACAGAAATTAAAAAACAAACTCCCAAATGGATGAACTGCTCCAGAAGAGCAACTAACCAGATAAAAATTAAGACCAAATTAATTATGACAAACTGACCAAAATGACAGGGAAAAATATACGTCTAGCTGTAATAATATTGAATGTAAATGGTCTAAATTCCCCAGTTAAAAGTAATTGACAGTTAAGACCAGAAAAGAAGACATTAACTAAATGTTTGCAAGAGACTCATCTTATAGGCCAAGACATCCACAAGTTGAAAATAAAATTAAAAAAAAGAAAAAGAAATCCATACAAATGGAGTCTCATCTCAAAATAAATAGTAGTAGTGACACTTATACCTGATAAAGCAAATAAATAAAGAAACAAATAATCAGAAGAGACAAAGAAAGCCATTGCATACTGGTAAAGGAAACAATCCAACCAGAAGATGTCATAATAGTAAATAACTATTTCACAAATGTCAGTGCACCTAATAATATAAAACAAATATACTTGATATTAATTCCCAGATGGACCATAATATGAAAACACTAGGTAATTTCAATACCCCCTTTCAATAATAGACACGTCTTCCAGACATAAAATTAATAAAGATAGTCTGGCCTAAATAACACTATCAATCAAATGGAATCAACAGATACCTACAGAATATTTCACAGAAAGACAGCTTAATTTATTTTCTTCTTAGCAGCCAGGGTAGCATTATCCAAAATGGACCACATTCTAAGTCACAATGTGAATTTTATCAAACTAAAAAAATGGTATAACCCCATTATCGCATCAGATCTTTATAGAATGAAATTAGAATCTAACAGCAAAAAAATATAGAGAGAGAAACTACATAAAAACATGGAGATTGAACCATACTCCTTTAAGTGAGAAAAATATATAAAAGCAATGAGATAAGAAAAAGAAATTCTTGGTAACAAATGAGAACAGACATACAGTATATAAAAATCTTAGAGATAATATGCAAGAAGTTTTAAGAGTAAAGTTATGTCACTGAGTATTTAGATAAAAACCAGAAAGATTCCACTAAATAACTGAGTGGTACACCTCAAATCCCTAGAAAAGCAAGAAGATACTCATTCCAAAATCAGTAGAGAAGAGGAAATAATTGTCAGAACTGAAATTAATAAAATTGAGAAAAAATATAAAATATAGGTGCAAAAAGTGGTTATTATTTGAAAAGATAAATGTAATTGAAAGAAAACCTTAGCTAAACTTACCAAAAGAAAGGCAGAAAAGATCCAAATCAATTAAATTAGATTAAAAACGGAGGTATCACCAAAGATTCAAAAATCCAGAGGATCTTTAGAAACTATTTTAAAACTTATATTCCAAACAACTAGAAAATGTAGTAGATATGGGAATTTCTAGATATATGACATTCCCAAATTAATACATGGGGATATAGAAAATCTAAACAGACCAATATCAAGCAATGACATTGAGCAACATTTAAAACCCTTCCAACAACAACAACAACAGAAAAGCACAGGACCAGATTGATTCTCAGCTGAGTTCTGCCAGACCTCTGAAGAGAAACTGATGACAATGTTTTTCAAAATTTTCCAAGAAATAGAAATGGAGGGAACAATTCCAAATTTATTCTATGATAACAGTATCACTCTGATACCATAACCAGACAAAAACACATCAAGGAATGAAACTCACACACCAAATTCTTGCTGAAAAACAATGTAAAAATTCTTAATAAAATATTAGCATGTGAATTAAAAAATGCATTAAGAATAGAGTAGTCAATGATCAAAAGGTTTTTATTCCCAGGATGCAAGTTTTGTTCAACATATGCAAATCAATCAATGTAATTCACCACATAAATAGAACTGAGGACAAGAATCACAGAACAATCTCAATAGAAATAGAAAACATTTCAGACAAAATCCAGTACTGATTTGTGCTAAAAATATTGTAGAAACGAGGGATAAAAGAGACTTACCTTAACATTATAAAGGCTATATATGACCAAACCAAAGCCAATATTATACTGAACATAGGAAAACAATGCATTTCATCTAAAATCAGGAACTCTCAATATTTCACTCTCAACACTGCTATTCAATATAGTTGTTGAAATTCTAATCAGGGCAATCATGTGAGAGAAGGAAACTAAGGGGATATAAACAGAAAAAACAAAGTCACATTATCTGTTTATTAATGACGTGATCCTATATGTAGAAGACTCTAAAAATTCAGCAGAAGATTTCTATAATTGATACACAAAATCAGCAAAGTACATGGTCAACATACAAAAATCAATAGTTTTCTTATATTCCAACAATGAATCTGATATAGAAAAAATAATCAAGAAAACTATTCCACTCAGAATAACCACACACACACACACACACACACACACACACACACACACACACTATCTGGGAATAAATCAAATGAAGGAGGCGAAAGACCAAACTTTACAATAAAAACTATAGAACATTGAAGAAAGAAATTGAAGAAGATCTCATGAAATACCTTCCATGTTTTTTGGATAGGCAGAATTAATATTTTCAAAATGGCCATATTACCAAAATCAGTGGACATATTCAATGCAATCCCTTTTAAAATACCATTAAAATTCTTCATAGACCTAGAACAAACAGTCCTAAAATTTATTTGGAAAAATAAAAGATCCAGAATAGCCAAAATAGTGTTGACAAAGAACAGTGGTGATGGATTCATCACAATTCCTGATAAAACATTATACTACAGTTACAAAAACAAAAACAGTATAGTATTGGAAGTGACACATAAAGACAAATGGGAAAAAATAGAATAGAACAGAGATAAACCCACACAGATATAGTTATCTGATATTTGGCAAAGTTGCCAAATCATATGTTGGAGAGAAGTTAGCCTTTTAAACAACTGGTGCTGGGAAAAGTGAATAAAGATATATCATCCGAAAATAAGGAAAATTCAAATTCTTTCTTTCTTATCTGTGTTCCTTTTATTTATTTCTCACCTTTAATTTCTCTTATAAAATTATTAAATAATATAGGGACATAATAGTAATAGAAATATGTGAACCTGAAACTGAAAAAAAAAAAAAAAACAGCAGGCATATAGACCAGTGGAATAGAATACAAGACAGAGAGAGAAGATGCCAAAAAGATACATTAGGGAAAAGACAAGACTCTTCAGCAAATGGGGCTGGGAAAAATGGATATCCACATGCAGAAGAATTAAACTAGATCCTCACTACTCACCTGCACACACACAGAAGAAAACTATCAAAGTGGATGAAAGACATAGGTATTTGGTGTATTACTCCCAAATTTTCAAATGCTATTAAAAATAGGGGAAAGCTCCAAAATATAGGCAAAGGTAAGACTCCTGAATAAGACTCTTATAGCTCAGAAAATATCAAAGATTGATAAATGCAGTGACACCAAATTAAAAATCTTCTTCACATGAAATGAAACAACAGAGTGAAGAGACAGCCTATGCAATTGAGAAAAAAATTGCTCGCTGTTCTCTGGAAAGAGTATTCACAGAATAAACATATGACTCAAAAAAAAAAACCAGAAACAACAAAAATTTTTCAAATCACCTATTAAATGAGCAAATTAACTACAGAGACATTTTAAAAAACATAGTACAAATGGCCAATAATTTTATGAAGAATTCTTAACATTTTTATCCATCAGGGAAATGCAAACCAAAACTACATTAAGATTTGATCTCAAAAAAAAAAAAAAAAAAAGATTTGATCTCACTTCAATCAGAATTGGAATCATCAAGAATACAAACACAACCCAGAATAGCCAAAGCAATGCTTAGCAATAAGAATGAAGCAGGTGGCATCACTATACCAGGGCTTAAACTATACTACAGAGCAATACTAACAAAAACAGCTTGATATTGTCACCAGAATAGACATGTAGACCAATAATACAGAATAGAAGACACAGAGAAAACCCACATAAATACAGTTATCTCAGATTAGACAAAGGTACCAAAAACATATATTAGAGAAAAGATAACCTCTTCAACAAATGATGCTGGGAAAACTGGAAATCCATATGCAGCAAAATAAAATTAAGCCCCTATCTCTCAACATGCACAAAACTCAACTCAAAGTGAATCAAGGACCTAGGAATTAGACCAGAGACCCTGAGCCTAATAGAAGAAAAAGTAAGCCCAAATCTTCATCATGTGGGATTAGGTTCTGACTTTGTTAATAAGACTCCTATAGCACAAGAATTAAACCAGGAATCAATAAATGGGATGGATTCAAACTAAAAATCTTCTTCTCAGCAAAAGAAACAATCAGTGAGGTGAAAGAGAGAGCCTACAGAATGAGAGCAAATCTTTACCACAAGAACATCAGATAGAGCACTAAACTCTAGGATATATGAAGAACTCAAAAAACTTAACACCAAAAAAAAAAAAAAAAACAAATAACCCAGTCAATAAATGGGCCAAAGAAGTGAACACACACTTTTCAGAAGATGATATACAATCAATGAACAAATATATGAAAAAAATATTCAACATTCTAGCAAATAGAGATATGCAAATCAAAACTACTCTAAGATTCCATCCCATTCTAGTCAGAATGGCAGCTATTAAGAATACAAACAATAATAAGTTTTGGCCAGGATGTGGGGAAAAAGGCACCCTCATACATCGCTGGTGGGACTGCAAATTGGTGTAACAAATCTGGAAAGCAGTATGGAGATTCCTTGGAAAACTCATAATGGAGCCACCATTTGACCCAGCAATCCACTCAGTTTATATCTAGAGGACTTAAAAACTGCATACTACAGTGACATAGCCACATCAATCTTTATTGCAGCACAATTCACAATAGCTAAATTGTGGAAGCAACCTAGATGCCCTTCAATAGCTAAATGGATAAAGAAACTGTGATATATATGCACAATGGAATATTACTCAGCATTAAAAGAGAATGAAATCATGGCATTTGCAGGTAAATGGAGGGAGTTGGAGAATGCTAAGTGAAGTAAGCCAATACCAAAAAAACAAAGGCTAGATGTATTCTCTGATATGTGGATGCCAATCTATAATGGGAATGGGTGGGATAATGGGAATAATAGAGGAACTTTGACTAGAGAAAAGAGGAGACAGGGGAAGGAAGGAGGCATGGGAGTAGAAAAGATGGTAGAATGATATGGATATCATTACCCTAAGTACATGTATGAAAACATGAATGGTGTGACTCTACTTTGTGTACAACTAGAAATATGAAAAATTGTGTTCTATGTGTATTTTATGAATTGAAATGGATTCTTCTGTCATGTATAAGAAATTAGAATAAATAAATAAAAATTTTAAAAAGAATACAAACAACAATAAATGCTGGTGAGGATACAGGGAAAAGGAAACTGCACAAAAGATTGATTTGAATGTAAATTAGTATAGCCACTATGGAAATAAGTATGGAAGTTCTTCAAAAATGTAAGATTAAAGAACCCATGATCCAGCTGTACCACTGCTCGATATTTATGCAAAGAATTAAAGTCAGTGTAACTTTAACATATTTTTACAGTATAATTCTCAATAGCTAACTTAAACACTTGAAAAAAGATTTGTTAGAACAGTATAATAAAATATAAAAACATTGGTTAATACTATGACATACACACTGATTTTTTGACATAAAATGTTATTGGATATCAACGAGTTTATAATACACAAAAAATGTATCCCTAGGTGTCCATCTATGCTTGAATACATAAAGAAAATGTGGTATATATGCACAATGGGGTTTTAAACAGCCATAAAGAATGAAATGAACTCATTTTCAGGAAAACAGATGGAACTGGAGGACAGCATATTAAGCAAAATAGGCCAAACTCAGAAAGACAAGTATCAAATATTTTTTCTTACATACAGAAGATAGAAGAAAATAAAAGGACAGAAGGAGACTATTAGGAAAGAGGGAAGAATTTAAGCAGGGTAAGGTAAGGAAAATACTGTATAATGAAATTGATAAAATGATGTTATAGGTATGTACAGATGTGCCACACTGAAACCTACTCTTCTGTAAAATTAATATGCACTAGTAGAAAAATATTTTTCCCCAGGATATTTCTTAGAGCTTTTATAGTATTTTTATTTCTTACAGAGTAAATAAAAAGATTAATGTGGGAATGATCATCATATACAATAGGGAGGCCACACTCTGTTTTGATGACTCCCTTCATTCCTCTTTCAATTGCTCCTTGGCAATAATTAACACAGACAAAATTATAAATATCTGAATTAAGGGAATGAGTGCTCAAAAGTATTTTAAGTTTCTATTTCCCTTTCAGTTTTTTAATTAGGATCCAGTAACTAAGTGCTTCAGAGTATCCAAAATTCCTGGCATGCTAGAAATCAAACTTTCCAAGTTAATGTACGTAGTGAAGCTATCTATAGTTGGATCATTACTATTATTATTTCCTTGGTGTGTAACACATATAAAATATTTAATCAAGGTGAAAATTTCATTACCACTACATATATTAATGGAACTAGCTATACGGTTGAAAAAATATAGCATTTAAAAAATAGGCATCTGTGAATTACCCATAATTGCAGATACAAGGAAGGACAAGCCCAAAGACACATACTAGTTAAAGATTTGTTTGAACAGTATAATAAAATATGAAAACATTGTTCAACCGTATGGCATACACATTGATTCTGTGAAATAAAATGTAATTAGAGATCATTGAGAGGATTTATCCTGAAAATAATTCCTTAACTTCCAGAGCATCTCTCATATCCAGGATTTTCAGGATTAATGATGTCCAAGAGGGGGAAGAAGGACCCTTGGGCAAGGGTACATCACCTGGAAAATGCTACTAACAGTACTTTTGTCATTTTAAGGAGAATAACATTAGTGGTCACAAGAGGTATGAAACAAATAGCAACAATACAACTGTTTGAGCAGAAATAGTAATCATAGAATACCATTTTTCTTTCCTAGAAGTTTTTTAAGAGCCTCTTTGACATCTTTGTTTCTCAGGGAGTAAATCAAAGGGTTCAACATAGGTGTGACTAGGGAGTAACATAAGGAGGCCACTTTGCTCAGTTCAGGAAACCTGTCAGGGGTGAGGTACATGAAGATGACAGCCCCATACAGCACACTCACGACTCCTAGGTGGGAGCTGCAAGTGGAGAAGGCTTTCTTGCGGCCCTCGGCGGAGCGAATCTTTAAAACTGTGGACACAATATACATGTAAGAAACAATAATGACTAAGATGGTTGGCAAGATAATGATGATAGATAAGGTAAAAGTTACCATTTTCTGGACAAAAGGGTCAGAACAAGATAATCTCTCAAGTGGGCGACTGTCACAATAAAAGTGGTCAATGGTCCGAGAAGCACAAAAGGACAAATTAAATGTTGTGCTAGTTAGAAGAACTGAGCTTACACAGCCAAAAAAATAGGACCCAGCCACCAACTGAGTGCAAAGACGTGCTGACATCTGAACAGAATAGAGGAGTGGGTTGCAGATGGCAATGAAGCGATCATAAGCCATGGCTGCCAGGAGAAATCCCTCCGTCACAATGAAGAGTGAAAATAGGAAGAGCTGGGCCACACAGCCTGCAAAGGAGATGGACTTGCTTTCAGACCAGAAGTTGGTCATGGCCTTGGGTGCAATAACAGATGAATAGAAGAGATCAACAAAAGAGAGGTTGCCTAGGAAGAAATACATTGGTGTGTTCAGCCGGGGGTCAGTTATGATAATGGTCATCATCCCAATGTTCCCTAGAAGGATCATGACATAGACAAGCAGAAATATCAGGAAGAGGAGAAGATGGAGTTCTGGGCTGACCTCAAATCCTATGAGAATGAAATCAATAACTTCTGTGTGGTTGTTTCTTCCCTGGTCAACCATGGCAGAAACCTAAGGAGAGGCATAAGGCAAAACAAATTCTCTTTTTGATTATAGTATTTTAAGTGTAGAAATACAATATTTACAGGTGAAATACTGCACATGAAACTATTTTCATATCAACAAACAAGAGTTTGCATTCGATATCCCTAGGCTGCTGAAGTTATAATTCTATCAAGCACCAAAATGTATACGGCATTTTAGGAAGAAGCAGATTTTAATCATTTCATTTTACACTTTCTTAATTTTGTCATAATTTACAGCTAAAGAATTATCTCTATCTAACATAGCAGTATTACATATATTCGAAATCAGGAATATTATATATAATCATACCATGTTGTCTTTAGCCACTATTTTATAACAATGTCAGTATTTGAATCATCACATTACAGTAACAAACAATTTAAAAAATATTTTTACCTTGTTTTGCTTTGATCCATCTAGTTTCCTTGTTCATGCAGCAATTTTTGGAAGTATAAAAAAATGATTTATTAACATATTCAATTTTGTTGCATCAAACAAAATTTAAAGCTAGTAAAGCTAAATAATGTAGAGATATTTTAAAAATAAATGAATGAATTTCCTAAATAAATATATTTTATTTTCTCCTTAAGAAGTATTCATTTTCATTAGTATTTGATTAATTTAAAAATTTCATAATATCTTGGCTCTCTTTTTAAAGTGGGTCAATAAACTGGCAAACAATTCAGTTCTTCCACTGCAAGAGATGTATTTCTAACAAGGCTGAGTCTATTAAGTTAAAGGATCTCACTCTGTAGTCAAGGCAGGCAAAGTCAAAAATCTAAAAAAAACAATTTTTTTTTGAATTCTGGTATATTTATGCATCTTAATATGAGAAAAATGGAATAACCATGGATATTTAAGGACCTTTCCAATCTTGTGTCATCCAGGTTCCATGATTATCTGCCAGAATAGAGGTTGTCATTGAAGGCTTTAGTTATTTTTATTCTATAAAACTTTTTTACAAAGTATTTCATCATAAAAGTTTTGCTCATCTCTGATGGAGTCCACTGAGAGAGGAATAATCATAAAGTCACTTACGTGCAGGCTCTTGGGCTATTGTCCATGAGGACTGCAGAAGCCTCAGATATAAACAAAGAGTCTAAGATATAAACAAAATAGCCTAATAATAATTAAAATACAAAGTTTTTTTTTTCCATGTCTGGTTGCATGTACCCTTTTAGAATTCTCTCTGGACTTTATTGAAAAGAAAATCTTTCTGGTTATTTTCACAGCAAATATTTGATAAACAAAGAGAAATAGATTAAAGAGTTTGTATTATTTAAAAATTATTTAAATTTTGTGGCAAACTACTTTTGAATAATTTAAAAGCCTATTATTCTCCCTGAATTTTTGAAATATTTTTTAATTGAATGTTTCACAAATTTGCATGTCATCATTGCACATGGATCATGACAACATTCTCTGTATCATTCCAATTTTAGTATATGTGCTGCCAAAGCAGAAACTCTTTAATATTTCTTGTTGACCCATCTATTTCTTGATATGGCAAATGCCTTTTAAATCACAAACTCAAAATCAGATGTTTTGCTAATTCATACTTTTTTTTTACTTTAATACTAAATAATTCAAAAATATAATGAAAGATATGATAGCAATCAATGTAGTCATAAAAAAATTCCCCAGTAAAAATATGTCTAAGAGATCAGAATCTATGTGTAAAAATTCCTTAGAAAACACTGTGTAACTGAGACCTGGATTAAAATCACAAGTCATATTAGTTTTAATGAGTCCAATAGTCTATCTTTTCCCCATAAATATTCCCATAAGTTAATTGCAAGGCTATTTTAAAAAATTATTTTTAATTAAAAATATTTCTTCAATTCTCTGAAAAATTTTCAGTGTGAAGAGAAGGATATTGACCCACAGGAGCCCAACCTCCGGCACAGGACAGCCCCTTCTGACCAGCAGACTACCCCAGGAGCCCAGATCCAGCCCAGATCTGCCCACACTACCCTGGTGGGTCCCAGGCTCACAGTACAATCGGATCCATCCCCTCCTCTGCGGGCAGACACCCACCTGAGCCCAGACTCCAGCACAGGAACACCTCTTCCAACCAGTAGACTACTACGGGAGGCTGGACCTGGCCCACATCCACCCCCAGCGACTTGTGTAGGACCCAAGTCCAGAGTAGGTCTGAGTTCCTCCCCTGGGAGCCTAAGCCTAACTCACTTCCATCTTGAGACACTGCATTAATTGCCATTAACTTCCCCACACAGTAAATCCTAACTTTTGACAGCAGAAAGGGCCTAGAAGCAGCTGCTTCTCAGAGCAGGCATCCAAAAGAGAGTGTGAGGCCCACCCTTTCAGCCCTATCTCTGTAAGACATTGCTTCCATCTTGGGACACCTTAACTATTATCTCGAGTTACCTCTGCTATTGCCACCACCAACTTCAGATGCAGTAATATAGATTGAGGGACACCAGCAGGGTCTGGAAGCCCAACATAGAGTTGAGGTACAGACAATTTGCATGGGTACTACAAGAATATAGGGAAGAAACTGTAATATCTCAGATCCACACTGCAAGAAAGGAAGACACATAGACAACATGAGAAAACAAGGGAGTAAAGTGTCCCAAACAAACCAGGACACTGTAATAACAGAACCTATGGACAGCAAAGTAGATGAAATGTCAGAAAAGGAGTTCAGAAGGTTCATAATTAAAATAACCATAATCTGTGAATTAAAGAACTATCTAAATGAGAAAATACAGACAAAAATTGATCACTCCAATAGAGATAAGAAAGCAAATACAGGTAGCAAAAGATTACTTCAAAAGAGAGATAGAGACTCTGAAAAAAAAACCTCAGAAATTCTTGAAATGAAGTATACAAGAAACCAAATAAAAAACTCAATAGAAAGCATAACCAACAGTCTAGATCATGTTAAAGAAAGAATGTCTGATAATAAAGACAAAGTATATAATCTGGAAAATAAAGTGGATTACACAGTGAATATAGTAAGAAACCATGAATAGAACATCCAAGAATTATGGGACAGCATCAAAAGGCCAAATCGAAGAGTTATTGGGATAGAGAAGGCACAGAGTTTGAAACCAAAGGAATGAACAATCTCTTCAATGAGATAATATCAGAAAATTTCCCAAGCATGAAGAACAAATTGCAAAAACCAAATACAAGAGGCTTGTAGGACACCAAATATACAAAATTACAACAGATTTACACCTAGGCACATTATAATGAAAATGCCTAGCATATAGAATAAGGAAAGAATCTTAAAAGCCACGAGAGAGGAACCCGATCACAACAGGGAGAGATCAATTTGTATCTCAGCAGATTTTTCAACCCAGACCCTCAAAGCCAGGAGATCATGGAACAACATATACCAAGCTCTGAAATAAAATGAATTCCGACCAAGAATCTGACATCCAGCAAAGCTAAGCTTTAGATTCGATGATGAAATAAAAACCTTCCATGATAAACAAAAGTTAAAATTTTACAACTAGAAAGCCTGGACTGCAGAACATCCTCAGCAAAATATTTCATAAAGAGGATATAAAGAACAATGATGAAAATCAGCAGAGGTAGGTATTACACTAAAGGAAAATCTAATCACATGAGAAACCAAGTCATATTAAATACCAAAAATAAAAAAAATGGCTGGGAATACAAATCATGTCTCAATAATAAACCGGAATATTAATGACCTAAAATCACCAATGAAAAGATACAGACTACCAGATTGGATAAAAAAAAAGACTCAACAATATGCTGTCTCCAAGAGACTCATCTCATAAGAAAAAACATCCACAGACAGAACGTGAAGGGTTGGGAAAAAATCATACCACTCACATGGATGGTGAAAGCAAGTAGAGGTTTCCATCCTCATATCAAATAAAGTAGACTTCAAGGTAAAGTCAATCAAAAAGGATAAAGAAGGATGTTACATATTGCTCAAGGGAACCATATGCCAACAAGAATTAACCATTACAAATATAATTGTAAATATATATGCTCCAAACAATGGAGTATCTACATTCATTAAACAAACTCTTCTCAAGTTTAAGAGTCAAATAGACCACAATTCAATAATTTTGGGTGTCTTTAACACACCTCTTTCATCAGTAGATTAGGGTCTTCCAAACCAAAGCTGAACAAAGAAACTATAGAACTCGATAATACAATCAATAACATAGTCTTCACTGACATATATAGAATATTTCATCCTTCAACTAGAGAATACATTTTCTTCTCAGCATCACATGGAACGTATTCTAAAATAGACCATATATTATACCACAAAGCAACTCTTAGCAAATATAAAAAGGTAGAGATACTACCCTGCATTCTATCAGATCATTATGGAATGAAATTAGAAATCAATGATAAAATAAGAAACAAAAGGTACTCCAACACCTGGAGGCTAAATAATATACTACTGAATGATCAATAGGTTGCAAAAGACATCAAGGAGGAGATTTAAATAATTTTAGAGGTGAATGAGAATACAGATACAACATATCAAAATATCCGGGACACTCAGAAAGCAGTTCTAAGAGAAAAGTTCATTGCATGGAGTTCATTCCTTAAAAGAAGAAAAAGTCAACAAATATATGAGTTAACTACACATCTCAAAGCCATAGAAAAGGATGAACAAGTCAATACCAATAGCAGTAGAACACAGGAAATAATTAAAATCAGAGCTGAGAACAATGAAATTAAAACAACAAATTTTTTTTAAAAAAATTGACAGAACAAAAACTTGTTTATTTGCAAAAATAAATAAAATTGACAGATTCTTAGCAACGCTAACCAAGAGAAGGAGAGAGAAAACTCAAATTACTAACATGCATGATGAAAAAGTAAATATTACTACAGAAACACAGAACATAATTAGAAATTATTTTGAAAACTTGTACTCCAATAAAATAGAAAATATTGAAGGCATCAAAAAATTTCTAGAGTCATATAATTTTCCCAAATTGAATCCCAATGATATACACAATTTAAACAGATAAATTTCAAGCAACGAAATAGAAGATGCCATCAAAAGTCTACCAATCAAGAAAGACCCCGGACCGGATACAAGGTGAGTTATGCAAGACCTTTAAAGAAGAACTAACTAATATCAATACTCTTCAATTTATTTAAGGAAATAGAAAAAAGAGATAGCACTTCCAAACTCATTCTATGAGGCCAATATCACTCTGATTCCCAAATCAGACAAAGACATATCAAAGAAAGAAAACTTCATACCAATGTCTCTAATGAACATAGATACAAAAATTCTGAATAAAATTCTGGCAAATTGAATACAAAAACATATCAAAAAGATTGTGCACCATGATCAAGTGGGATTTATCCCAGGAATGCAAGGTAGCTTCAACATAGGGAAATCAATAAATGTAATTGATCACATCAATAGACTTAGAGATAAGAATCATATGATCATCTCAACAGATGCAGAAGAAGCATTGGACAAAATACAGCACCCCTTCATGTTCAAACCCTAAAAAATTCAGGGATAACAGGAACATTTCTCAACATCATAAAGGCTATCTATGCTAAGCCCCAGGACAACATCATTCTAAATGTAGAAAAATTGAAAGCATTCCCTCTAAAAAATTAGAACAAGACAGAGATGCCCTCTTTTACAACTTTTATGTAACATAGTTTTTGAAACACTGGCCAGGGCTATTAGACAGACAAAAGAAATCAAAGGGATGCACACAGAAAAAATAAAGGAACTCAAAATGGCACTGTTTGCTGATGACATGATTCTATATCTAGAAGAATGTAAAAGTTCCACCTTTTACATGTGGAACTAGTAAATGAATTCAGCAAAGTAGCAGGATATAAAATCAACATCCCTAAATCAAAGGCATTTCTGTATGTCAGTGACAAATCCTCTGAAAGGGAAATGAGGAAAACTACCCCATGCTCAATAGCCTCAAAATCAAAAAACAACAACTTGGTAATCAACTTAAAGAAAGAGGTGAAAGATATACATAATGAAAATTACAGAACCCTAAAGAAAAAAGTCAAAGAAGACCTTAGAAGATGGCAAGATCTACCTTGCTCTTGGAAAGGCAGAATTAATATTATCAAAATGATCATACCACCAAAAACACTATACAGATTTAATGCAATTTCAATCAAAATCCCAATGACATTTCTCATAAAAATAGAAAAAAAAAGTCATGAAATTCATCTGGAAAAATAAGAGACCCAGAATAGCTAAAGCAATCTTTAGCAGGAAGAGTGAAGTTGGTGGCATCACTATACAAGACCTTAAACTGTACTACAGATCAGTAGTAACAAAAACAGCATGGTATTGGGACCAAAGCAGACTCTAGACTAATGTTACAGAGGAGGACACAGAGACTAACCCACAAAATTACAATTATCTTATATTAGACAAAGGTGCCAAAAACATACACTGGAGAAAAGATAGCCTCTTCAATAAATGGTGCTGGGAAAACTGGAAATCCATATGCAACAAAATGAAATTAAAGTTCTATCACTCACCATGTCAAAAACTTATCTCAAAATGGATCAAGGACCTAGGAATAAAGCCTGAGACCCTGAGTCTAATAGAAGAAAAAATAGGCCCTAATCCCCATCATGTGGTATTAGGCCCCTATTTCCTTAATAAACTCCTTTGGCACAAGAATTAAAATCAAGAATCAATAAGTGTGGTGGATTCAAACTAAAAAAGCTTCTTCTCAGCAAAAGAAACTATCTGTGAGGTGAATAGAGAGCTTACATCTTGGGAGCAAATCTTTACCCCTCACGTATCAGATAGAGCACTAATCTGTAGAGTATATAAAGAACTCAAAAAGCTAAGCAGCAAAAAAAAAAAAAAAAAATAATAACCCAATCAATAAACAGGCCAAGGACCTGAAGAGACACTTCTCAAAGATGATATATAATCAATTAACAAATACATGAAAGTGTTCATCATCACTAGCAAGTAGAGAAATGCAAATCAAAACTACTTTAAGATTTCATCTCACTCCAGTCCGAATGGCAGCTATTGTGAAGACAAACAATAATGGTTGGCGAGGATGTGGGAAAAAAGGTACACTCATATACTGCTGGTGGAACTACAAATTGGTGCAGCCAATATGGAAAGCAGTATGGAGATTTCTTGGAAAATTGGGAATGGAACAACCATTTGACCCAGCTATCCCTCTCCTCAGTCTTTACCTAAAGGACTTAAAAACAGCATACTACAGGGACACAGACAAATCAATGTTTATCGCAGCACAATTCACAATAGCTAAACTGTGGAACCAACCTAGATGCCCTTTAATAGATGAGTGGATAAAAAAAATGTGGCATATATACACAATGGAATATTACTTGGCAATAAAAGAGAATAAAATAATGGCATTTCCAGGTAAATGGATGGAGTTAGAGAAGATAATGCTAAGTGAAGTTAGCCAATCCCAAAAAACCAAATGACAAGAGGAATAGACAAACTCTAGATAGGGCAGAGGGGTTGGAGAGGAAGGAAGGGGCTTGGGATAATTAATGATGGTTGAATGTGATGATCATTATTATCCAAAGTACATGTATGAAGACACGAATTTGTGTGAGTATACTATGTATACAACCAGAGATATGAAAAATTGAGCTCTATATATGTAATAAGAATTGTAATGCATTCTGCTGTTATATATAAATAAAAATAAATAAAAAGAAATGTAATTCACATAATTAAATTGAATAAAACTTATCATAATACATATGAAATATAAATTTATATTTAATGTAAATATAATTTAATATAAAAGTATTATATAAATATAATAAATGCATTTTTATAATCTCTAATTTATAAATGACTAAGCTGAAATGTTGCAATTGTGATTAAGGACAACCACATTTGGTACCACATAAGGACAGTTGTCCTGTTAACACTACTGGGCTTCATACAAGTGAATTATTTTTGAGCAAATTGTATGTAAATGGTTGTATGCTATGTTGTTTAAGATAATGTTAATAGTAACACTTTATTAAGCACTTGGAAAGTAGTGGTATGTTTCTAAGAACTTTTAAGCCTCATCTTAATAAATATTCACAAATACCCTCTGAGAAAATTACTGTTCCTGATTTTCATGTGTGAGAACGGATGATTGAGAGTAAGATCACATAGAATGATCCAGGAGTGAGGCAGGACTTCCCCAAGCTAATCATATTGTTGAGTGTCATTATAATAGTTCACCATTTTGTGTAAGGAAACATTTCAAGTTAATAAAACAACTAAAGTGTGGTACCTGGGAGAATCCAGAATCCCAAAGGGCTTATTGTAGTATTGGAAACAGAGTTTGAAATAAAACCAGACTTTCTGTTTCTTCTGAGGTGTAGAGCCTGCATAAGTTGCAGGCCCATTTTATTATTGGTAGCTAATCACAGCAAGGAAATGCCTGCCCATATCAGCTCAGAGGGTCACAGTTGTCACAACTGGATTCTTCACTACTACCCATTGGATTCCTATGATCAGATTCTCATTTTATATGCAGGAAACACTGGGGTTTACTTTCTGATTCAAGTCCATGCACAAAGCAATCAGGAAAACTGTACAATTTATGCATGTTAAATAATCTGAGATAATGGCTGGTAAATCTTTTAAATAAATAAATTATGTGATTCTTTAAAACACAAAATATAATATGGTAAGAATTAACTAACTAAAGGGACAACAAAAGAAGAGAAGTTTTATCATAGGCTTATGAAAATAATGTGCTCACATTTAGCAATTATTATAGAATTGATTGTAACTCTGGTAGGGTAAAAAGCTGAAAATCCAACCTTCTATCATCATCAATGATAACATTGCCTGGACTATTTCTCCCCATGAAAATTTTAGAACATTTAAGACAGAATCACTCTTTTTCCTCACAATATCCACCAATCCTGTCATAAGATAATTAATGATTACCTGAATTAATAATAATAGAAATAATGGAAATTTCTCTAACAATTCTGGTATTTATCAGAATTTTTTAATACAATATTTCAAATGAAAATCAGTGTATTGGAAATTTATAAATCTGGTTTGTAATATTAGAGAAGTAGATTTATCCCATAATTGCAAGGTTTAATCTCTGAAATATTGAATTCTCAACATCTACTTCACTTTGTTCATTTGCTATAAATTACAAATATCACTACTTATTTTCTAAGGGAATTTATAAAATAAATCCTGCATATAATTTGCTTAATACAAAAATAGAGTAAATAGAATATTATCACAAGAGATGTCATTTCTTACCCCTACTATTAAAAATTCTAAAGTCATTTCTAGACTCTCAATTTCAGTTCTTCAGTAAGTTGTTAAACGTTCACCAATTTATCATAATTCCCGTCATTTTTTCATGTGCAGGTTTTCTTTATTACTTCATATTAATTATACAGAATGATGGGATTCATTATGGTATTTTGTACCTGCTTATAACATGATTTAATCTGATTGATTTTATTTTTCTTGTTAAGTTTTACATTTTATGTTCTCTCATATGTATATAATTTTGTAGTTATTTAATATATCTAAAGAAAAATACCTTGGAGTAATGAAAAATATCAATTATATATACCTCATAAAATTGTTGAAAGAATTAAATGAGTCCCTAGGTTTTATTGAAAAAATTATATCAAAAACTACACTCTAGATTCGTAGGTAATGGCAACTGTTTCAAGAATTAGTGCTCCGCTGCGGGTTTGCTGAGATCTGTGACCCACTGTAGCTGGTGCTGGAGGCAGCGGAGAAGGCCATGGAGTCCTGCAAGGCCGGGGAGTGGTGCCTCATGGAAAGTCTCTCCTGGGTCTTTACCGAGCTCATTCAAGGATTCGGTTACCAAGGGGCCCAAGTAGAAGAAATACGGAGTTTAGAACCTGAGAATTTTGAAAAGTTAAAGTTAAATTTTGAAAAAAAGTTAAATTTTGAAAAGTTAAAGTTAATTTTTCTTCTCAAGTGGCAGCCAGAAGGACCAGGATGCACTGTGTTAAGGAGTTCAGACTTGACACGATATATTTCGCGAAGCCAGTAATTAAAAATGCATGTGCAACACAAGCCATTGTAAGTGTGTATTGAACTGTACCCATCAAGATGTCCATTTAGGAGAGACATTATCAGAGTTTAGAGAATTTTCACAAAGTTTTGATGCAATTATGAAGGGTTTGGCCTTCAGCAATTCGGATATGATTCAACAGATACACCACAGTTTTTTCAGAGAGCAAACATTTGAATTTGATGCAAAGACATCAGCCAAAGAAGAAGATGCTTTTCACTTTTTTAGTTATGTTCCTGTTGATGGAAGACTGTATGAACTGGATGGATTAAGAGAAGAACCAATTGATGTAGTTGCATACAATCAAGATGACCAGATGAGTTTAGTACCACCAATCATAGAAAAAAGAATACAAAAGTACAGTGAAGGTGAAATTCGATTTAACTTAATGGCCTCGATTTAGCTTAATGGCCGTGTTTCTAACAGAAAAAATGATGCATCAGCAGAAGGTAGCAGAGTTACAAAGACAACTTGCAGAGGAACCTATGGACACAGATCAGGGTAGTAATATGTTAAGTGCTATTCAATCAGAAGTTGCCAAAAATCAGATGCTTATTGAAGAAGAAGTATGAAATTTAAAAAGATAGAAGATAGAAAATATCAAAAGAATAATTATCTGTCTTTCATTATGGAATTGTTCAAGACTTTAGCAGAATACCAGCAGTTAATACCTCTTGTAGAAAAGGCAAAAGAAAAATAGAATGCAGAGAAAGCTCAGGAAAGCAAAAGAAGAGACTACTTTGGGATGTGTACATATTTCTGCTTTTACACTTATTATTTTATGGCAACATTAAGTATGAGGAACTTTGAGCAACATCCTATATGACTCAGTGCATGTTTGGCAATAGTACCAGTCTGCCTTGTCTTTAATGCATGATTAATAAACTTTTTCCTTACCTGAATCATACATATACAGTGCATATTAAATATAAGTGACACTGAGATTGCTTGCTCAGATTCCATTCTTTGGCTCTGGATCTGAGAACTCTTGTTGGTATTCTGGATATAGAATGAAACTAGAAAATGCACAAATGATATTTTTTACCTGTAATTGTTCTAATTCATCTTTTGATTTTTTTAGCATAAATACTTTTGATTTTTAAATGTCAGATCTTAATTAAACAGGGTATTCTGTTTCTTCTTATCATTGATGGAAAAAAATCAATATTTCCATCTTTGATATATGTTTTGAGGATCTTAAAACTGAATTTTTCCTCTTAAACCACTTATTTGATTTTAATGAAGTTCGTTTGAAAAGAGCATGACTGCAGTTTCTAGTAATTTCCATTGCTGCCAACAGAAAAGATATGGTTATATATTGTAATTTTATTTTAGCAAAGTTTCTTCAAGTGTTTTGTAGGGAATCTGACCATGAGAATATACAGGGAAGTGTTCCTCTTGTGAGCTAACTCCTGCTGGGCAACTGGCTCTGTTTCCCATCTTTAGAACACCCTGCCGTTTCTCCTAGGAACTAATACATGTGCTATGTCTAGCTGCTGTGGCAATGCCACTAGAGTCTTATCAGCCTTGCCCTTGATCTCAGGCACATAGCTTCCGGGAATAAAAAAACTCTCTTGTTAGACAACCACAATGTTTCACTGAGACTAAACCTGTCCTCATAACAGTAACTTTATACAATGGACTTTCTTGAGAGCTACACAAAACTGCTAACATTGTACATTCCACCTTTGTATGTAACTCAGGAATGAGTTGCATAGTGTTGCTAACTCTATAACCTGCCTAATGGCACAATGAACAATATGTACTAATGATGCCAATGACCTAAAGTAACCTATTGATATAAATAAAGCTTGACAGCTTGGCCTCTTTGTCATTCTCCCACCTCTTTTCCTGTCTCTGCATCTTGTTTCTGCGTCTCCTTTTATTTTCCATAGTTTACCATGGTATATCTGCTTCCTCATTAATGATTGCAAATGCATTGTTACATCAATTATTTTTTCCTCCTTGTGAATAAAGAAGTATGACTTGTTTAAAAAAAAGAATTAGTCAACCATATAATAATACTGAAAAAATTTATTTCATCTTCTCCTCTCATCCTCTTACTACTTCTTCTCATTATTGTCATAATTACTTTTAGCATTAAAATTTATTTTTATTACCAGGTAAGAATGAAAATTTCTGAAGTCCACATTTATCTTGACCCACTTTCCATCAAACTAAATGTCCTTTGTCTGTTCCAAAGCAAACTACTTCTATTTAAAATTACAGTCATTAATCCAGTTTTTCTCCTTTGCCCAAATACATTTGAATAAAATATTTGAAATATTAGAAAATTCTGAAGAAATATTTAGCTTTATAGAATTTATTAAGAACAATATGGGGGAAATTTTAAGAAGGACATGGGGAAGAAAAATCCTAACAACCATAAATGAAGGAAAGTTTGGGGAGGTTGTACATAACAGAAAACATTTATAAGAAACTTATTTTTCCTAACATTACTAATAATTTCATTTACCAGAGAGAAGCATCACTTTCTGGATGGTGGCCTTAGAGGCTTGCTTCACTTGCTGATTCCTCAGTGTGTATATAAATGGATTCATCATGAGAACAACAGAGGTAGTTAGAATAGCAACCCCTTTGGTCAATGATGCTCTTTCTTTTGCAGAGGGATTAAGATAAATAAATATGCAACTTCCATAAGAGATGGAAATGACAATCATGTGAGAGGAACACGTGGAAAATGCCTTTTTTCTCTGACTGGCAAAAGGGAATATCAGTATTGTCCTCATGATGAACATGTAGGATAGATTTATTAATGCCAAAGTGAAAAGCAGAATCACTACTGCAGAGGAAAATTCAATCACTTCTAGAGCCATTTGTCTGAGCAGGATAATTGCAATAGAAAGAAATGGTCACAAGCAAAGTGATCAATGTCATTGGAACCACAGTAATCTAATTGGAAAAAAAGAATAACTGGTGGGAAGATGTTTAGGAATTCTGCCAACCAAGCACAAAAGACAAGCAATATGCAGACTCTCTTGTTCATGATGGTGGTATAATGCAGGGGTTTGCAGATGGCTATACAGCGATCATAGGGCATGGCCGTTAGAAGGTAAAATTCAGTTATACTCAAGAAGATGGAGATAAACAACTGAGCTGTGCAATTTTTTTGAGCTGTGCAATTATTATATGAAATTGATTTGTCCTTAGTAATAATTGTGCCCAGGAATCCAGGGATACAGACAGTTGTAAAGATGATTTCTAATACAGAGAGGTTCCTGAAAAGAAATACATAGGAGTCTGTAGATGGGAGTCCACCAAGGTGAGAGTGATGATTGTCATATTTCCAGTGACACTCAATATATATGTGATAATTAAACAGATAAAAATCACAACCTGGAACTCAGGATCACCTGTTAGCCCTACTAGAATGAATTCTGTGAGTACAGTGTGGTTTTTCATTGTCAATCCTTTTTTTCTCCTCTTTAGAACATAAAAATATAAGTTCCCCTATAATGTAAAAATATTAGCATGAGATTGAAGATAACACTTTAAAAAGATTCATAAAGATGAGTTTTATGTGAAATAAAATAAAACCTTGTGTTCACAGTAACACCCTCCCATTTCCATTGTATCTCACATCCAAATAACTTGTATTAGCAGAAGTTAAATATTGAACTCTCTTCATTGAAAATATATTGTTACAGACCATAGGTAAAAGCTTATGGTGATAATATTTAAATAGAAGCTATATCTTTCAGTATGTCTTTAAAATTTAGTTTATAATTATTTACAAACAAATGTTTAATTCATAAAACTGTTGAAAATATTGTAATTGATGTTTTTCTTTCCTCAATCTTACAAAGCTAGTCTAGAATACAATACAATTGAAAGAAGAGTTTGAAAAGTCTTCAAAGTTTATTTCAGCTTACTTTCAGATATTATATTTTGAGAAACTCAAGCCCATGTACTTTAGGCAACTTTCACAGGTTTAACAACCTGTCACTGTAATAATCATCTACTTTAGAAACTACACGTTTATTTGGAAAATGTGTTAATATTATTTCCTAAATTTCCTATTTTAAGGTTTGGCTAATGTAATTACCCTCTGTGCCTCATTTACTTTTCTGGTAAAAAGACTAAAAGGACAAGAAAGGGAAACTTCTTTTCCCAAAACAAATCATTGCCTAGAAAATTTTTCATTTATAAAATACATGGTTTCGTTATTTTTTCAATATTGCTGTAGCAAATGAACAAGTGGATGATCAAATTAAAATCTGCTGGGAAGAAGATATTCTTTCA
Source organism: Marmota marmota marmota (assembly GCF_001458135.2). NCBI lineage: Eukaryota > Metazoa > Chordata > Mammalia > Rodentia > Sciuridae > Marmota > Marmota marmota. The sequence continues at coordinate 20,965,143 of NW_025999960.1, read as the reverse complement.
GATAGAGAATGCCCACTTTCAGATAGAGGATCCCATTTCTATCACAGCATAACATTGAAACATAAGGAAAAATAAATAAAAAAAAAAAACCAAACCAGGCCTGTTGCTGTGTTCTTGTCTTGGGACGCTGTTGATGATATTTCCAGTAATAAATAACAAATAAGTTTGTTATTCTTTAATTTAATACATATTCTATTTCATTTGTACCTTTCAAAATACAGTTTGCATATACAGTTGCAGATTTAGAACCCTCGTAATATTAAAAATTAAATAATTGAATAATAACAAGCTAACTTTCTAGTCTTTCTTGATGATTTTACATTTTCTGGCAAATGTTGATTTGAACAATATAAAATAAGAACTATTTCTATCTATGTATGCTATACAAATGGAGCTGGCTTATTTTTATCTGTGTCTTATAACTTTGGGAATTCATTAAGTAAAAAAAGATTGCCAAGTAAACTCATCACTAAAAGATATAAATGAACCATTGACATATCTTTTTTAATTTTTATTTTTAGTCGTCAATGCAACTTTATTTTATTTATTTATATGTGATGCTGAGAATTGAACTCACAACCCCAGCCTCAACTGTCTTATCAATATTAATAAAAAAGACCAGGGCTAGGATTGTGGCTCAGTGGTAGAGTGCTTTCCTAACATGTGTGAGGCACTCGGTTCAATTCTCAGCACCACGTATAAATAAATAAAAGAAAGTTCATTGACAACTAAAAAAAATTTAAAAAAATATTGATAAGTCAGTACCTGTATTGATGTTAATAAAGTAAGTATATAAATAACATGTGGTATTGGATGTATAAAAGTTTGATTTAGAATTTGATTCTCCTATGGTTATTTGAACTTATGGCTTTTTTCTTTGAGAAATTCTGGATCTTTAAGAACGTTAGCATATTTGCATTCCTTAAATTTTGGCAACCTCATCAGATCTTCCTCACAATAACATAGGGATATGTTAGAAAATGCTGCTTGAGTTTCTAGTCTGACTTAAGTGTCTTCCGAAATGACCAGTGTTAAGGATCTCTGATGAGAGTTATCCTTCTATCATCATTTACATTTAGGGAGAGAATTCTTATGCCCATATCTAATGTTATAGCAATATTTGGTAAAAGTTACATTTACTTCCTTTCACTGTATCATATACTTTCATTGAATTGTTGCTTATAGTTATAATATGACAACCTCTTACTGCAGGAATAGTTGTGAGCCAAGAAAATAAATAGTTAGAAATCTGGTATTAAATACTTAAACTTATGTATTCAAAATTGTTCTACACTGAGAGATATAAGTTTTATGACAAGAAAAGTATAACATTCATATATCATGCATAAGTATATATGTAACACACATTTTCCATTTAGCAATTTCTTCTTATTTTTCATATATAACACGAATATCACAAGTATGCAAATCATGTGATATAAAATTTCAAAAGTGCAATCACTGATAGGTTAAAATTTGACAGTATTTGAAAGTAGGATAGAAGAGAGAGAATAGGAAAAGTTGAGTAAGCAACTAGTTAATTCATAGAAAAATAAAATAGCACTGAGTTGTGTTGAATTTATGACTAATGGCATGCATTCATCTTTAAATCACAAAAATTCCTAAACATTTAATTTCTCAGAGAGGCATTACTATTTTAATTTCTTGTATTGGAATCCTTTGATTTCCAGATTTTAGCAGACTATTGAGATATAAAGACTAAGAATCCTTTGGAATGTATTAGAATTCATGTAATGATTTTTATTTTATAAATAATTAAAACAATTTTTATATTTACTTTGTAAATTACAGTAGTCCATAAATTTAGAAATAAAGTGTATTAGTCTTAAAGTTTTCTAATCAATATTACTTAAAGAGAAACAATTGAAGTTGAAATTATCCTGTGGTCTAACTATTAACTGATAACTCATGACAAAAATTTAATTATTGAGTTGATGTTCATATGACTAACATAATTATAGTGAATCCTAAATTTATTTTGTGTATTTAATGAGGAACTCAATTTAAAGAGAAAAAGAAAGTGGTGCCCTTCAATTTCACAAAGTTTACAACCCGATATTTAAGATATAATGTAATAGAACATTACATTATATTTAATAAACCAAGATATAGACCATGTAGAATCTAAAAACATTGTGACATTATCAATATTCACTTTGAAAACATGGGAGAAATTACACAGAATTTAAAGTTATGCATCTGAAGTACAACATAGCGACACATGTGCCTTTTATGGAGTGATATACACAGAATTAAAACTCTTTACCATATCATAGATTATGTTTTATATAAATACATACCATTTCAAGAAAATTCTGTAGGGGAAAATTTCAGCATATTTTTAAATACTCAGTAAACAATATGTTGGATATACTTGGGTGTGGGTGTGGAAAAATGGACTCGGGAAATCTCCAGTCAAATATAATGTGGCATATAAAGAAACCATTAGAGAACAAGGATACTTAATAAAGATATTTATGAATTTTGAGATTTTACTAAGTTGTTTCTTACAGTGTCCCTTACTTTTGACAAATTTTCTTTCATTTATTTGTAGAATACCCTGCCCTGTGGAGCACATCCTTGAAGGCTTGCTTTACTTGCTGGTTCCTCAGGATGTAGATGAAAGGGTTCAACTTGGGGGCAACAGAGGTGTTGAGAATAACTACTCCTTTAGTCAGTGATGCCTTTTCTTTGGCAGAGGGATTAACATACATGAATATACAACTTCCATATGAAATAGAAATGACAATCATGTGAGAGGAACAGGTGGAGAAAGCCTTTTTTCTCTGACTGGCAGACGGAATTCTCAAAACTGTCCTGGAAATGTACATGTAAGATAAAACCACTAATGCCAAAGTGAATAGCAAAGTAACCAGAGCAAAGTAGAAAGCAATGTTTCTAGGAGCCATGTATCTGAGCAAGACAATTGTAAGTGGGGAAAATAATCACATGCAAAGTGATCAATGACCTTGGAAGCACAGTAACCCAGCTGAAGCAGAAGCATCAGGGGTGGGAAAATGGTCAGAAACCCACCCACCCAGGCACACAGCACAAGCAGGGTGCAGAGTTTCCTGCTCATAATGGTTGTGTAATGAAGGGGCTTGCAGATGGCAACCTAGTGGTCGTAGGACATGGCAGTGAAAATTTAAAATTCTGTCACTCCCATGAAAGTAAAGAAAAAGAGTTGTGCTGCACAATTGTTATAGGAAATGGTCTTATCCTGGGTGAGAATAGCACTTAGAAAACTACGGATAGACAGAGTTGTAAATGAGATCTCTAAGAAAGAGAAGTTCTGGAGGAAGAAATGCATGGTAGTCTGTAGAGGGGATTCCACCAAGATTAGAGTGATGATAGTCAGATTCCCAGTGACATTTAATATGTAAGTGATAAATAAAAAGATAAAAATTCCAATCTGAAGCTCAGGATAATTAGAAAGGCCTAGAAGCACATTCTGTGATCTCTGTGTGGTTCATCTCTCTCTCTTTCTCTTTGTTCTTGTTTCTTAGTCTCTCCTTTTTCCTCTTTTAAAGGTATTGGGGGTACAACAGAATTAAATAGAGAAGAAAGGTATAATTTATTATGATCAGTACAGTCCTTATTGATATAATTCTAAAATATGTTCCACAATCTGTAACAATTTTGATCATCTTCTTTTCATTATATTTTAATACATATTTGTAATAATATTATTTGTAATAATATGACTATTTAATGTAGTAACCAGGAAACATGTTCACTTACTGATTTATATTATAATTCTCTCAAAATCTGTAAAGTTTGATGTCTTTGATGATTTGTTAGAAGTGTGTGTGTGTGTGTGTGTGTGTGTGCACATACATGCAGGCACACAGTATACAAACTTTTTTTCAGTTTGAGCTTAAAAGAACATGTTATTTATTTTTCACTTTCCTTTGAATCATAATTTCAAAAGTACTTGCCTTAGATTTTAGCAGCTCTGTCACTTGGGTTATAGCACAGTTTATTTTCCATTTGAATATCATCCTTCCTTATCTGATAAGTTTTATGGAAAAGTGTTTTCTTGATTTGTCATTTTGTCTTACATGAGCCATTCATTCCACTGATTCACTCATCCACAAGGATGTCTAGAAGTGTACAGGAAAACATCTTCAATTCACCTTAACCCATTCAGTTAGCCCCCAGCTCTTCAAACACAGGAGAGGTATGCTATTCTGTGGATTTAGTCTGCTAAGTCCTGATAGCTGTCTTTTCCATATTGTAGATGTTCAAATTTCTGCTGTGAAGGACAGAATGTAAAATCATTGCTGTTTTGTCAGACACTAGCAATGTTCACACTAATCAAATTTGATTTTATATTTTCTCTATTTTATGAGGATGGAAGGGAAGTATTTTAGGAAATAAAGATGCAATGTCAAAACTTTCAGAAAATGTGACAATATACTATGTTCCCCTCCACTAATTTTATCTAGAATTTTAAAAAAGTAATATTTAAAGAAAGAACAGAAAAACATATGATAAAATTGGGTATTATGAGTTTAGATTATTAAATCACAATACTGCTTCCAACTGATTGTACATTTTATCTCAAATAGTTTAACTCTACTTGGTTTGTTTTCCAAAGGTTTAATCTCCTGGGAACAAGACAAAGGCCAGGCCACATCTCTGCTGTCTTATCAACCTCGAGGGATTTTTGTTAGCCATCCTTCAGTTTCTCAGAAACCTCCTAACTCTTCTCTATTGTGGATCTCCCTTGAGAATGGTATTTTTGAATTCCACAGAGAATCTACAATGCTGTCTTAGACAAACTTATATTTCCATTAGTTGTGATTACTTAATATTTTATTAGTATGTAATATTTCATAAGCAATAAAAATAACTATGAAGCATACTTTGTTACAAAACCTGAATTCTAAATCAAATATTTAATCATATTTTTAAATATAAAAAATGTCTACATAATCCTTTTTGATTGTTAATACTTTGTTAGATGTTGGTCCCCTGTAAACTAAAGGTTATTCTATAATGGTCAGTTTAAAAATAACTATTATGAAGTACATATTTTTTTCATAATTAACAAAATGTTATTACATACTTTAGCTGATTTCATCTTCATTGTAGACTCCAATTTTTAATTGCTTTGTCAAATTTCCTCATCTTTCTACACATCTTGGCTTTACCTTTATTTATCATCACTTCAATATTTTAATAGGAAATAACCACAAAATGATTAACCTTCATTTATATGACATTCTGGCTGGTGGATTACACATATTATTCTCTTTCACGTTCTTCATGCTTCTCAAATATTTCGACAACGAAAATATAATATCAGATGTGTTTGTTTTTCATTGCTGTGGTTCATATACCTGACAACACTAACTTAAAGGAGGAATGTGATTTGGGCTTCATGGTTTTAGAAGTTCAGTTCATGGTCAGCAAAGGTCATTACTCTGGGCCCCAGTGAGGCAGAATGTCATGGTGAAAGAGCCCTGGTGGAGTAGAACTTCTCACCTCATGGAAGCCAAGACAGAGGAGGAGGAGAAGAAAGAGTGAGAGAGAAAGGAGACAGAGAAGGGGCAGGAGAGGATCTGAGGAAACAAGATAAAGTCCTCAAGGGCATGACCCCTGTGATATACTTCCTCCACTCCAATCCTACCAGCCTGTAGTGACCATTCAGTATTATATTCAAATTATTCATCCATCAAATGTATTAATCCACTGATGACTTTCCAGCTATCATCATCTAATCATTTAACCTCTGAACATTCCTTTATTTTCTTTTATATGAATTTAATGGAACCCTTCATATCCAAATCATAACATTAGATAATAGCACGTATATTTAATATATAATTAAACAAACTAATAACATATAATGTAATAAAAATCATTCAATATATATAAATCTCCCATAGTAAATAGTTAGATTTAGATATTTAATTCAGGTTAATAGCATTTTTCCCTTTGTTCTTTTAAAACTGTTTCAGAAAGGGAATACATGCTTAACAACGTTTTCAATATTTTCTGAGCAGCCCATTTGTGATGAACAGTTGACTCCATTAGTTCATTATGTGCTACAAAATTGTAATATTTCCAATGTATCATTTACCATTTGCTTATTATTATTACAACTTCTAGAGAAAAGATCAGATAAATGCTTTCTCTGTTGTCTATTCAGTATTCTGAGTTGGTTCTCAAGTATATTATGTTGAATCATATGGAAATATGAATTTATAACTTTGAAATTCTATTAGATCACATTAGTATTTGACATAAACATATCACAGAAAATTAAAATTAACAATCTGACCTCTTTGGAGTGCTTCAGTTATGAGCAAAGTGTTGTTTGTTTGTTTTGCTTTTGTTTTGTTCTGTTGATGTTTTTTGAACATACATTTTAAATTTTGACGGCTTTCTTCTAATCTACTACATCATTTTCCAGATTCATAATACAGCACTTTCCTGCTGTCTTCTTACACAATTGGGAATGGTTATCTGAGATAAGACTCTGTCCTTAATTTTGTCATATACATCCTTTAAAATGTTAAGGTAAATTTCTTCTGTCCCTAGTTGCTTCAGCATTTTCAACATGAATGGGTGCTGGATTTTGTCTAACGTTTTTCTACATCTGTTTAAATGTTATTATAATTCTATTTATGTGGCAAATCACATTTGTTGTTTTATATATGTTGAGCCAACCAGAACAATCAGGCAAAAGAAGGAAATTAAGAAATATATATACAGGAAGAAGTCTAATTGTTTCTATTTGCTGACGATATGATCCTAAATCTATAAGACTTGCCCTGGAAAAGAAAGAAAGAAAGAAAGAAAGAAAGAAAGAAAGAAAGAAAGAAAGAAAGAAAGCTAGCTCCACGAGAAAACTCAGAGAGCTGATAAATAATTCAGCAAAATATCAGAATTGAAGACCAACATTAATAAATCAATAGCTTTTCTATACTCCAATGGTGATATTGTTGAGAAAGAAGGAGCTCTATGATGAAAATTATGGAACTCTGTGAAAAAAAAATGAAGAAGATCTTAGAAGATAGAAAAGCCTCCTATGTTCTTGGATAGGCTAATTAATATTGTCAAAGTGGCCATACTATCAAAAGCAACATACAGACTTAATGCAACCTCCATCAGAGTACCAATAAAATTATTCACAGAACTAGAAAAAAAAAAACATTCCAGAAATTCATTTGGAAGACTAAGAGACCCAGAATAACAAAAGCAATCCTGAGCAAAGAATAGCATGGGTGAACAAATCATAATACCTGATCTCAAATTATACTATGGACTTATAGTAACAGAAACAACTTGTTGTTAGCATTAAAATTGACATAAAGACCAATGGAATAGAATAAAATCACAGAGACAAACCCACAAAGACAGAATCATCTGATACTTCACAAAGGTGTCAAAAATATATGTTGGAGAAAAGATAGCCTCTTTAAAAAATGGTGGTAGGAAAACTGCTCAGCCATATGTAGAGTAATGAAATGAGATACTGATCTCTCGCACATCTCAAAGTGAACCAAAGACCTAGGAATTAGACCATAAACTTTGCAACTGTTAGAAGAAAACATATGGTCAATAACTCAATATATTGGTGCAGGCACCAACTTCCTTAAGAAGGCCTATAAAACTCACAAAATAAAACCCAGATAAATGAGTAAGAAGGAATCAAAACTGAATAGCTTCCAAACAACAAAGGGAACAGTTAAGAGCATGAAGAGAAGAGCCCACAGAATGGGAGAAAATTGTTGCCTGCAACTCCTCTGACAGGGGATTAATACCAAGAATATACAAAGAACTCAAACACTTAGCACCAGTAAAACAAATACCTTAATTAATAAATGGGCAAAAGAAGTAAACATACACTTTTCAAAAGATGAAATGCAAATGGTCAACAAATACACACACAAAAATGAACATCTCTAGAGATGAGAGAAACACAATCAAATTATATTGAGAATTCATCTCACTTCTACTAGAATGGAAATCATCAAGAGTACAAATAATAATAATTCTGGTGAGGATGTGCAGAAAAAGGTACACTCTTTGGTTGTAGGTGGGATGGCAAATTTATACAAGGACTCTGCAAAGTAGTATGCAGATTCCTAAAATGATTAAGAATGGGACCTATAAGACCCAGCTCTTCCACTCTGCAGAATTTATCTTAAAGATTTAAAATCAGCCCAAGAGAGTGATGTATGCATACCAATATTAATAGTAGTGCAAATCACATTACCCAAGTGATAAAACAAGCCTAGGTGCCTGTCAACAGATGAATGGATTAAGAAAATGTGATATATAGGCACATTTGTGTTGTTACCCAGTCAGAAAGAAGAATGGATTTGCTGGTAAATGAGTAGAACTGGAGAACATCGTGCTTAGTGAAATAATCCATATTCAGAAAATCAATGGTCAAATGATTGCTGTCTTATACAGCAGGAAAAGCAAAATAATTGGGGGAAAGGTTGTGGTGGGGATCCCAACGTAACTGGCATAAGGTTTTTCATACACACACACACACACACACACACACACACACACACATACTATTTTTTAAAAACTTAATCTTACCATAATGTTCAATGAGAATGGACCTGAAGGACAATATACTTAATTACATAAGCCAATCATTGTAGTACAAACACTGAATGATTTTACCTATATGAAGTATCTAAAGCAGACTCATAGAAGCATAAAATAGAATGCTACAGGACTGGCAGAAAAGGAAATAGGAGTTTCTATTCAAGGGGTGTATAGAATTTCCAAGATGAATAAATTTTATCTGAAAGTGTTCAAAACTATCTCACTGTGTCTAGAGAAAATTATAATAATTGCTGGTAGTAATTACTATAGGTAATTATTCTATGTAATCTACATACACATTTGTTTTCATCCTCATAATGTTATTTATGCTTCATTTATTTGATAATATTCCTTATTTATTTGTGGGGAAATAGGTACTTTGAGGTTACAGAAAGATAGGTTTTTCAAATATTTACTTCCTAACATAAAAATTGCAATTCATTTGGAAGAAATTTAATTTACAAATCATGTACAATGTTCCTCCAAAATTTGGAATCCCTTTTTATCTCTTTCAGCAAATTTCATACTCAATCTCTCAATTGATTATAACATTCAAAATGTACCTCCATTGATGAGAATTACAGTAGGTTTTCTCACATGTTAAAATAATTCTCAGTATCCATATTTTCAAGTTTTTCATACACACAGACACACCCACATCTTTATTAAATACTTTTTAAGTATTTTAAGCATAATGTGTGGAATAGAAATTTTAACAAATGAAATCATGACTTTATATATAATGGAATATTTTTCATTGCAATGAAGCTTTTATTTTTTACAAGACAGAAATTTTCAAAATTTTACTTAAGTATCTACTAAATTGATTATATGCCCTGTTTCTAAGCCCAAAACATGAGGATACCTATACCCATATCTATATATTTTCATGCATATAATATGTTCAAAAGATCTATATGTTAAGAGATTTTATATATATGCATATATATACTTATATATCATTTTTTGATTATTTTCAAGGAGCATATCTATCTATCTATCTATCTATCTATATATATATATATATATATATATATAAACACACACATATATATACACACATATACATGCAAACACAGGCATGCTCATATTCAGAAAAGAGCTTAATCACAATGGAATTTCAGAAAATAAATTTATCCCATGTATCCAATGCTTCAATGCTTATTTCTTCATTATTTTCTATAACATCTGTTCATTATTTCCTTGTATGTGTATATATACATATGTATGCATATATTTTTATGTGTGTCTACCTATGCATCTACTGAGAAATTGTAGGGTTTGTAAATATGAAAGTCTATTTAGCATCTAAATCTAGAGATGCATTATTAATGGTCCATGCTACTTTGTGAATACACAAGCAGCATTTTTGTTGGTTTATTTTAATTTTTAACTTATGAACTATTGTTATTATTATCATTATTTTTGTGGTGCTGGGGAATAAAGGTGGACCTTGCACATGCCAGGCAAGTCCTTTACCATCGAGCTCCAATCCTAGACCATTTATTGTTTTTTAAATGAGTAAAATTTACAGTTTTCATTCACGTAAGTAGCATTTAAGATGTTTCCTAGAAAAAAGTGCAAGGAAATTTCTATAGAATATAAACAGAATTACAATTTATATTTTGGTGTGTATTAAATAAAATATATAAATATTTTGTAATTTGTGTCACTTGTGTATGAGGTATCTTCTTGTTCCGACCACAACTCAAATTGCAATTTTCTTTGTAAAATAATTATTGCTTGAGAAGTTGTAATAAACAAGCACCAGAAAAACATGGTGTCAGAAAGGTATACAAAAATAATTTAAATTTGGTGAGACATATATTAAACAAATGTGACAGTAAACTTGTTAGGAAAAAAGAGTGAATGAACAAGAAGGACACAAAGGGAAATGCTGATTTGAATTGGCTACTGAAATTTCATTCTCTAGTACTTTTAATTATTCATCAATGTGCCTTTACCTCAAGCCACCACGTCTTTCCGTGTACTTGTAAAAAAACACAATCTTCCTTGCCATGTTCATGAAGGCTTGCTTGACCTGCTGATTCCTCAGGCTGTAAATAAAGGGGTTGAGCATAGGAGCCACTGAGGTGTTTAGCACAGCCACTCCCTTGCTCAGAGACACTCTCTCTCTTGCTGAGGGTTTAATGTACATAAAAATGCAGCTGCCATAAGAGATGGAGATGACAATCACGTGGGAAGAACACGTAGAAAAGGCCTTTGTCCTCTGAGTAGTAGAAGGAATCTTCAAAATCGTTCTGATGATATATATGTAGGACAGAATTATTAAGGCCAAAGTGACCATCAGAGTAAACACAGCACAGGAAAACCCCATTATCTCTAGGAATTTAGTGTCAGAACAAGAAAGTTGGAGTAGGGGGAAGTAATCACAGGTAAAAATGGTCAATGATATTGGACCTACAGTAATCAAGCTCTAGCAGCATCATGAGCAAAGGGAAGATGATTAAAAATGAGGCCAGCCAGGAAGCAAAGACCAGCATTGTGCAGACTTTGCGATTCATGATGGTCATGTAGTGCAGAGGTTGGCAGATGGCAATGTAGCGATCATAGGACATGGCAGCCAGAAGGTAAAATTCAGTGACTCCCAAGAGAATGAAAAAAAACAACTGAGCTATACAGTTGTTAAAAGAAATGGTTTTATCTCCTGAAATAATGGTACTTAGGAACTTGGGTATACTGACAGTTGTGAATGAAACTTCCAATAGAGAGAAATTCCTGAGGAAGAAATACATGGGAGTCTGAAGATGGGGATCCAGCAGAGTAAGGGTGATGATGGTCAGGTTCCCAGTGATGCTGAGCATGTAGGTGAGGAAGAGAAAGATGAATATTACCACCTGGAGCCTGGGCTCATCTGACAGTCCCAGGAGGATAAACGCTCTTATTTCTGTGTGGTTTCTCATCTGGTTTTCAGTTGTTTATGTTTGCTCTTGTCAAACCTATAGGAGAAAGTGCAAACAAAAAGCTTGTGTTGATGATTAATAAATATACTAATGTGAAGCTGGAATTTTGCTGAAATATTATGCCATTTCCACCTTCAAGGGAAATGGAAAGCCACCTGATAATGACAACAATTCTTTTAATTTCCACTCTTTTACAGTGAAAAACTCTTTAGTTAAGGTAGATTAAAAACTGCTTTAGTATCAATATTCCAGTGAGGTGTCCTCTCACCACTGTTAGAATGGTTATTGTCAAACACACACACACACACACACACACACACAAACACACACACACACACTCTAGGAAATACTGAGGATAATATGTGGAGAAAGAATTCTTATAAACTGTTGGTAAGAATGTAAATTAGTACAGCCACTATGAAGGATAGCACATAGGTGCAAAAAAACTGAAAATAGAACTACCAAATGATCCAGCCATGCTACTACAGGGTATATATAAAAATGAAATGATGTCATTATACTAAAGATATACCTGGATGCCCATGTTTATAGTGGCATAACTCACAATTGTAAAATATTAAGGGCCTAGATGCTCTTCAACAGAGGAATGGATGTATAAAATGTAGTATGTCTACTCAAAGTAGTAGTATTCAGCCACAAAGAGGAATGAAATCATTTGCAGCAAAATGGATGGAATGAAGTGCATTATTTTTAGTGAAATATGCTAGACCCAGGAAGACAAGTATCACTGTACTCTCTCATATGCGGAATCTAAAAAACCAAACAAAATGAAATAAACAACCAAGTAGAATAGTGATTAGTAGCAATTAGGAAGGATGCAGGGATGGGTTGATGGGACAGTGGAAGAAGGGTCATTGAATATGATCAATGAGTGTTGTATACATCTACAGAAATATCACATTGATTTTCATTAAAATGTATAGTTAATATGTGTGCATAAAATAAGTTTAAAGGTAATAAGAAAATAATTTGGTATTATACAGCTTAAAATGGTAGGGCTAACTAAGGTTTTAGCCAGACTTTTCTGATTCCAAATGTTACGTCTTCTCTTTCATACCTGGGTCTGCAAAATATCTTCCTTTTAGGACAATGCTCCAATCTCTATAGATATTTTCCCTTAGGTAATAGTTTAGTTTCACTAAAAATTACCAAAAATGGAAAAGACATATAATTATTTAAAGTGATTTTTTTATCCTTAGCCATCAACTAACATTTACTAATGCTAAAAAACTTTCCAATTCTTCCTCCTATCTCATTGGAGGTTGGAAATCCTGATGCCATTGCCATAAGCAGCCTAGAAATGAAGGATAGAGGGGAGAAAGGAGCAGGAAACAATGAACACTGGAAGGTTTGAATCTGAGGTTTATTGAATGTAAAGCTCTTGCAAGATTTTATGACATTTTAGTCTACTTGTGTCACTTTTATGTTGTTTATTACTAGTCAACTTATTTTGTTTTCTAATTGAAGCAATATATCCTTATTATTGTTATTAATATTTGAGGATGGCCTCAGATAAATAGATAAGCATACCCCAAGAAAACTTGCCTTAACATTTTTATTTTTATTTTAAAAATAATAAGTTCTAATGCTTTTTTAGAGGTAAAGTTTAATGTTATTACCAAAGATATTTCCATATGAAAGAATGGGAATGTCTGGTTGTAAATCCAATTTACTCTTTAGGTCTTAAAATCACTCCTCAGTGCTCAGGTTCCTTATCTACAATACAAATCAATCTCATTTGATAATTGTAAGATTTAAATAAGTTAATATATGTGAAGCATTTGTAAATATGCTTAACATTTAATGGAAGTTGTATAGACATTTTCTATGCATAAAATATTCTCTAACCACTGAGAAGAATACCTTGGGATTGGGATGATCTTATGAGTGAAAGGCTATCTTAGATAAATAGGAACAAATACATTTTATCCCAGGAGAATTACACAAGAATAACAACAATAGACTAGGAATCACCTGATTGTACACACACTCTACTCCCATCCCTAGCAGGATTTGATCATTGTATCTGAGAAAATTATGTATTCACAGCATATTAACATTATGCATGGCTAGTTTGTTTTTCTGATACTCATTAGTAATAATCTTTCTGGAAGTGATTGTGGAGTTTTCAGTAAGCTATAACTAGCATTGTGAGTGGCTCATTGTAATGACATCCCAAATCACCTCTTTCCATCACAGGAGGAGTATCCATTGTATAATGTTATAAGAACCCCTAGTCCTTCCTCCCAACGCACCACACCTTTACTATGCTGAAGTCTCCTGTGAACTCTGTCCTTACCCTACTCATTCTTGAAAGGACAGGATCTTATCTTCAAAGCTAAAAGAAAGATTCATTCTGTTAATGCTGAGTTTGTTGTTGAAACAAATGCTGCCATCAGGCTCAGTTCCCTATTTTATGTTCTATTCTAGCCTGGGCAGTACTTATGTCTTATTTTTCTCTTATAAGATGTATTTTCACACATTACCTTACAAGATATACTTAAACACTTAGCCCAATGTCCCTATATGGAATGAATTTAAAACAAAAAAAAAGTAAGGGAAATCACATTTTATTGATACATAAATTTTTAAAAACTTCATTAAACATTATTTCTAAATTACTTTTGTAACATTTCTTTCAATTCTCTTTATGCCTCCTCCAGGAATACTACTTTTCCTTTGTGTTTGTTTTTATTGAAATCAAGAGTTTTTCATAATACTTTGAAGTAATAAACTACCTTCCCATCAAATAGACAAGATTTGGTGACAGTCTCAATTTTAAAGTTCTTATAATAACTTACTGCTACGGGAAACTCATACTTTTAAAAATATATTTACATTATTACTATTCCATAGTAAAATGTATGAATGCACTCTATTTATCCTTGTTTCCAACTTTATTGAATATCTATATATCTTTCTAATCTTTGTTAATTTTAACATTTTTGTGAATATTAATAATATCATGAGTCACTATTTTTTTGCTACTAATTAAAGTTCTGAAGAAATGTAGGAGGAGCTGTGAAGGATGATATAAACAAACAGAAGAAGGCTTTATGAGCACATCACACAAAAATGAACATCTGTATAGAAAGTTTCCAAATACCAAAGAAACAGACTTAAAGAAACTCTAGCAGTAGGAGATTGAACATCAATAATTGTGGTATACTGTGCTTTTCTATAAAAATTTGTAAATATTCAATGAATTGTTTTGATTTGTTAATATAAAATGAACATGAAAAAATTATGAGTATTTCTATTCCTTTGAAAGAAAATTAATTAAATACTTAATAAAATATATATGATTCCTGATCCTTAAACTAAGGATGTGTTTATATGGAGGATGATGGGTATCTGCAGAGATCTAACTCATAATTTTAGTTTATTATTTATGAATGTAAACTCTATATTTTCTCCTGAAATAACATGTCTTTGGTTATTTAGTTCTCATTTCATTTTACACATTACATCAAAATTACTTCTTATTTTCTTTCCAAAGAATCTGAGATAGATTATTTGAATCATTCAAAATGAAATTTAATAGTGATATTTATAACTTGTTAAATAAAATTTGCACTTTCCAAATCTCTACTATCCAATGAATATTAATAATGACCATATAAATAAAGCCAATGTGATATGGGCAATATATTTAATTAGAAACACTATACTTAAATATATATTAGGTGTGAAGGATCAAAGGATGTTCTTTAGAGAATGAGATAAAAAAACTTTGGTTCCATTTGATTTCTGATCTCCACCCCACTCTCTCTCTCTCTTTTGGTTGTTTGTTTTATACACACACACACACACACACACACTCATATAGCACTGGGTTGAAATCTTCTTCAGTAATGCAATAACTTTGAGATTCTAGCTTTTCAATATTTCGTTTGCTCAATTCTCTTTTCTTCACTTAAACCCCAGTGGAAATCATTAGTAAAGTTTCATAGAGCATCTGATCCTGTTACACTCTTTATTTCTCCTTTATAAATTTCAGGATCTGTTCAGTGTCTAGGTTAGTACATTACAGAACAAGCTAATTATTGAATTCAACATGTAGGCAATCTCTAGCTCAGCTCTGTAACCACACTAAAATGCACTTTTACAGTTCTTAGGTATTTCAGGCTCTGAGCCAGGACACGGGAGATGATGGTTCCTGAAAAATTCTGTCAGCATGAACAAAGCAAAGACTCCTTAGGAACACCAACTGAGTGGTTGAAACACTTGTTTATGAGAATTTATTTTACTGTTTCTTTCAATTATTTTAGAAAACTTTTGCCTAAAAAGTAATAGAAATAAGAATAATTTATATTTATTAATTTCAGAAATGATGGGCAGATTCAATTCTCTGTAATCATACCAGCTTAAAGAGAAAGAAATCAAGGGAAAAGAGAGATCATCAAATTACAATTGATGATCATTTCATAAATACTAACACTCATGTCAGTGTTTATATTTTCATTTCATTACCTAGTTATCTATAATTTAAACAAGAAAGGAAGAGGAAATAATCATCTCAAAACATGATTAAATTATTCTTTATTACATTAGGCATGAGCTTAGGTTTTAGATGTAGATCAAAAATATAGATGTGTCATGCAATGGATTGGGGACTTTGGATGCATTACTTAAATTCATTAAGTTTCAGTCCTTGCTTAAAATGCAAAAGGAATTTCAAGAGTGTTTTTGAGAATTAAATATAATCATGTAAACAAATGTACTCCATAAATCATGTGGCTCTTAGATTCTAAAAATAGCTGCGTTGATGATTTTTCTTTTGGTTGGAATTCATTCTCAACTCTTGGAAGAGTACTAATAGTAATTGTGGTTTACTAAACAGAAGTTTATTCCAGTGACTGAAAAATTTTAATTTTATCTTAGTTATCATAACACAAGTGTGAAATTGTTCCACCTATTCCTAACGAAGCATTGAGACTCAAAATTGTAAAATTTCCATTAATCCACACAGCTAGCAAATGTGGAATACACTCTCAGACTATGTACAACTCAAGTCTATTCCTTTAACACAGTACTACAAGTCGGTATTCAATTTAAAATACAGAGATATGCATAGTATTTAATCAATAGAAAATGAATAGATTAAGTAAAGCAAAACATGCAAAAACATAACCATTTTATGACTTGTAATATGTCAAGTTCTATTTAACCTTGATTAAAAAGTTGAGCTGTTAAGAATTGAATCAATGCTGAGATTTGAGAGTCTTCCTCCACTCTCTGTATATCCAACTTACCTCTGGCTTTTATCCAGTTTCACTAATAACCAGAATGACTGGAATAAAAAAAAATAGACAATGGCTTTGTTGTAATCCAGGGAAACCAGTATTCCTAAAAACATTCCCTCTTTCTTCTACTGAACTAGTATGCTTATTTTAATTGTTGCAGGTTATGTATCACTTAAAATACAAGTCAATTTTTATATTGTCAAAATTTTTGTCTTATTTTTTCCATTTTATCCAGAGCATATATATCTCTTTGACTATAAATCGTGAGAAAGAAGCAAAAATATAAAATAGAAACAATATCAGAAGTGCTTTAAAATGGTTTGATGTGGTTTCTATAAAAATTTTATATATCATGAGCTACTTAATATTTTTATCCATTTTCTCTGTCACTGACTCAAGGGACCAATTCAGTGAAGACTGCCAGAAGAAGAATGTAAACAAAACTCAAAGGAATATAAACATAATACACATTACTACTGAAGTTCGAAAGGAAAGGTTGGGGGACAGTGGGCAATAAGGGGGTCATAATTTACTGTAATATACAAATATGGAAGCAATACTTTAGAAATATTTGCCTAATTTTAAACACATGTATATATTTAAATTATATGTTTAAACATGTATATATTTAAACACATGTATAAATTTATATGAGACAGTCACAGTATGTGAGTGTCTCATAAAGCAAAAAATAAACAAACAAAAACAACCCAACTTTTAGCTGAGCTTTAGGAATTATGCTACAGATTTAAAATCATAACTAATTACAAAAAGTCTAGTTTATTCATTTGGAATATTTTATTAACTTATGTCTATAATAAAATCACAAAGCTTTCTGTCCTAGTATCCCTAGACTTTGAAAGTTTCTCTCCACAGGACAGAATCCTCACTCTGTTTAGAGAGAGTGATACAGGAATGAATGTGCCACTGTGCTCACATATCAGGCCCTGGGGCATAACTCACTCACATTCCCTGTAACTGTATCAGGAATAGCCCCCCAAAATTTGAGAATTATATTCCTGTGTCCTTGGTAAATTTACTTTTTATTATACATTTTCAATTGGATCTCCCAGGAATGCCTTCCAAGTGTGAAAGTAGAAGTGTATGTGAACTCAGATCAATAATTACTTGTGCCTCAGTCCCTTTATTCCATAGTACACACCAATTCTGTCAAGGACTATTTCATTTTTCAATTATGACAATTTTTTTCATGTCATCTAGAAAAGTATTTGTCTTCAAATTCTAATTTTATATAAATCTCTTCTCCACTTTCTAAAAACCCAGTATACATCTGTTTTAAATTGGGTCTCCTTAGTTAAAAATGAGAGTAGACTCTATTTTGATAAAATTATCTAATGATGGAATATATCTTATTCTAATTAAGACCCCATTCTTGTGTAGGGGGTCAATGGTGGAGTTCACTTAGGTATTTTAATATGTGTACTTAGAAAAATTATATTAGATTGATTCTACCTTCTTCCTTATTCCTTTCCCAACTCCCTTCCTTTCATCCTCCTTTGTATAATCTACTGAGCTTCTCTGATTCCCTTCCCACACATTTGTTGTGATTTAGCTTCTACATATCAAGAAAAACATTCAACTTTCATTTTTTGGTGGGATTCGATTATTTCACTTAGCATGATAGTCTCCAGATCCATACATTTACCAGCAAAAGACATAAAGTGATTCTTTACAGCTGAGTAATACTCCATCATTTCCTTTATCCATTCATCTGTTGATGGGTATCTAGGTTGCTTACATAACTTAGCTATTGTAAATTGTGCTGCTATAAACCTTGATGTGGCTGTGTTATTGTAGTACACTGATTTAAAATACTTTGGATATATGCCATGGAGTGGGTCAATGGTGGTTCCATTTCTAGTTTTTGGAGGAATCTCCATACTGCTCTCCAGAAAGGTTGCACCAATTTTCAGTCCCAACAATAAAGCATGACTGTTCCCTTTTTCCCACATCCTCACAATCATTTGTTGTTACTTATATTCTTGATAATTGCCATTCTTTCTGGAGTGTGATGGAATCTCTGTAGTTTTCATTAGCATTTTTCTAATTGATAGAGATGTTAAACATGTTTTTATATATTTGTTGATCATTCAAATTTCTTCTTTTCAGAAGTGCCTGCTTTGTTCTTTTGCCCATTTGTTAATTGGGTTATTTGTTTTTGTTTGTTTTTATTTTTTTTCTTTTCTAGTTTTGTTTTGTTTTGTTTATTTGGTGTTAAGCTTTTTGAGGTTTTTTTTTTTTTTACATATCTTAGTAATTAATACTCTATGTGAGGTGCAGGTAGCAAGGATGTTCTCTCACTCTATAGGCTCTCTCTTCATGCTCTTGATTGTTTCTTTTGCTATAAAGAAGTTTGTTAGTTTGATGTCAACCCATGTATTGATTCTTTATTTATTGTGCTTTAGGACTCTTGTTAAAGAAGTCAGTTCCTGTGCCAAAATGTTGAACTGTTGGGCCTACATTTTCCTCTAGTATGTTCAGTGTTTCTGTTCTGATTCCTAGGTCCTTGATCCACTTAGAGATGATTTTTGTGCAGGGTGAGAGATGGGAGTTAACTTTCATTCTATTTCATATGGATTTCCAGTTTCCCCAGACATTTGTTGAAGAGGCTAACTTTTCTCAGTGTGTGGTTTTGGTGAATTTGTCTGGTATAACTGTATTACACATTCCTAATTTAAATTATAACATCATTTGATTTTCAGTGTAAAAACACTCTTTCATGTGTTCGTCTTTGCTCATGTCCCATGATCTCTTAACTTTCTTCACACTTTGTAAGTGTGTTTGTATTATTAGGATCATCTACATATCTTCATTTTATCATCATGTTTATCTACTTCATTGTCATGATCACATTTCAAAGATAAATGAATGTGAAATATGATATATCAAGAACTATGTAATGTTTTGAACAGCCAACAATAAAAAATTTAAAAAAAAAATAAGATAAGCCCCATAGTCGTAGCCACCATGTTATTCTCAGTGAAGTGCTTAACCCACAGGAAGCACTCAGTTTCTGTTTACCATTATTATCACTTAACCAAAGGGTGTTGGATCAAAGCTGAATGAATGTATTTGGCAGAAACTGTAGATTATCTGTAATAGTCTTTGGGTCCAAGGATAATTCCATTCATCATTCTGCTATTAGTTTTCTATTTAATCTGCTGTTTTATTTTTCGTGTGAGTGGCAGTGACTACATGATTAAAAATCACCAGATCAGGAAAATGAATTTACTGTCTTTGGTAGTCTTAACGACCACATTAGATTAACTGCAAGACTGATTCAACTGTGCACAAATTAGATATTAAGATAGATGAAAAGAATCCAATTTGACCAAAAATGATTTTGAGACTGTATAGATCAAACTAATTTTCTTCCTTTGTGCAATTCAGTTCAGTGTAACCCCTCAAATGTGTGATGCAAAGCATTGCAGAGGATTGCAAGAAAAATCAGCAACAGCCTTTGTTGCTAAGGAGTTTATAATCAAATGTGAATACCTTATGGGTTGGAGGTAGAGGGAACATGAAGGCAGTACAAATTTCCCTAATAAAAGGCAAGAAGAATAAGGTTTAAAAAAAAAAAGAAAAAGATAAATGAATGCATGAACAAAACTGATCTGAGTTTTTGACACACAAAGGTATCATCACCTCTCTCTGTTCATTCTCTAATTTTCTGAATTATGGACAAAGCAGAAAAATCCTCTAATTGTTTACCATAGTACTTCATTAAGTTTTAATTTATGTTCAATTTCATAAAGCTCAGTTTAAGCTAAATTTTTAGCACATTATGAAACACTATTTATGATAATGAGGCATGTATGTGATGGCATTTGATAAATCATGTCTTGTAATTTTCTCTCAATCACGTGTGTTTGTATAGATTAGCGTTTCTAATCTTGGAACTATTAACATTTCCAAGATAATAAATATTTTTTCTATGAGTATCTTTAAACAAATAATATTTGAAAAAAATGGCTATCCACATGATCAGTAACTCATACCATATATAAAACTCAAATAAGCCATAACTATAAAATTAAAGGTATAAAATTTCCAGATAAACACAAAACTGATAGTAGATGTTATCTTGAGCTAAATTGAAACATGAGGCATAAAGAAAAATAGTTGATAAATATAAATAATCAATGTTATGCTTTTCAAAACACATGATTTGTGAATGGAAATACAAGCCACAGCATAGAAAATATATATGAAAATTTCATATCTGAAAAAGGACTTGTATCTGCAATACACAAAGAATCCCAAATGATAATAAGAGTGGTAAAAAATAAAATGGGCATATATTTAAGCACTCATTTTATCAAAGGAATTATTCAATGGCAGGAAAGCATAAAAATAATGATAAGCATCATTAATCTCTATAGAATTGAAATTATAATTACAGTGAGATACAACTATATACACTTTGGAATGATTAAAGATTATATATATATATATATATATATATATATATATATATACACATATTTGTCAAAACAACTGTTGGTAAGAATGTGGAATCACTGAAAACCTCACACACTGCTGATGGAATATAAAATTATGTCACCATTTCAGAAAATAGTTTGTCACTTTCTTAAATAACCAAACATTTACCTGCCATATAACCAAGCCATTATAGTCCTGAATATTTACTCTGGAAAAATGAAAGTATAACTTGATAAAGCTTTTAAAAATGTATTGACAAAGGGCTGGGGATGTGGCTTAAGCGGTAACGCGCTCGCCTGGCATGCGCGGGGTGCTGGGTTCTATCCTTAGCACCACATAAAAAAATAAAATAAAATACAGATGTTGTGTCCACCAAAAACTGAAAAATAAATATTCAAAAATTCTCTCTCTCTAAAAAAATGTATTGTCAAAAACTGAACCATCATGTTGAAAGAATACTGCATATAAATATATGACTTTTGCCCAATCTATCCACTTTTCTAAAATCATACTATTAACAAAAAAATATAATATTGTTTCACATCAGGACAGTGTAAATTAGCAGATACAATGATTTTTTTTTTCTCAAAAAACAAAGTCATCTTCTCAGTCATGGTCCCTTTTGTACCAAAAAAAAAAAAAAAAAGTGGGGCTGGGGCTGTGTCTCAGTGGTAGAATGCTCCCCTGGCACACGTGAGGCACTGGGTTTGAGACTCAGCAACACATAAAAAATAAAATAAAGGTATTGTGTCTACCTACAACTAAAAAAATACATTAAAAAAAAGCTGTGTTCAGTAAGTCTACCCTGGGGGTATAACACACAGGCTCTTCTCAGGTAGCAGACTGTAGGTCTGAACATTCAATATTTCAGCCAGATTCCGGCCAGAAAACATACATATTTTTTTGTACAGATACTTTATTCATTAACTTGACTTTTAACTTGCCTTCAGGAAGGTAATAAAACCACATATTTTTTTCAACCCACTTTCTTTATTTGTTTATAAGGTCAATACTTCTACCTCTTTAATGACAACCTTTAGAATCTGAAAAGTTATGCCCTGTATTTTGGATTCTTAAACAACTCTGGAGGAACAGGAAGTTCCTATTTAGTATTCATATTTATAAAGTTTTATTTATTAGTAAAATCTGATTAACATTATTATTATTGAATAATTCTGAGAATCTTCTCAGACAGTTAAATTTTGAGTACCATCCACCGACTCCTGGGGTTTTATTTTCAATTTCTTCTGAAAGGTTCATCTTTGGTTACTTTGATTTCATAGAAAACAAGATTATTATGAAGAGCATTTCAACATAACACTGAGTTGGCCCATTTCATTCATTTATAAGTATAAATTATTGAAATTAGTGTAACTACAGAGAATATTACAGATGTCTGTCTAGAGTTTGAACCATAGAGCACAGACAAGAAGCATTTGCCTGAGTGCAAAGACAACATGGTCCTAATGTCATAGGAAGACCAGGAATATCACAGAAGGAAGTGGGTCCCTTGTTTCCTTTGTCCTGACCAGGCAAGATTAGTGATGGCCTGAACTTTCTCTCTCACATGGCTGTATACGTCCAAGATTTATTGAAAGCAAACATATATGCAGTGTAGACACTGAATGGCCCATCTGTAGACAGAGAATAGCCCCATGTTCCCTGGAAGTCCTGTCCACATACACATTTAATTACTGGGTTTGTCAGACTGAACAAAGAATAACCATAGTGGTATGTTTCTAGGTCCCTTTTTAAGTGCTCAGACTGCATGGGCATATTTACTAATTGGTTTATGTTTCAAGGCCTGAATTCCATCTGGAAAGGGAGACAGTCCTTGCTCTGCCCTTGTGGTTGGTAATCCTACCTTGTTATCAGGGCTAAGATATTTTGTTCTCTAGAAAGAGCTGACTGAACATACTGTCTGCCTGAGAAAGATGATTTTATCTCCCTCTGTGACTGTGTCCCTGTGACCTCCCATTATTCCTGCTTATCCCTATTTATCCTATCCATCACTGACTATGCTTTACTGGACTAGAGAGCATCTTTAACTGAAATGTAAATTGCTTATGGTTAGAGGAGTGTAACTTCTGTAGTTAAGGAATAAGCAGAAGAAAATTTGTTTAAAAAACAAAAAAACACTCCTAACCCTCTAACTACTTAGAATTCTCTATCATGTGTTTTAGCATCCAAATATATATATTGTTCTATGACATTTTATTTTATAGATCTCAATCTACTGTCAATGAAACTATCAACATTCAATTTCCAGGAACATGCCTATTTTGTCTAGTATGATATAAGTTCTTAGATAGCTGTTTGATGAGGTTATGAATAAAAGAAAGAACATAGTTTTGTTCCCAGGATTTGTGATTTGATGACTGAGAAGAATTTGTCCCAGAAGAGCTTGGAGTTGAGATATTGTTCTACAAGGAACACATATAGTTCTTAAAATCTAGACCTGTTTTATCTTGGAAAAATTAAATTGCTTTAATAGTAATATATATCCTTATGATTTTTGCTTTTTTTCTGATTCTTCCCTGCATCAGAAATAACCTACTAAGCCCTCTAAAATCACACTCATCAACATCAAAGCCATGTGAAATAGCATGAGTAGATTTCATGGATGTAAGCATTCATAATGGACAGAAACTTCAAACAGTCCTTATAATTGGTTTAAATTGAACAAGAAGATGAAAACTGCATGTCATTCCTTCCAGCCTGTCCACAACACTGACATCATTCTTTGAGTAGAGTCAACAATAAAAGCAATGATTTGCACTCTCTAATACCATGACTTTGGTTTTATAGAATCTCCATTGAACTATATATTGCTGAGTCAACATCACACATGACCTTTCTAGCTGTTCTCTAAGAGCAGAGGACCAACTGGGAGGCCATTTCCCAGTGTTTCCATCTCACTATGGTAAGTTAAAACCAGGAGAGGACTTTGTGAAAAACTTGCAAGTAGGAAAAGAAGCAAAGTTTATTGTTCCCCAGGTGTTTGTAGTCAGGCAGCTGAGCCAATGTGACATCCAGAGTATCTTCTCACTAAGTGTTTGGGAATTACCTACTTTACTGCTAAGGCTTTCGGTAAACACTGTCTCAGAAATTACTGAAATGCATTGCCATTTCCCATTCACACCTGCCTCACCTTCTTTGGAGATCTCCATCCTGAAATCTTAAGTATTAGTTTGCTCAACATCCTGTCATCAATACTCTTACTTTGGCTTTTGGCTCCCTCAAGTCTTCAAAACCAAGTTGAGTCTTGGAGTCTGTTGAATTATAAAAACAAATTATCAAGTTTATTTTCAGGTGAAGTGGGCCCGTGGAGAGAGCAACAAAACATGGAATGTGTTCCTTTACAGTTACTTCTTCTTTTCCTTGAGAGACAATTTCTTAAGCTTCTCTGCCTGGATGATGGGAATTGGAGAGTGGAATCATCAAAAAATAAGAAGTCCATTCTTATTAATTTCACTTTGACAGATTTTATTTCAAAAGGACATATGTAAGGATAGAAACTTTCAGGGATTGGCATTTCAATTTACTCACTTTTCACACTAATCAAGGAAATGATTTACTTTTGTGGAGAGATTCCTCAGACAATGAAACACCAAACTATTGGATCAAGTGAGGAAAAACTGGCAATTTCAAAAGAACAGGAGACATGTTGCTAAATCACATCAGCATAAAGAAGAAGATATGAATGCATGAAATAGCATGGGTGAACTTTGTTATATTGAACAAAAGAAGTCAGACATGAAATTCAAACCAAAGTTTCATTTATATGAAATTTCAGAACAGGTCCTAGTCTACAGGGACTAAAAATCATCAGTGTATCGTTTCTTTCAGTGGCTGATGGAGGTGATTTAATACACATGCTTTAAATATATAAATATTTTTCCAAACCAAAATATAAATTAATTGTCAGTTGAATTTCTTCCATGAAATAGTATCACCTGTAGTGTTCAGAAACGGTAAAGTTAGAACCAAAGGCTGGAGTTTAATTTTTTACCTCAAATGACAACTATTCATGTTTATGTTTAACTTATTCTTAATTATTACAATTCCATAGGAGAAAAGTTTTCAGTAGAATATCCATTCCTTTCATATGTTATAGCTCTAAATCACAACATCCTTACATTTTTATTTTCCTTATCCATCTTTCAATGTTCAACATAAATACTGATTCTTCTTGGAAGTTTACCTTGAACTTTAAAATTGCTTAGATTTTTCTGCTACTTTTCTATCACAACAACAATTACATTACATAATAAATGATCATGTTTTGTGTCTCTGACAATTTTAGCAATGCAAAATATTTCAGAGCAGATGCAATGCTTAGCAATTAATACATATATCAAAATATTGAAGTAAGTATGTCTAGCAAGGTTCGCTTGCAAAAAAATTCAATGTATAAAACTACCCTTTAAGAGAATAGACATTTCTAGGTCAAGATAGAATTTAATATTCTAGATTGAAGAAGACAATCTATTCATAGAAATTAGGAAAATCCACTCAGAAATAAGAACAGAGAAGTGTAGATAGACACATGAAACCTAATAAGATATAAATATTCAAGGGGTAAAATATTATACATACAAACTGATGTAATAAATAATCATATTGAATTTTCTTATTCAAGTTCCAACAGCATATTATTTATGTCTAACCACTGACTTGTCCTTTTTAAAAGAACAAAACCTTTGGAGCATATGCTTAAGAGCTTCTTTCACCTGCTGGTTCCTCAGGGTGTAAATGAAAGGGTTGAGCAAAGGGGCAACAGAGGTATTGAGCACAGCTACATCTTTAATTAAAGTCACCCTTTCTTTTGCTGATGGCTTCATATACATAAAGATACAACTTCCATAAGTAATAGAGACAACTACCATGTGTGAGGAGCAGGTGGAAAAGGCCTTCCTTCGTTGTTGACCAGAAGGGAATTTGAGAATAGTTATGATGATGAATGTGTAGGAGAGGAGCACTAAAAACAATGTGATGTCAAGTGTCATCACAGCTAAGACAAAAGCCATCAATTCTATGAAACGTGTATCAGTGCAAGAGATCTGCAGGACAGAAGATTCACACAGGAAGTGATCAATCACTTTGGAAGCACAGAAATCCACCTTGAGTAGCAAAAGCAAAGGGGGAAAGATGATTAAGAATCCAGCTGCCCAGGAGCTGAGCACCAGTAGGTAGCACACTCTGCTGTTCATAATGACTGGGTAATGCAGAGGTTTGCAGATGGCGACATAGCGGTCATAGGACATGGCAGCCAGGAGGTAAAACTCTGTAGCCCCTACTAGGAAAAAAAAGAATAACTGAGTTGTACAACCATTGTAGGAAATTGTTTTGTCTCCACTGAGAATGCTTATCAAGAACCGTGGAATGCAGACTGTTGTGAACAAAATTTCCATAAAGGAAAAATTTCGGAGGAAGAAATACATTGGAGTCTTGAGGCGGGGATCCAGCAAGGTGAGAAGGATGATGACTAAGTTCCCCATCAGGCTCAAGGTATAATTGAAAAATAGAAAGAGGAAAATCACAATTTGTAGCAGAGGGTCATCTGTGAGTCCAAGCAAAATGAACTCTATCTCCACTGATTGATTCTTCATTTCTCTTTTATTCTATCTAATTGACATAAAATAAAAATTAATATTACAAGAAGTTTTTTCTTCCTTTTAATCTATATAAAGTTCCATTTTCAGAAACTTACCAATTCACAAATATTTCTCAAATCAGCTGAGAGTTCATCACAATGAACATATCCTTCACTTCAGTCATCATCTTTATAAGAACACTGAGAGATCCTTCTATGACCAATCTTTCAAAGGCTTTACCACAATAGGCTATTATGACAAGCTATTCAAATATTTGATTATTTTTTTGAACCAAGTATTGAATTCAGGGGCACTGAGCCATGTTCCCAAACCCTTTATGTATTTTATTTAGAAACAGGGTCTCATCGAGTTGATTAGGTTCTCACTAAGTTACTGAGGCTGGTTTTAAACTCCAGATCCTCTTGCCTCAGCCTCAAAGCCCCTAGAAATACAAGCATGCACCACCATGCCTGGATTGGTATTTTTAAATTTTTTAAATTTCTGAATTTAGCTAATATTTCAAACAAATTTTCATTCAAGTGATACAATGGTAATAGGAAATAGTGGTTTGTTTTTTTTTTCCTGTAGCCATAATAACTAAAATTTGAAGATACATATACCAGTATAGGATTTCTAAGGAAGAAAATATATATGAGAGTCTAATGAGTATCCAGCAGAGTGAGTGTGGAAATGATCAGATCAAAATAGTGCTTAGCATATAACTGAGAAGCAGGAAAACAAATAACACAACTTTCAAATGTGGGTCATCATTTGAACCCACTATGATAAACACAGCCTCTACTGTATGGTTTCCCATTACCATTTTCTGACTTTTACCAATCTGAATGGTGGGGGTTAGGGAAGAAGCTCAATCAAATAACAGCAATAGCTAGTGCTTAAGTTACAATTAGCAAAAATTTGTTTCAGGTAGAGTAATGTAATGCTCATTCATAATGCACAGGTAACTTGCTGGTAAGAAAAATAATTTGAATTTCCAGAATATTTTGACAGAAAATTAAAACTTTATATATTTTAGCAATATTATGATTCTATAAATGTAATGAGTGTTGGTTATTTATATGAATAGTTAGTAGACCCATAAATCTTGGAGAATGCACCTTTTTGATTAATATACAAGAGTTGAGATGGCATATCAGTTCTTGATTAGTTTGTAAAGTAGAACCATATACACAGCAACCTATATTTGCCATTTAACATACACAGAAAAACAAATCTAGTCTAGACAAGTAACCAGAGTGTGGCCATCTGTGCTATATGAAAGTTTAATATGCCTGATTATTAAATGACTTTTATGGCTAATTATACCACTGGTCTTCAACTATTTCCAAACAACCAAGGTACAATCTATTTGCTTTTCTTGTGACAATTTCTATCTCTTCGTCTCTGATAACATCTATTCCAGATGCACACACTTCCCAAAACATTTTTCATTATGAACAATTTGGTAATGCTGTTATATATAACAAAAAATGTTTTTCTTCTAGTTATAATTTGAAACTTGATAAGATCTAATAATGTGAAATGTACAGTAATGATTTTCAGAAGCACAGAAATATAAAAATGTGTTTGGTATGTGCTATGAGAAGGGAAGTATAATGTTAGGAGAAAGAAAGGGTCATAGAAACCTGAAGAAAAAATTATATTTTTTAAAAGTTAGGGGATTAGCTTAAGAAAAAAATTGAATGATTAAAATACATAAAGATATATATGTAATAAGGGAAGAAAATTTAAAACAGAATATGCTTCTTTATAATAACATACCACTTTGTTGATTCCACAAAGTGTAGACTACAACCATGAGTATACTTTAAGTCAGCATAATTTAGAAGGAGAAGAAAAGTTAGTGATAAATTTTAAACTTACACTAGGTGGTTGGACTGTAGTTCAGACAAATTTTGGATAGCATGTAGAGCCTTCCCAACATAATGATATTCATATGTCAGGCAAACAAGCTACTAAGTCTATGCCTATAATCTGGTGCCCACTGAGAACTATATATAAAACAATTACTTTCTTAATGCTCTGCATGTGTTATGTGGGACAAATGAGATTAAAGAAATCTGTTCAAGATTCAAGAAATGTGCTCAGGTTTATATTTAGAGCAACGGGTCAGATTAATAGAGGTTCTTTTCAGAAGTCCTGGCTTTAAAATTGCACAGGTTTCTAAAAGCTTTTATGCAAGCTTTTTGTTTTAAAGTTTTAACTAGAAGCTGAATTATAGTACAATACTTCTAAAAAGAATTAGTGATACCCCTATGTAAAAATTCTTTCTTAGGTGTTTTATGATCATCACAAAATATTTAAACCTATTTTAAATGGTTGCTATGTAAAATCTTGTGTTTTGCATTGAGGATATTAACAGAATTACTTTCAATCTAAAATGCATAATTTATCTTTAAGACAGCAGAATACATATAAAAATAAACATAAAAGAACCAAAGGTGAACCACAAAATAGAGGTCTTACCAGTGTTCTGTACAGGAATTTAAAGAAGTAGATATTTGAGTATTTGGATCTTTAGATGGACCTTAGAAGGAGATAAAAAGATGAGACAAGATATGCTAGACAGATGAAGCAGGATAAGCCAAAGAACATCAATGGCTCCAACATAGTTTGGTTGATAATAATATTTAGAGTTCCCCTGTTTAATCATCTTTAATAAAAGTATAAACCAGTGGAAAGAGCAGTGTCCCATGTCCAGAGTTCTTTACCACATTAAAATGAATGTAAATTGTATATTATAAATTTATCTCATATACACAAACCATCCCAAAGGCAACCCTAATATAAATGTTTAATTATATAGTAAACTACAATTTTCTTATATCAAATGGTTGGTTTTTCCTTATTCAACAATCATGCATACCATGTATCTGTACAATGTATATTTTGAGGGAAAATAATATAACATCATATGAACATGGGCCAATAAGTACAATTATATGCAGTTTTGTTGAAATAGTAAATATAACATAAAAATTGAAACTTAAAATGCTAGTTTTCATTTTTAAATCATTATGTTATCTTATCAATTACCTTTCACCCATATCTACAAGCTGAAGTACAGATAATAGTTAAAACACTAACCTTGCTTCTTTGGTCCAAAGAAAGTTAAGTATGCACTTCCATACTTAACTCATCATCCTGGCAAGCAGAAAGCAATGAGGATTCATTTTTCTCCCTAAGCACTTAATTCTACATAAACATAACTGATTTAAATGTTATTTTAGAAATGTTAATTTTGACTAATTTATTATATGTTCTTAGAAAATTTATCAAACTAACTTCTTTCTAAAATTTACTATAACCCACTTATCTGAAGTATTATACCACTTGCTAAATGTGATGTGCTATACAATATGAAAATTAATTATCACTTGATACTGTGAAGGATTTATGTCTTCTGTTTTACAGGAAAATATCTAATAAGAACAAAGAATTCTCAGGATAACTCACATCCCAAAATATCATTTCCTAAGGGATGGCCAAATTGTTTTCTACAAACAAACACATACACACACACACACACACATTTTTATATGTTCTAACTATGCTTTCAATGAATTCTGTATATGTTGTTATACTAGTTGGTTGCCTACCACACATCCAGTCCCAGATGCATAGTTAGGAGTTTAAAAGTAGACAGAAAGAATAATATTTTAAGGTTGATATGAGAAGTGAGAATATAAGATATAAAAACATAGCCTCTTATAGACTAATTAAGCTCAGGCTAAATAAGTTATATGACAGATACCCTGTTTCCTTTTGGTTTATTCACTAAACAAGAATATCCTTTCAAACAAATACATCAACACATGGAGATATTTCAAATTTGTTAATGGGTGCATAGTCCTTCTTTGTAAGGATGTGTCACAGTTGATTTAATTCCTCTCATATTTGGCTAATAGATTGTTTACAATTTTGACAAGTAGAGAGCACAAATGTATAAAATTATGCATATATATTTTCATAAGTTTTTAAAATAAAATTTAAATTACATAATCTAATATAAATAATTAAAATTGGGATTTCTGAATCAAAAGAAAACACCATTCACTTTCAGTTAGCAATGTTAAATCATTTTCTACACACAGTATTTTAATTCTCATTAATATTGTATTATTAGGGTTCTTGTTTTTCATTAACCTTAACAACAGAGTAAATTTATATAGTTACAAAATGTTAGCTATCCTATGTCTTAGACATGATAGTTGAGAATCATTTTACTTTGCATTTCTCTAATTATATGTTGGATTGAATATCATTTCACAAATCAAACAGCCATTTCCTATATGAATTGTCTATATATGTCTTTAGCTAATTTTCTGTATCAAGTTTTTAGTTTTCTTACACCTTTTAAGAGTTGTTTATAAATCATTAATATCATCTTTTCATCTTTGCTGTGTGATAGATATTTCCTCCTATTTGACCATGACTTGATTTTTTTTATGACTTTGTGTCTAAGTAGATGTAGGGGGGGAAAGATCTTTATTTTTTTGTGTCTTCAAATGTGTCAATCATTTTTATTGTACTTGTATTTGATTATAACAGCTGGACATCTTTTTCTTACATCAAATATGTAAAATAATCCATCATATTGACTGTTTTCTTTCTTGTATAGCTTTTTGTTTAATATAATTCCATTCATTTTTGTTGTTATTGTTTTTGTTTTGTTTTGTTTTGTTTTGTTTTGCTTTTATGTCTGTGGTTTTGGGGTCTCATCCAAAAATCTTTGCCCATTCCAAGGACTTAAAAATGCCCTCTCTATTTTCTTCTGGTAGTTTCATAATTTCAGGTTTCACATTTAACTATTTCCTTCTCGTTGAGTTAGTTTTCGGAACTGGTGAGAGATGGGATCTAGTTTCATTCCTTAGCATTTGTATGTTGAAATTCACCAGCACTGTTTATTGAAAAGACTGTCTTTTCTCCAATGCTTGTTGTTAGCATATTTGTCTTGAGTCAGTGGCTATAGGTGTGTGGGTTGCTTCTAGGCTTTCTATTCTGCTCCACTAGTCCATGTATCTGTTTTTATCTCAAAACCATGCTCTTTTGATTACTATAATTTTTCAGTATACTTTGAAGGCAGGAAGTGTAATGCCTCCTGCTATATTCTTTTTTGCTCTAGAGTGTTTTGGTTATTTAGGTGTTGTAAAGAAAATAAAAAAGAGACACATATGCAAAATTCAGAAGCAGAAAAAAAGGCAGAATGGCAGAATGGCCAAGCAACCAGCTTTATTTATATTAATAGGTTACATTAGGTCACTGGCATTGGTAGTACACTATTGTTCATTGTTTCATTAGGCAGGTTATAGAGTTAGCAACATTATGCAGTTTATTCCTCAGTTGCCTACTATAGTTGCAATGTGCAATGTTAGGAGCTTTGTTTAGCTCTCAAGAAAGTCTATAGTTTAAAGCTACTGTTATGTGGGCAGGTTCCGGTACAGTGGAGCTTGGTGAAATATTGTTGTTGTCTAACAAGAGAATTTCAGAGCTATGCGCCTGAGATCAAGGTCAAGGCTGATAAGACTAGCACAGAACATGCAGGCATTGTTGCAGCAGCTAGGCATTCCATGTCTTTGCACAGAAGTTTTCGTAGCAACCAGGCATTCTGTTTGCAGAGAAGCTTCCTAGCCACCAAGCATGCCACAGTCATGAAGGTATCAGAGACCTCAACACAGAACCCTTACATTTAGGGTCTTCTGTGGTTTGATATGAGTTTTAGGATTTTTTTCCTGGTTCTGTGAAGCATGCCACTGGTATTTTGATAGAGCTTGCATTGAGTGTGTAGACCACTTTGTGTAATTTAGACATCTTAAGTTTTGATACTTCTAATTGAAAAACATGGAATGTCTTCTTATGTTTTGTGACTTTCATCTTTGATTTCCTTCTTTAATACTTTTTTTTCATTGTGAGATTATTCCTACACACTTTATATTTTTCTATTATAAAAGGATGTTTTTCTTGATTTTTAGATAATTCACTAGTGACTTATAGAAATGCAACTAATATTATATATTGATTTTGTATCCCGTAATTTTACTGAATTCATGTATTACTTCTAATTGTTGCCTGGTGAAAACTTTAGGAAGATCATGTCATCTGTAAACATGGACAATTTGACTTCCTCATTTTTAATTTGGATGCCTTTTATTTCTTTTCTTGCCAGAATGTTCTGACTAGGACTTCCAGTAGTAGGTTGAATAAAATTAGTCAAATAGGCATCATCATTTTGTTCCAGATCTTAGAAATCTTTCATCTTTTCCCCATTCAGTATGATGTAGTCTTTATTATATTGGGATACTTTCCTTCAAAATCGAATTTGTTCAGAGTTTCCATCACAAAGGGATAATAAATTGTATCAAATGCCTCTTATGTATGTATTAAAATTATCATTTTTTGTCCTTCATTCTGAAGACATAGTGTATCTCATTTATCAATTTACTTGTTGAATGATCCTTTCATTTTTATGATGAATAACATTTAATTATGCAGAATAAATTTTTAGTGTACCATTGTATTCAGATTTTAGTATTTTGTCAAGAATTTTGAATCTATTAGGACATTAGAATATAGCTTTCTGTTTGTGGTGTGTGTGTGTGTGTGTGTGTGTGTGTGTGTCCTTGCCTAGATTTGATATTAGAATAAGTTGGTGAGAATTTCTTTTTCTTTATTTTTTTGGAATAATTTAGAAAAATTAGTATTAGTTTCCCATTAAATGTTTGGTGGAACTCAGAAGAGAAACCCTCTTGTCTTTGGCTTTTTTTTAATGGGAGATTTTGTAAAGTTTACATGTGACAAGGGATTAATACCCAGATTATATAAGGAACTCAAAGAATCTGCTAGCAAAAAAGAGAGAGAGAGAGAAGAAAATAAATATGAAAACAGGCAAACAAAAAAAAACAATAATCTTATTTAAACATGGGCAATAAACCTAAACAAATATTTATGAAAAAAAATGACGAACACAAATATGAGAAAATCCTCAGGATGACTAGTTATCAGAGAATTGCAAATCAAAACCACAATATTATGTCATTCAAATAAGAGTGACTATTATCAAAAAGGCAAAAGATACCAAGTGCTAGTGAAGATGTGGAAAAAACAGAACCCTTGCACATATTGGTGGAAATGTGAACTAGGACAATCATGGAAAACTGCATAAAACTTCCTCAAAAATTAGAAATAGAACTACCATATGTTCCAACAATCCCAGTGCTAGGCACATATTCAGAGGAAATGAAATCAGTATGTCAAAGAAACAGCTGTACTCCTATGTTTATTGTAGACTATTCAAATTATACAAGAAATGAAACAACCTAAATGTTCATCAACTAATAAATGATAACATGGTACAGTCATGCACTAGAACCAACACCTGGAAGAAAAATGAAATCTTGCCATTTGAAAAAGTATGGGTGGAATTGGAGATCATTATGTTAAATGGAAAAAGCTAGGCACAGAAAGACAAGTACTACAATGATCTGAAAATGTTTACTTCATAAAATCCAAGAATATAATGATAGTTAACAGAACTGGGCAGAAAAGGAAGAAGGAGGGATGAGAACTGGTATATTACTGGGAATTAAGACACATTTAGATAGGAGTACGAAGTTCTTTGCTATTGCACAGTAGGGTGAATATAAAGACACTATATATTTCAAAAGCTAAGAGAAAGGAAAGTATATGTTTTCACCATGAAGAAATAAAAAATATTGGGGAGATATATGTGTTTACCCTTATTTAAATAATTTATAAGGTACACATAAAAATTTCAGATCATAGTCCATGAATATAATTTTATGTTCTATGTATCAGTTAAAAATTCAAAAAGAAATTTACCCACATTTTCTTTTAATTATGTTTAGTTTCATTTTTTACATTTAGATCCCTAAGCTATCTGAACTCAGTTTTTATTTATATTTTAAGAAATGAGTGACATTCATATCCAAATTACTTTTCAATTTGCCCTATAATATGTATTTAAAAGTTCATACATTTCCTGTAAACTTCTATCTTTATTATATGCAAAATTTCACATATAATATAGTATATATCAATGTCTTCATTCTATTCCAATTTACGTATTTATTAATACACCTACAACTTGATATTTTATTAAATATTCAATCCCTGATAATTGTTGTTCCTTGTAGATTTTCTTTTCTTAACAAATTTTTTAGGCAATAGTTGCTTTACTATTTTTTTCATATATAATTGATTTTACCTACAATCATAAGAAAAATCTTGTTGGTATTTTTATTGGGTTTTTATTGAACTTTTAGTAAAATAATTGAGAACTTTTTTCATTTTGTAATTAATTATTCTATTGAGTCACAAAAAAGGATTTGTTTGTTTCTTTCTACCTTCAGGAATTGTGCATAATGTTTTACTTTTTCTAAACAAGAGTTATTTTCTTCAAAGTACAAAATCAACAAATCCTAGGCCAGTCTAATTAAAAATAAAATGAGAGAAAAATAAAATTATTAAAATCAAAAATGAAAAAGAGAAACATTACTATAGATGCCTCAAAAATAAAAGAATCATAATGGACTATTATGAAAAATTTTATGTCCCCAAAATTGCATAAACCAGAGGTAATGAACAGATTCCTAGAAATATATACCCACCAAGACTCAATCATGACTAGCCTGAAAACACTAAGTAAAAATAAAGAAATTGAAGTCATAATCAAACTTCCCTCCAAAAAGTAAAGCCCAAGATAAAATAGTTTTAAAGATGAATTCCACAAAAATTCAAGGAAGAATTAATACCAATTCTTCAACCCTTTGAAAAAAATAGAAGTATAGGGAATACTTACAAATTCATGAGATATCACTGTGATACAAAAGCCAGAATATCTCAAGTATTTTGAACACAATAAAAATCCCAACTCAGCTTTAAATTTAAAATATTGTCAATGGAATGTAAAATTAGCTCAATAAATAAGTTAGCAAGCAAAGAATCTGTTACTAAAAATTTCAAGTTATGACCAGCTTTAGAAAATGAATATAATTTGTAAGAACATCTGAATATGGTGATTATGACATGTTTAGAGATAGAGAGCAATAAAGATAAGAAATTAAAAATTAGAAAATTATATCTTGTATTATTCAAAAGAAAACTTCAAAATTCTGAGAATTTATTTCATGTGTAAATGACATAGAGCTTATAAGAAGTCTAATCATAGATTAATAATATTAAATTACTTAATTTTTTAAAGAGTGAGAGAGAGAGAGAGAGAGAGAATTTTTTAATATTTATTTTTTTAGTTTTCGGAGGACACAATATCTTTGTTTGTATGTCGTGCTGAGGATCAAACCCCGGCCGCACGCATGCCAGGCAAGCGTGCTACCACTTGAGCCACATCCCCAGCCCCTTAAATTACTTATTCACTTATTAAAATTATTGAAGAAATATTTACATTAAAATGTACAAATAAAATTATTTGTTTAAAAGATAAGGGATTTTATATTACCATTTAACTGATCACATTTTTGAGATATTTGTTTTGATATAATAATAAACATTCTGACAGTTTTCTTTTTTCAGTTGTTAATCATTTATATTTATATAAACTTTGCTACAAAATTTTACCTATTTTTCCATTTTCACTCATTTATACATATTTTTTATTTGTTCTTGTTAGTTACATGACATTAGAATACATTTGACATATCATACATAAATGGAGTATAACTTCTCATTTTTCTGGTTGTACATGATGTAGAACTACATCAGGTATGTAGTCATACATGCATACAGGGTAAGGATATCCAATCCATTCTACTATCCTTCCTATGACCCTTCCACCTATCCTTCTTCACCCCACTCTGCCTAATCCAAACTACCTCTCTTTGACAGTTTTGTTTTGAATAATAAATAAAGGTCTTTCACTTTAAATACTTTATTTCAATTCAGGAAGATTAATTTGATGAGTAAAAAACATGGCTGTATGCCTAGTCAGAATGGAACTGTATAACTATTAGAATCTATGTTGAAAGAAATTAATTTAAATAGTTAATTTTGTGTGTAAATTAATTGGCAAATTAGAGTGACTTGTGGGATAGGTCACTGAGTTACTAAAAAAAGTTATGAAATATGTAACACAGAGAACTGATTGATAAATATGCATTGAAATGAAAACAGAGATACTTAAGAAAAGTGATATTTGAACTAGATACTTAGAAGTCTCAGAAAAACTAATACATAAAATATTTCAGAGTAAATAACAGGTAGTTTAACTTGAATGGTATTGACTTAAGCAAACTGGTCCTCATTGATACATAACAGAATCAAAATTAATGAATCTATTGAGAGTTCTTTAGGCTTGACTTTTATTACATTGTCACAAGATATTTATACATATGTGTGTGTATATATGTACACACGTGTGTGCACACATATAATTTTGTGTTCTCTTCATATTTCTAAACCTTATATAATGCTCTACGATCATCAGGTGTAAATGGACAATTTAGAAAAAAAATGTATACATAGATGAAAAGAAAAACTATAAATAACTTATAATCAATTGTTTAAATATATTTTTTTCCTGAAATCATGTTTATAACCTAAGTATCTTCTAATATCCAATTTGTTCTACAAATTGTACAGAAACTTGTATAATTGTCTAATTATATGCTATGTTTATTTTTCTCCCTGGTTATATTTAATCCCATCCCTTTGGGTGATATTTTCAAATATATTTTTTCCAACTAAGATTCTCACTTTTAAAAAATGAAATGAAAAAAGGAAATCCGATCTAATACAGATGTTTATGGGAAAATGTTCATGAAATTAGATGTGTATCTTTAAAAATACTATTATATTTAATTCTTTTGAAGTTCTGTTTATTCCACAGAATTTAAATTTCAGAGTCTCCTAATAGATTCAGTCTTAAGGTAGCAATTCAGTAAGCTAGAAATTGAATCTTCTACTATCTTGGTATCACTGGTAGGAAGTATATCTATAACTATATCAATCTGCATATCTGTACTAATATATACCTAGGTCAGACATAAAGGTCAGACAAATAAAATTTGAAAACAAAATAGAATTAGCATTGCTCTTATTTCACAAAGATTCACAAATCATTTAGAATTTACTTTAGGATTATCTCAAGTTAATCAGAGGAATTTGGGGGAGTTTGAGACCATCAAATAAGTATTATATTTATTATTGATTTTCAAAATGAACCAGTAATATTGTCACATTTTCTTTTAACCATGATAAAAATCATTTATGAATGTAACTTCTTTCATCTAAAAATTAAGTGATTTGTTATTTTAGAGCTTATGCACATATACATAGATATGTGTGAATATACACTCAGAGACAGGCACATATAAAACATTTAAATATACACGTCAAAGGTAAATAGTGCTCAAAGGCAAACATGAAAAGCTCTGCTATAATTTTCTTTTAATCTACTTAAATACAATATACATCACTTAATTGGAAGCATAAAAATAAATATTAATTCTAAATTAGTTTGATGGATCATACATACATCAAACGCAATTTTAAATGAGATAAACTTTTTAGTCTTACCTAATTGCAATTCTTAAGGAACAAAAAGAGACATATTGAAAGTGGAAACTCAACATTTTCATATGTCCATAGAAAGAAAACTAAGAGAAGGGAGGAAATAAAGTCAAAAATAAAAGGCAGATTTAATGGAGATTACAAGAAAAATTAGCATTTCAGACTAAAGTTTTGAGAAAAAAATATTTTTCAAAGGATATAAAGTTAAATGTCAGAACAATGAAATAAAAAGTAAAGGAGAAAACTATCTCTTGGAAGCTGCTGAAACTACCTGGGCCTTCCTTGTTCATATCCTTTGTATAACAAAGTAAAACATTAATTTCTTTGAGAAAGAGACAATCCTGTGTATCAGATTAACAAAGGCTTTTTCACTTGTTGATTCCGTAAGGTATAGATGAAAGGGTTCAAAAGTGGAGCAACTGAGGTATTGAGGACAGCAATTCCCTTGGAAAAAGATGTTCTTTGTTTGATTGAAGGTTTAAGATACATGAAGATGCAGCTGCCATAGGAAAGGGATATCACGATCATGTGAGAAGAACATGTGGAAAAGCCTTTTTCCTCTGACTAGTTGAAGGGATTCTTAGAATGATCAGAGCGACATAGGTGTAGGATAACATCATCATGACCAGTGTGACCAAGAGTGTCACCAAAGCTGAGATGAATCTCATCATCTCCAGGAGCCGTGTGTCTGTGCAGGAGATCTGCATGAGGGGTGTAGTGTCACAGTAGAAATGATCAACAACCTTGGAGGCACAGAAGTCAATATTTAGAGCTAGGACAGTGGTGGGAAGATGACAAAAAAGCCAGCAAGCCCACAACTGAGGACCAGCTGAATGCAGATTTTGCTGTTCATGATGGTCATGTAATGAAGGGGCTTACAGATGGCCACATAGCGGTCATAGGACATAGCTGCCAACATGTAAAATTCTGATGCTCCAAGTAGGTAGGTGGTGAAGGCGATCCCCCACTCACTGTCTTGACAGGGTCACAGTGAGAAAAAGTGTTGGCAAAGCCACTCTCCCACTGTCTTGACAGGGTCACAGTGAGGATGAATGCTGGCAAAGCCACGCTGGTTGGTGGGAAACCGAAACCATGAGACCCTTTTTATGTAATTGGGACTTTTCATTTTCATGCTTATGTTCCTGACAGGAAGCATGAGTATGTTAAATGCCAAACAAGTTAAATTTCAGATGGCTATAAAATAACAGGTAGTTCATGCCTTGAAGGCTGTTCTACTACCCCTCAGCATATCAAGGACAAAGTAGAAGGCTGTTCTTCTATTTCAGTACATTGTGGACAAACCTGATAACGGACAACAATCATCCTTTGAAAGGTCATGAGAATTTTAGGCATCACATTGATTATATCAACTAGAACCCAAGCCCATATTTCCGGCCTCTTAGAAAACCTAATCCGTATGCTTATTTTACAAAGTTCACCACATGCAGTTTCATTTTTGATTAAGGAAAGTTATATTATACACTTAGGAAAGTTAAAACATATAAAGACATATTCTTCTCTTTTTATAAACCCTTTTTTATTTTACATAGGGATATATGATGAGCATAGTTAATATTGGTGGAAAGTGGATTGATGTTTAGAACTTATTTTCTTTTGAGAAAGATTATAAAGATATGAGAACTAGTGCACCTTGACTGAGAAACAAAGAAACTATTTGAGAAAGCAGCTCAACCAGTTTTATGAGAATAAATTTAGGAATTAATTAAAATAGCTTTATAAGACACAGTTTTAGAATAATGTTAGAAGTATTATTTTATTTAGATTCTTAAGTTTAGAAATTCTTAAGTTTTTAGTTGTATAGGTTTCTGATATGTTTTAAGAATGATTTATAAACTTTAGGATGTTTTAAATATAAGATTTAAAGGGACTTTTTTAGATGGGA
This sequence comes from Marmota marmota marmota, assembly GCF_001458135.2. Taxonomy (NCBI): domain Eukaryota; kingdom Metazoa; phylum Chordata; class Mammalia; order Rodentia; family Sciuridae; genus Marmota; species Marmota marmota. The sequence continues at coordinate 20,924,825 of NW_025999960.1, read as the reverse complement.
ATTTTAGATTAGAAATAAAGTACAAGTGTACTTTAGGTTAATGATTGGTTAGGAGACTTAGAGTCTGGTTACGTAGAAAATAACATATCTTGGGAAAAATAGTAAATCTTGGGAAAATCTGAAAAATGTAAATTAGTGATGTATTTTATTAATGATTCTGTACTTTTAATAATTACATAACTGAAGGTCATATCCTGGAAAAATGTAAATTAATGTTACATTGTTTGTACCCCCAATCATGGTTAAGGAAATGTCATGTCTTGGCCAAGTTTTAAACTATATAATCAATGACGTATTCTGAATCTATAATGATGAGAAAAATTGTAATAAAAGATGACCCAGAGAAAGCTGCATTAGCTCTCTCTCTGGAGATTGCTCCAACGGAACGACTCCTGTCTCATCTTTTCGCCAATGCCACTCATCCTTCAGGACTCCCTGGACCCCGCTAGGGCAGGACACCGGCAGGTAGGCAAAAAACACTTGAGTAGCACAACGGCATAGGAAATGGTCGTGTCCCCAGTTGCCATAGTAGCCAGCAATTTAATAGTATAGGGGATTTCTAAGAGAGAAATTCCGAAGGAAAAAGTACATGGGGATCTTCAGGTCCGTATCCACTAGGGTGAGTGTGATGATGGTCAGATTGCCAGTGACACTCAGCGACTAGGTAAGAAGCAGGAAGACAAATAATACAACTTTTAATTCTGGGTCATCAGTCAAACCTGTGAGGATGAACATTGTCAGTCTTGTGTGGTTTTGAATTATGGTGCTCTTACTTTCATCAAGTCTGAATGCAAAAACAATCATCATCATCATCATCATCATCATCATCATCATCATCATCATCATCATCTCTTCCCCAAAAATAACAGTGGTAACTAGGTTTGAGCTAACATTAAAAAAGCAATATACCAAAAAAAGCTATGCAATGCTCATTTATGCTTTAAAAATGATTATGCCAGCAAGAAGCATTCCTTTTTTTTTTCAGGCTACCTAGTCAGAGAACTAATAAATTAGTTTGCATTTCTACTGGAGAACAATCTATATTGTGTAGCAATTGTTTATTCTGTTTTATGAATAAATTAGAGGGAAATTAAAGGAAGTTAAAGACTAAAAATACTTTTCTTTCTTGATAAATACATATGTTTTGGTACATAATTTCACTAGTCATTTAAAGTGTTTCTTTGTTTCTTTTTGTTTTAACCTTAATTTTCTTTATTTATTTTTATGTGGTGCTGAGGATTGAACCCAGGGCCTCGCTTGTGCTAGGGAAGCACTCTACCACTGAGCCAAAACCTGAGCCCCTCATTTAAAGTTTAATTAAATAAAATTCCATCACTTTGTGTAAACCTTGTGATTCTTGTTATTTTCAATACATCATTTTATTTTGTATTTTTGCATAGACACACACACACACACACACACATACCTAACCCTCCTCAAGGTTTAGGGCTTTACAATGTACTCAAAAATCTTTATTCCTTTATCATTTGTTTTCATGGCTGAAACTCAATTTCTAACAAGAGAAATGATACATAGGAAATAATTTCATTTGCTCTTCTTTTTACTATGCCAGTATCTCTGGAATAGTCTCCGTTGGCATCTTTCTATTCTGTACCTCAATACAAAATCAGTAGGAACACTCTGATAATGTCAGTGTTAGGTCAGCCGGGTAAAGTGAATAATAAGATTCATGAATGTAGAGGCAAAGAGAAATAAAAGAAATTGGAATCAGGAAGTTGTATGTGGTGGGACATGAAGACATTGCTTTGTGGAAACCAAGACAGATCAGGATTCTTACAGATGGGATATGAATAGAAGAAAAAGAAATATCCATTTATATTTATGCTTAAATGGACCTCTCTCAGTCCATTTTCTAATGCTGTAACAGAGTGTCTGAAGACTGGAAAAATTTTAAAGAGGTTTATTTTTTCTCATGATTCTGGAGTAAGGGAATTCCAACATCAAATAGCTGCCTGAGGGGAGGAACTCATACTCATTAAATTCAAAATAGAAGAAAAGCAAGTGGTCCTATGCAGGAAGGAGGAAAGAGAATTAAGTTCCCATAATAAGAAGCTCATTCCTTGTTTTCTCTGTTATGTGGATGCTGATCCATAATGGGGTTGGGGGAGCATGGAAGGAAAGGAGGAACTTTAGATAGGGCAAAGAGCAAAAGAGAGGGGGTATGGGGGTAGGAAAAATGGTGGAATGAGATGGACATCATTACCCTAAGTACATGTATGAAGACATGAATGGTGTGATGCTACATTGTGTTCAACCAGAGAAATGAAAAATTGTGCTGTACATGTGTACTATGAATTGAAATGCATTCTGCTGTCATGTATAACAAATTAGATAAATAAATAATTTTTTAAAAAGAAGTCCATTAATGTTATAAAGGGATTCAGGTATTCATGAAGACTCTGATCGATTGTCCCAAACTCCTCCCACTAGACCCAACCTTTCAACACTACTAAATTGAGGAATTAAATTTCCAACACTTGGGCTTTGGGGGAACACACTTAAACAATAGAATCTACCTTGTGTCCAGATTAAAACCCTGAGGCTATGCCAGTCAAATCCAACTGGGTGATTCAAGTTGCCATTATTATGACAGAATTATGGGGCAAAAAGATTAGGTAGGGGCCATGTGGATTGTCACTCCAATGTTCTTTCTTTAAATAAACTTTAAAAAAAAATCTTAGAATCAACTGAGAATAGACATACAACATAACCAGAAATTCTGGGGCACTTTGAAGGTTGTTCTAAGAGGAAAGTTTACAGCTATAAGTGCCTACATGAACAACAACAGAAACAACAACAAAAACTCCAAACGCAGAGAGATCCCAAAGAAACAATCTAATGATGCATCTGAAGGTCTGAGAAAGACAAGAACAAACCAATTCTAAAACTAATAGAAGAAAAAGAATAAGTAAGATATAAAGTAAAATTAATAGAAAATTTTAAAAGTACAAAGAATAATGTAATAAAGGTTTGTTTTTTATAAAGATAAACAAGATTGAGAGACTTTTAGCCAAACTAAGTAAAAGAAAGAGAGAAATGCGATAAAATGACAGTTGAAGGAAAAGTAACAATTAGAGATGAAAAAGGACATATCACCACAGACATCAGTGAAATCCAGAGGCTCATTAGATACTATTTTGAAAAGTTCTGGGGGCATAAATATTTAGTATTATGATATATTCTTGTTGGATTTCTTCCTTTATAGTGTGAAGGGAAACTTTTTGTCTCTTCTCATTAATTTCAGCTTGAAATCTGCTTTGTTGACTATTAGAGGAGCTACTTCTGCTTGCTTTCAATCTCCATTTCTATGGAATATAATTCTCTGTCCTTTTACTTTAGCCTGTGGATGTCTTTGCCTCAGAGGTGTGCCTCTTGAAGGTAACATATTGTTGGGATTTTCTTTCCTTTTTCTTTCAATGGTGAGTATACTATTAATAACTCCAAAACTAGTTAAATTAGTTCTCTAATTTTTGAGTATTTTCTTCATTGTTCCTTAGATCTTAATTCTAATCTATATTAACATTTGTATCTCCTAGGTTTTTTCCTATTTTTCTCACGTTATATCCTTGATATCATTATAAAAAAACTTTTAACCCAGTTGTGGTGGTGTATGCCTGTAATCCCAGTGGCTGGGGAGGCTGAGCCAGGAGGATAGTGAGTTCAAAACCAGCCTCAGCAAAAGTGAGGTGCTAAGCAACTTGTGAGACCCTGTATCTAAATAAAATACAAAATAGGGCTGGGGACGTGGTTCAGTGGTCAAGTGCCCCTGAATTCAATCCCTGGTATACCCTCCACTCAGGAAATCACACACACACACACACCTTTATATATTTTTTGTGTTGATTTAACTAGTTTTCCTATTTGTGGGAAATTAAAGTTTGGTGTCCCAATTACCTTTTATGCAACTATTGTGTATTACTAACCCATAATAGGTTATTTTATGTTTATATTGCTTTAAATTAAGTATTTATCTTTTAAGTGATATTGCTCTTTTATATAAGGAAATATCAAGTAAATCTTGTCAGTAATTATAACAATATGTCTACTTCTTCAATTCTGATTAATCATAAACTACTGTAGACATCTTTTTTTCCCAATTAGTTTAACGGACCTGGAATGTCTTATTCAGTTTATTATTTTCAGCATGTCTCTGCTGGGTTGTTTTGTTTTGTTTTGTTTTGTTTTTTTGATGGTTGCATTTGTGTTGTTCATTTTGCGACTTTTATTACAGAAAGAAAGTGACTAGCACTATTGCCATATAATTTAACCCATAGAAAATTTACACAAATTTTTAATATTATTTTCCTTCCCTAGAGAAATGTTATTTTCTGTACTTCCCTACCTTATAAGTGGAGAAAAACAGAATTCCTTGGAAGTTATATATTTCAATTTCACAATAAAGGTAAACAAGGTGTGTGAATTTGATTTGAAGTTATAAAGAGTTTAATAAAGTTGTGGTCAGTATGAAATATTAAATATTATTGAGAAGGCTAATCTGACTGAAATGTAGAAAAGAAACCATGAAGTAAGTGAGAAGCAGCAGTAAAACAGTTGCAGAATGTTTTATTTTCCTTTGATTCATCAAAACTTCTGCTTCTTTGAGAGAAACACAATATTCTTTATGCAGTCATTGAAAGCATGTTTCACTTGCTTATTCCTCAAGGTATAAATGAAAAGGTTCAGCAAGGGCACTACAAAAGAGGTGAGAACTGAAACTCCTTTATTTATGGCCACCTCTTCCTTTGCTGATGGCTTGATGTAGATGAAGATGCAGCTGCCATAGGTGATGGAAACCACAATCATGTGGGAGGAGCAGGTGGAAAAGGCCTTTTTCCTTTGCTGATCAGAGGGGAATCTCAGAATGGTCCTGATGATGTATGTGTATGACAGAACCACACAGACTAGGGTAATAATGAGCCCAAATACAGCCACAATGATAACCATCTGTTCTAGTATCCATGTGTCTGAGCAGGAGATCTTTAGGAGGGGACTTGCATCACAGCTGAAATGATCAATGGCATTAGAATCACAGAATTCAAGCTGGAGGCCTAAGCTAAGGGGTGGGACAAAATCATCAAGCCAGCTACCCAGCAGGAGAGGACTAATAAGGTGCACACTCTGTTGTTCATGATGGACATATAATGAAGGGGTTTACAGATGGCCACATAGCGATCATAGGACATGGCTGCCAGGAGAAAAAATTCTGTTGCTCCAAAGAGAAAAACAAAAAATATCTGACTTGCACAAGCATTGTAGGTAACAGTATTGTCTCCAGTTGATAAACTGTACAGGAATCTAGGGATACAGACAGTAGTAAATGAAACTTCTAGGAAGGAAAAGTTTCTGAGGAAGAAGTACATAGGTGTCTTCAGATGGGGATCCACCAATGTGAGGGTGATAATAGTCGGGTTCCCTGTTACACTCAACATGTAGGTGAGCAACAGAAAGATAAAAAGCAGAACTTGCAGTTTTGGGTCATCTGTCAGTCCCAGCAGGATGAAAGTGGTTATTGCTGTGTGGTTCCTCATCATAGAACTTTGACAGTTATCTAATCTTTGTGTAAAAAAAATAAAAATTTTATGAAGAAACAGACATTTAAATTATACAGCGAAAGACTGTGCATATAGAAGCCAAGCAAATCAGCTTGTTTATTTTCTGTTTTCACATCATAATTAATGTTTTTACTATTCCAATAGCCTTCCTGAATTATATGTGGATGAGCAGTGGAGATTTCCTTAAGGATTCACATTATGGTAAAACATTCAACTTTTTCTTTTATCATTTGTTCCTACAGAATTTACATATGTAGTTTATTTGTCACAAACAACTTATTACATGGACTGGATTTCCAGATGGGTACAGAAAGATGTCATTTCATGGGAGGCTAATAGTTCTTTGTCCAAGCAAACTCTGGATACAGGGCATATCCAGGTAACTAAGAGCATGGATTCTTTTCACTGTTATTATCTGGGGATTGTTTTAAGGATAAGATATATTTCTTCTGAAAAACAAACAAATGATAATGACAACAACAGGATTCCTTATAGTGGAAATTCTAGAACATATGGATGGTTTGATATAAAACTAATTTACACATACTGCAAGGAAATGTCCAAGATATTTACAAAACAAGTATTTTCTTATGCATTCATATGTGATCAGTTATTGATTGTTCCCCCTTTTCTCTCGAAACCTAGAATTTAATTTTTATTTAACATCAATAAACATAGCCTTCTAGGACTTGTCTTTTTTTCATGATGCTTTTAATTCCTTTGAAAAGACTTTAGTGTCTCCTCAGTTCATCTTCATTCCATTGAGGCTTTAAACAGTTATATTGTGACTTTCACTTGCAACTCCCTATAGCTTTCCCAACACCCCAATGAATTTATTTCTGTTAGACAATGACACATTTTAGTTTTTATCTTGCCTGAAATTGCAGCAGCATTAAAAAGCAAAGTTTGGTCATTCTTTAAGTGGTTCCTATATCATATTTCTGATTTTCCTCCTAGCATTAGATTGCTATTTTTAATGTCTCTCTTTTTTCTATTCACATGTGAAATATTGGTCCTCCCCAATATCCTGTTTTCAGACCTCTCACTTCTTATGTTCTGTTTGTTATTCTTCTTTCTCTATGCTTTCTATAAATGATTTCATCAATTCATTTGTTTAACCTTATATGATGTACCCCAAAGATGAGATCTATTCTCTATAAAATGTTAAACATATCGGTCATTTCTGGGTTGTTCTAGGACCCTCTGTGGATACCAAATCTGAGGATGCTCTAAACATTACAAGTTGTGTGTCCACATCTCAATTACCATATGCTCTAAATGATTTACCATATCTTCTTCCAGTGTTAACTAAGTTTTAATATAGAAAAAAATATCTTTTTTTTAACCTGCAAGGCTCTTATGGAAAGTACCTTCTTTGTTTTTTTCACTTCAACACTTGTCATTTTCTTACCTGTCTTCCTTAGGGCTTGAGTTCCACTAACACTGACTACTTGAAAGTCTTCTTCAGTTCTATATGCTTTCTCCTCTGCACAGGCTAATCTTTTGATTAATACCTATTAGTCCTTCCACGTTCCCCATACGTATCAGTTCTTTCAGGAAATCTTCACTCATGAACCCAAAGCATGTGAAATTGTGCTCCTGTGGTATTTCCAAGTACGTGTTGTTTGTCCAGTCATGGAATACATCACACTGTATTTTGCTGTGCACTGTAATTACATTTCTCCTGTATGTTTCTGTAAATTTATCTGAAGTAGAAACCATATTGTATACACTATTAAATATCCTTATATCTTGGCTTATATAATAAATTTAGGGACAGAACAAAGCAGCATTGTCTACATACTGGGGAAACTTGTACTCCTTAATGCCTATTCTGATCACTTGGTTCAACGTTCTTATTTTCATATGTGCTTAAACTACTCTTTCATTTTGAATACTTTTAAAACAAAGACCTGATTACACCCAGTTTTAAACTGTAAAGATTCTCCTTTCCCAGGGTTTTCCCAGCTTGTGAACGACTCTGCCTTTACTCTTAATAACTAATTCCCTCTCTGCAGCTGCTATTTGCTTTCCTGTGTCTGATAAACTCTTTCCTGACCTCTTCCTTTTTAGATACTTAATTAGGATTTTCCACCATTTTACAGAATTGTTTCCCATATGTCATTTTTTGAGACTGCAATAGTTTCACTTCTTGATTTTTCTTTGTCTGAAACCACCTACTGCATGTCTAAAGATTTAATCTCCTGAGATAGACTTTCTATGTTTTTTACTAAAATCAATAGTGACCCACTTATATAAAATGAACAGATACATTCAAGAAGCTGAAGACTACCTGAATATTCTCAAGATTATTTGATTTTTAGGGTCAATAGGAAATGTACTCTAAAAATAGGAAGTTTGTTCTTTTTCGGTTATGTCATTCATGGCTAAAAAAAAGAGTACCTGATACATAACTCATGTTTAATAATTTTTGAAGGAATAATTTAATGTACCTTTATGTAACTGTAACTTGTATTTTAATTTTTCAAAAAATAGAGAATGTTTCAGATAACACATATCTAAAAGGCTCTCTTATATCTTCCCTTTGGAAGATTAGAATTGCTGTTAAATCCTGTGATTGTAACCAAGGGAGTTTTTTTTTTCTTTGTTTAATTTACTTTCCTATCTATATCCCAAACCATTTCTCTCATACTGACACTCCAAGTATATTTGCTGATATAACCAGAATGCAACTAGTGTTACAGACTTTCCGTGATCATGTATTAATTCTACACATCTCTTTATATCCATATTAGAATGTTCCTCTAGCTGACTAGTTTTCTGTATTTTTTAAAATCAAATTTAGTGGTAGTGTTTCTAGAGAAAAAAAAATGTTTACCATAGAGATAAATAAATAAACCTACCTACCTTTTGTAAGAGAGAAAAAAAATGTCATCACATTTCTGTGGCCCATAACATTCACAGTCTGAAAAACTCTTATTCAACTTTTCTTTGCCTGGCCAGGTTTCCTTCTGTTTTCTCCATTCTTCCAGTCCATCAAGTCACCTAAAATGTTATTAAATTATAAATTTCTTAGGATCCAACATTTTTGAGATAAGGAACACAATACTACAATAGAAGTTGATTTTTCTTTTGCAGTGAATAGAAACTACATACAGGATGAAGTAAAGGCTGCGTGAGAGGGAAAAGTTAAAGTTTTTCTTAAACTTCTCTTTTCTGGTGATTTTGCTATCTATCCTTCAGGAGGTGTGATCCTCGCTTAAGATCTTTGCTACCCTGGGAATTGTGGGTATTTGGAGTCGCACAGTAAAAAAAAGTAATTCTAACAACTAATAATAAGTTGTGAACTACAATCAGATGTCTCTTATATCTCTTATGGAATCTATTACCAACAACTAAGATATGTTTTGATGAGTATGTGGAGAAATTGGAATCTGTACCCCTTTTTGGTGGGAATGTAACCTGGTATAGTTACTATAGAAAACATTATGATATTTCCTCAGAAAACTAGCAATAGAATGGCTGTAATCTAGGAATCCCACTTTTTGTCATATTTCCAAAAAAATAAAAATAAGTATCCCAAAGAAAAATCTGCATCCCTGTGTTCATTGTAGCAAAACTGAAAACAGCAAAGACATTGAAACAACCCTGATTTTGTCAACACATAAGTGGATTAAAAGAAAATGTGGCAGGCACACACACACACACACACACTGCAATATTATTCAACTTTAAAAAGAAGGAAACCCTGCAATATGCAACAATATAAATAACCTGGAAGATATTATCAAAGTGAAATGAGTTACAGAAGGGCAAATGTTGCAAGATTCCACTTCCGTGAAGTATTTAACATTGTCAGATTGAAAGAAATAGAGATTCAGAAGGGAGGTTGTCAGAAGCAGATGGAGGGGAAATGGAGAGCTGTTCTGATGCTATAAAATTTCAGTATGCAAGATAAGTAAGTCTAGAGATCTGCTGTGCAACATGGTGCCATTATTAGCACTGCTAATTTGAGCACTGAAAAAATTAAAGAGAATATATGTCCTGTTAAGTGTTTTTACCAAAACAAAGGACTAAACACAACAAACAAAGAAAGAAAACCAAAAGCTAAAAGGGAAACAAATTTTGGGAGCTGATGGATCTCTTCATTACTTCAATTCTGATAATGTCTTCATGGTATGCATGTATCTTATCACATCAAATTGAATATTTCAAGTATATGCAATTTATATTATAAATTATACTTGTATAAAGCTGTCAAAAAGAAGCATATGCTGGAGATCATTACACTATCTAAATGAAGTGTCTCTTCCATATTTATGAATAGGTTGTGGCATACTCTGCCAAATGGCATCTGGCAGTAGTTTCGAACTGATCTCTGCTCCTTGTGGGTAGGCTATTGGTGAATCACATCTAAAGTTATTTGGTCAACTGTATCATTTGGAAAAGACCTAACATGTTTATTTTGGACCATCTTAAAGTAAAAAATTTGCCTCCTTAATTATTTGACATGTAGTTTTTCCATGTGTACTTTTATAGGCTCTCATGTGATCTTCTACCCAAACTTTCAATTTCATCTATTTTTCTCCTCAGAACACAATATCACTTTCATTTCTCTTTTCAGTCTTTATATTTTATTGAGTAGGAGTAAATATTTTTTTTCTCCTTTTTCATAAGAATTCTTTCAATTCTCCTAATATTTTTGAGTTTTGTCCTTTCATAAATCTTTCCACCAGTGCAGGCTAGGGGAAGTTGTGTTAACGTAATGATTGCTTCATAGCATCCATTCTCCATATTCATCTTCCCAAACTCACAATGTTCTTCTGCCAGAGTGCACCACTCTGACATCCTCATGGCCCTAGTCTTCCCAATGAATTAAGTGCTCTGGATCTTTTCATCCCCTTTGCTGTTATTAATTTTGTTCAGGGATTGATTGAACCTGGCTGTTGGTAAACATGAAGCAAGTTATTTAAAATAAATTTATAACATGTAGCATCTGCCATTTCCCAGGCACCAGGATAGGTTCCATATGATGAAACTCATTTAATTTGTACTAAAACTCTCACTGTCATTTTCTGTAATCTGTTACATGCATCTTCTGAATTAAAATTATCAAAGATTTTTCTCAAATATAGATTCATGGGAATTAGACAAAGCTAAAAAGTTTTCACCAGGTAGTAGGGGAGTGAGGTTAGACATTAGTGGAGAAATTAGAAGCTAAAATAATTTTAGTATAATGATTAAGAGTTTTCATATGCATGTTAAAATTTAAGAATCACCAAGGCAATTAAATGACAGTGTTCAACACTGACATTGTCATCTACATACTTTGTTCTTTATGCCATAAATCATCACTTAATTTATATATTTGCATTATAATTTAGACACAAATGAAGGATGACAAAAACATTAATAGAGATCTTTTACCTGCCTTACAGCCTTTCTTTTGTTGATGTAATCTCTGATCATTACTTGTAGTCTTCATATAGAGGAACAGACTGTGCTTCTGTTCGTGGAGCAATAACTTCCCCTGGTCAGCCAGCACTAATTATTTATAATGCTAACAATGAACACATGCATTATCTGTAAACACAATCTCTTGGAGTTTTCTATTTTCCTATCATTGATATTTCCCCAGGAGATAACTGTTTTAGGGGAAAAAAATAACTCAGTTTGCTTTTTACAAATTTTTGTAAATAACATGAGTCCTATGGGTCTGGAAAAATGAATTCTTTCTTCCTATGGCCATGTGCCTTAGAAAATCCCATGTGGTATATGTGGCAAGACTCAGCTTACTATCAGAGAATCATCACAGGAAAATAAGCAGAAAATTAAGGGAAATGATGCAGACTGGTATAACTTGGATGAAGATACTAACAAAGCATTCTGACAATAATGTACAATGACAGTCTGTCACATGCATTTACTTCTGAGTGAGACTTCAGGTTTTTAAAGAAATCTGTAAAACCAAATCTGTTATCCTTAATGATATCCCACCCCCACCTCAAGATTGGTCTCTTTGAAAGCCTTTCAGGCTAACCAACAGCTTATTCAAGGAAAAGGAAACAGCTCTTTGTTTTTGGATTTGCTGGGGTTTTCTACTTCAACTTCAATCTTTTTAAATGAAAATTCAATTTTGTCTTTGATAGACAAAAATCAATACATTAATTGTTTCTCTTTTATACAGGTAAATCATATGCTAATACTTCATTATAACTTCCTTTTTGATTTTAGTTTATCTAAGAACTAATTGTCTCTCTACTACTTCAGGGTGATAAAAAAGTGCAATAAGCTATGAAGTAACTAAAAGTTGACAAGCTTTCTGTCATCTCATTCTTCATACTCCCCCTCTGAACACATACTGGGCAAAAACTGTCTTGGTGAAAATATTAGCCTTGATGATCTTGTGCAGTGAATGGTGGACATCTAAAAGTTCTCTCAATAGAGAGTAATTTGTCTCACTTAGCTTTTAAGGGAACAATTTGATTAAACTAATGGGCGATATTTCACAGTAAAAGAATGTTTATAATTTAGAAAATGTTGAAAGTTTCAGCAATGTAATATTCTTTGTGGTACATTTTCCAAGGATTTGGAATGCATACCTCAAAGTGTCTTTTAAATTAAATAACATGGATAACAAATTACTGGATGAGTAAATACAGATTGATGCTTAAATATGCCCTGACCAAGTCCTTAGTTTTGTCAAGGATCTGTTCAATAATTTAAAAACATGCTCATTACAATTTTCCATATTAAAAAGTTGAAGCAAAGTTTAACAAAATTACAGGAAAATACACTAACAAATATTTCTCTCCCTTATCTCTCAAAACAGAAAGCAGTTCTCACGTCTACCTTACATTACTTACTCTTGATTATTTTTATCATTTTGGCTGGCAGCTCTTTTTTGGGTTTAACTGGGTTGTGTTAAGGAAGATGTGACTTGTCCAGGGCTAGCACCATCATCTAAATTTGCTCTGTAGACATATTTTGGAGAGGCTTGAGTTTTCCTAGTTTCCCATTTTCACACAGTATGTTTATATCTTTAGAAAACTCTTACTTTCCACATTGCAAATATTTTCTTTGCTATCCAGCTGGTAAAAAACAATAACAAAAAAAAAAACTGAGAGGGAGAAGAAAAAAAAAGAAAGAATTTTCTTTGGGTTGAGAAAAGTGGTGTTATGATTTTTTCTGAGCAGGCAGTNTGCCTTGAGATGCAGAGATAAAATCTTTATTTAAAGTCTTTACTTTTCTGGTGCAGGTGTTGATTGCTATGAACTTCTTTCTTAGTACTGCTTCAGTTGTATACCATTGTTTTTGGTATGCTGTGTTTCCAATTTAAATTGTTTCAAGCATTTTTTTAACTTCAGTCTTGATTTCTTTCTTTATCTGTTGGTTGTTCAAGACTGAATTTGTTTAATTTCCCTAGATTTATGTAATTTCCAAAGTTTTAATTTTGATTGATTTCTAATTGTGTCATGGTTTGTTTTCACAAGATAAATTAATATGATCACAATTTTTAAATACTTATTGAGATTTGTTTTATAGCCTATCATATTATTCTGAATGATTCTGTCTATTACTGAAAGTGCAGAATTCAAGTTCTATACTATTATTGTTTTGGAGTTTATCTCTCCCTTTTCATCTATGAATATTTTCTTTATGTATTTGCATGCTCCAATATTGGATGCACATAGAACTATTATTTACTCCCATGGAATTGACGCTTCATCACTATTTAATTATATCCTTTGTATATTTTTTAAAACTTTTTATTTCCTTTTTTGTTGTTGGTGGTGCTGAGGATTCAACTTGGGGCTCATGAATTCTAGAAAAGGACTTTATCACTGAGCCACACCCTTGGCCCTACAGTTTTTATAGAGGGTCTAATATTTTGTGATGTGACTGTGGCTATTCTTGCTTCATTTTATTCTATTTTAATGGAACACCTTATTACATACTCTCACTTCCAGCCTATGTGGATCTTAGTGGTGAGTTGAGCTTCTTGTCAGCAACAGACAGTTGGGTCTTTATTTTTTATTCATTTAGCTTTGCATCTTTTAGTTGGGGAATTTAACATGCTTACATTTAAATACATTTTCAACAGGTAAATACTTACTACAGCCATTTTGGAAACTCTTTTTTGGTTTTATTATATTTCTTTTCTTCCCTTTCCCCTTTCTTCCAAGTCTTATTTTTGTGATTAAGTGATTTACTTCCTTTGTGAATGTGTTTTGATTTATTTCTTATTATTTTTGGCTTATAGATTTTTTTGTATTTTCTCTGAGGGTTCCAAAGACATCTTTGATTATAACAAGTTATTTTAAAATATTTACAACATAGCATTATTATGAAGGTTTAAAAAGAAGACAAAGGAAAAAGAAACTATACTAATAAAAACATTACATTTGCACTCCACTCCTCCCCACAGTTTCAATTTTTAGTATCCCACCTCACATATTCCGTAAACATACCGATGTATTTACTGGGTTTAGGCTCCTTTTGTTCATCATTTTCATACTAAAGACATAAATGATCTACAAACCACCTTAGAACATTAAGGCATTGTGAAATTTTTCTGTTACTCTAATTCTTAAGTTTTAAATCTTCTCATCTTTTCTTCTTACTCTTCAACATCAGTTTCTTTCATTTTAAATAACTCCCTCTAGCATTTTTTGGCATTTAGATCTGGTGGGGACAAATTCTCTCAGCTTTTAGCTAAACATACATTTACTTTACATCTTTTTCATTTCAAAGAATAGCTTTGATGGGTTCAGTGGTTTCTTTTGCTAATAATTTGCTTTTCCTTTTTCTAAAAATCTCATGCCCCTCTCTCTTACCCTATAAGATTTTTCTAAAAAGTCTGCTGTCAGGTAAATTGAGACACCCTTATGTGTCATCTGTTTCTTTTCTTCTGCCCTCTTGAGAATCTTTTCTTTATCTTTCACTTTGATAACTTCATTAAAATATGTCTTGGAATAGACTTGGTCAAGTTAAATCTGTCTGGTGAACCTTGACTTTCCTATACCTGGATATTTGTATTCTTCCATAAGTTTGGGGAGTTTTCTGTTATTATATCTGACAATAAGTTTTCTATCCCTTAGGCATTCTAAAGTCCCTATTGAAGCCCAATAACACAATTATTTGCTGTTTAATGGTGTCCCCAAATCCCCAAAGGCTTTCTTTATTCCTCTTGTCTTCTTTCTTCTCCAATGGTGCATTTTCAAATAAGCTTTGATTTAATTAATTCTCTTTGCTGTTTAATCAATATTGCTATAATGCCTTCTTTCATATTTTAAAATTTTGCTTAGTGTATTTTTTGTGGTGCAAGGATTTCTGGTCATTTTTTTTTTTCATTTTCAATTGCTTCAAATTTTCTGCTAATTCTTTGTTACAGTTGATCATTTCCCTATTTTTTGAAGCTTATTAAGTTCCTTAAAATTATTCTTTTAGAGTCTTCATTCAAGAGTTCACATCCATGTGGGTTACTATCCGGTCGTCTTTGTGTACCTTATTTGGACAGTTAGTAGTTCCATGAAAGTTCTTGATGTTTTTTTTGGTGTACAATATCATTGAAGCGTTGGGTGTTTATTTCAATCTTCATAACCTATCTTTGTTTATGCCTTTATTTCTAGTAATTTTAAGTGGCCTACGTAGTTTCTCTGAGTCTGTAGTCATTTCTGCTATTTCAGCTCTAGATAGTGTTCTAAGTCCAGGTTTGTTACACATTTGCTTAATGTGTTCATTGTGTCAGCGCTAGAGGGCAATCCAAGCACAGTTTGTCCCAAATCTGAAGTTGTGTTGGGCAGCATAAATTGGCTTGGTTTTAGAAGTTTCAGGCTATGGATTCTTTATAAAATAGCCTGCTGAAATAAGACTTGCACTGGAATGAACCAATTAGAAGGATAATTATTAATATTGGTGAGTATTTACTTGTTTACTTGTACTATTTTAGATACTAACCTACACAAAATCATAACAAAAAATCTATGAATTGAGTACAATTATTTTTTCTCTGTTACAACAAATGAACAAATCTGAATTCCAGAGAAGGTAATTTTTTTTTTCAAAGTGTCAACTTGTAAATGACAAATCCAGAGTACAAACCCTGGCAACCTAATCCCAGCACTCATACACTTGAACACATTATGGCTATGAAATGTAAAACTGACCCTCTTGGATCCACGAGATAAGTCAGTAACTGTTACCTAATCAAAGAAATGTCAATGAACACCTCCAATTAGCCCTTTATTTGAAATTGATGATGGTGAATATCTTGCTTTTCAATAAGAAATAAAAAATAAGGAATTGTATTTTTTATATTATGAGAAGGTATTGCATTTTGCCAATATTTTTTCTCAAGCTATTGGGATGGTGATATAATTTTATCATTCATCCTATTAATGTGGATTCTCTAATTAATTGATTTGCCCATGTTAAGCCATCCTTGCACCTTAAGGATAATCACTCTTTTATAATAAAAAAAAAAAAGTAAAAACAAACTCTGAACAAACTAGATTCAGAAGGAATTAGTATCAACCTAATAAGTCAGTGTATAACAAGCTCACCACTGACACCATATTCAGTGATGGAAAACTTGATACTCAATAATCAAAATTAAAGACAAATTTTCCAATAATTACCATTTTCATTCAATATAAGACTGAAAGATAGAGCTATATCAATTAGACAAGAATATGAAATTAAAGGAATTCAATTTGGAAAAAAAAGTCAAATTATCTTTGTAGATAACATGGTCTTCAATGAAGAACACAATGAAGGTACACACACACACACAATAACTGTCAGAACCAATGAACCAGTAAAGTTGCAAGATACCATATCAACATACAACAATCAGCTGCATTATATGTGCTAACGACAAACTATTTGAAAAGTTTGTAAGAAAACAACTTATTTTACAAAACCATAACAGAATAAAATATTTAAGATAAACATAACTAAATAGAGAAAATGTTTCCATGCTGAAAACAATAAAATACTGATGGATGACTTTAGGGACACAAATAAATAAAAAAAATACCATGTTTATGGATTGGAAAATGTAACATTGTTAAAGTTTTATTTGTACAAAGTTATCTACACATTCAATGCAATCTGTTTCAAGATTTCAAGAATTTATTTTTACTGAAAAATAAAAATGTCTAAAATTGGAATGGAATAACCAAAGACTTTGAATAGCCAAATAAGTCCTGAGAAAGAATAGAGCTGGAGCCATAACACTTGCTGATTTCTAAATATATTACAAAGCTACAATATTAAGAAGAGTATGTCATTTGTAAAAAGATAGGAATGTAAACCAATTGAACAGAATAGAGAGCTCAATAATACTTTCATGCAGGTATAGAAAACTGATCATTTATAAGTGCTAAAAATTCACAATAGCAATGACAATTTATACAATAAATAGAATTGGGGAAATGGCATATTCGCATGCAAAATACTGAAACTGGAGTCTTAGCTTCCATTATACACAAACTGAAAAAGTACTAAAGACTAAACATAAGATCTGAGACAATGGATGTACACACATGCGTGTGCGCACACACACACACACACACACACACACACACACAGCTGAGACAGTAAAACTCTTAGGAAGAAATACATGCCAAAAGATTCATGGCCGTGGTCTTGGCAATGACATCAAAATCTCAGGTGATAAAAAACAGACATAGATAAGTGGGAACACATCAAATTGAGAATCTTCTGCACAGCAAAGAAAACAGCAGAATTAAAAGGGATCTCATGGAAAGAAAAAAAAATTATATACCATAAACATATTAAAGGATTAATATCCAAAACATAAGAAACTGTAGACTTGACAGAAAATAAACTATATATTTGAAAAAAAAATGAGAAAAGGACCTGAATATTTATTTTTCAAAAGAGAACCTACAAATGTACAAAGTTTCCAACATCACTAATTATCAGAGAAGTGCAAATTAAAGCCACAGTGAGGCATCACACCTGTTATGATGGCTGGTATACAAACAAAAGCAGAAACAACAAACCCTCAAACTAAAAGTAGCAAGTTTTGGCCAGAGGAGGAGAGGCAAAGAAAAGACACCAACTCCAATTTTAAATCAAATTAAAGCAAGCTTGTAATTCTGACCAGCCAGGACTGTCTCTTCCAAAATCCTTGGGTTAGAGAATCATCCCACAGCTCTCTAGCAGCATGGTTTTATAGCACAAAAAGTTGCAAAAGGCGAGTGTCTTGAGAAATAACAGATAACAGGATTTTGACAAGCATAATACAAAAGCAGATAGGAGGTTAATGATCTAAATGGTTTAACATTTCAAGTTAGGGAGTAAATTTAGATCTCAACACCAGAATTTATGAGGCACTACTAAGGTTTTAAAGAGGGTTGTTATCTGGTCATGGAAAGGCAGGCATGGGTGAGTTCAAGTCATGGGCAGGAATTCCAAGCAAGTTTAGAAATTCCAGTAATTTATAGTGAAACAGAAATTAACTTTTCATGATTTTGTGACGAGATGGCTCCCAATCTTAAAATAGAATTAGGCTGGGTTCATCAGGATGATGGTCCTCAGGAGATTTAGTCATGGGCCTTAGACATGTGGTTCAAAGTCTTAGACCCTGTAAACAGGCCTGTCCAGCTTCTAGGACTTCTCTGTCTGCAGTAAACTTAAAACATGAAAGACAAAGAAAAGATTCAAGTTAGGGAACTAGAGCTTGCCCCATCTGTATGTAGCTCTTGAAAATCAGAAAGGCGATCTAAGAACACAACCAGAGCAGGATTTGTTGTTTGTAGCTCTTGATAGGCAGGGCAACAGCCCAGATCACATTTCATTAGAAAGAGAAAACAAGAAGATGGGGGTGGGGAGGTGGGTTTGCTCTGCAGTATTCTCAGTCTAAGGGAGAGGTTGACTTGGCAGCATCTTCCATAATTTACATTTGAATGGTCCTGCTCCAGCAATAAGACCTGTCCCTGAGGAAAGACTAAGACTCAGACTCCCAAATATGACCACCACAAAATTCTCCACTCCAGTGGGGTCTCAGAGACATCCGAGTGACAGGAGAAGATATATTGGAATTTAAAACATTTCCAATTTTGAGCAGTTAGACCAACAAAACCAAAATGTTATATTTCATGCAGCTATTCCTTTTAAAATATTAAACAATTAAGATTTGCTTGCTTCATGTATGGCCCAAACTTTCCTTTTGTGCAAAGTTTGATAAAACCGGTGTATAATGAGGCCCTACAGCTTCATGATTGGATTAGCTCTGCTAAGGCTTGGCTTTCAAAAGCTGAATATTTGTTGTAGAAATCAAGTTGCATGGATTTTTGCTCTGAGCAGGCAGAAACTAACAGAAGGCATGGAGTTTAAATTACTTTACAAATGTTGATTGGGACATGACAATTTGCTGATTTGGAGCAACAGTTAGGTTATGACTTACAAACTTATACTCAGATTAGTGTATGTGTGAGAAGGACATGGAGATAATTACATACTGAGGGAGAGAAAAACTAGATTTCATTCAAACCTGGTAGGGGCCTGAGAAAATATTTCTCAGATTTTGTAGCATATTTCTATCAAGCTGTGAGCTGTATGATCAGAGATTTGAAGGCCTCTGAGATGTTAGTTAAACAGCTAGCTTTTGAAAATGCTAATAAAGTTTGGGAAGAGGTCATTTGGCCCCAACCCAAAAAGGGAATGATATCAGATTACATACATCTTTTTTCAGAATTGGGACCAGCCTACTTCCAGGGTGTATCCATGGTGACTGCATAAAAACAAATTTTTCAACCTCCATTAAAGGAGATCAATTCTAAGAGGCAATGCTTAGACAAGACAGGGCAAGACAGGGCACATGGCAACAAATTGCAAACCAGTCACAAGTACAAAGGAGTGTAACAGGTCTTTGTCTGCAATGACAGAAAGGTAACCCCTGGGTACAGGCATGTCATGCCCAGAAGGTTGTAAAGGTAACACCTCTGCTTACACATCAGGGAAACTGGAGGTTGGGCCAGCCCCAGCTCAGCCAAATAATGGGGGCATCACAATTTGCTCTAGATCAGCTACTGGCTGTGGGTCAACTGTCACTCACTCTATCCCAGCATCCTTATGTACAGGATCAGTCTCACATTACATCCAAGATAATTTCCACTCAGGAATAGGGAGCTGAGAGCTCTGTTCCACCTCAAAAAACATACTAACACCAGAGATGGGTTCAAAAATGATTTTGACAGGCATTTATGGAACTCTACCATGAGATACAATAGGTTTAATATAGGATAAAAACAATTTAACTCAAAAAAGAATTCAGGTACTACCAGGTGTTCTTGATGTAAATTTTAATGGGTAAATTAAAGCTGCTATTCAAACAAATTCCATTATTCAGCTTTCTCAAAAGTACACCACAGTGCAAATTATTTTCTTGCCTTGTCATTCCATAGGGAAAGAGTTATCAGATGGACCCTATGAAATCCAGATTTCTGGGTCCCCAGACACAACATCCATGGCTAAATTCATTAAGAAATAGAGCCCTCTCTTGGAACTTAAAATTAATTACAAAAATTTCAAGGGAGTTAAAGATACTGGTGCAGATGTCTCTGTAATCTCCAGTAAATTCTGGACCTGAGATTGGGCTTTACACACAGCACCTGCCCACTGAGAAGGCATTGGATCTCTTAGCCTGCCCAAAGTGCTCAATACCTTCAATGGGAAAATAAAGAGAGTAATTCAGGACTCTTTATAACTTATGTCTTCAATACTTTGTCAGTACATTTATGGGGGTGAGATATTTTGAGCAGCTTAGGAGTTTTGTTAAAAACCTAATTCCATGGTGACATCTCAGATGTTTAATCAAGGATCTATTTCCACTAAAGTATTAAAAGGAAATTAACAGGAAAGGTATTTAACTATTCCTCAGTCTTCTCAACAAAGACAATTTAAATTATTGAATTCATCTAATCAAAAATCTTAACAGAGGCATTGATCTGTGTACCAGTGCAGGAAACAGCAGAAAAAAATTACTTGCCTGATGATCATGTCAGGGTAGACCAATGGCCCCGTACATGGGAAAAGCTCCAAGTAGCCCATAATTTTGTTCAAGAACAGCTTCAAGCTGGTCATATTGAGGGTACTCGAAGCCCTTGGAATACTCCAGATTTTATGGTAAAGAAAAAAATCTGGCAAATGGAGATAGTTACAAGATCTCAGAGCTATTAATTGAACTATGGAACCAATAGGAGCTTTATATTCCAGACTTCTTCTACAAATTTCCCTCTTATAAGTTAATAGTAATAGATTTAAAAGATTGTTTTTTCATTATACCATTACATCTAGATGACTGTAAGAGATTTGCTTTTAGCATCCCAGCAATAAATTTCAGAGAACCAGTTAAGAGGTTTTGCTGGAAGGTGTTGCTTCAAGGTATGAACAATAGCTCCACATTATGCCAGAATTTTGTAGAACAGGCTGTGGATCCAGTATGAGAACAATTCCCTGATGCATATATAATACATTATATGGATGATATTCTTTTTGGTCACACTAGTTCAGATCTGCTTTTAAATTTTTTGCTCAATTAGAAACTTCACTTACTGCAATGGGTTTATGCATAGCACCTGGAAAAGGTGCAAAAGGCTTCTCCTTTTCAATATTTAGGCAACTTAATCAAAGGAAGAACAATTTGTTCACAAAATCTACAAATCAGAGTTGATAGTTCATGAACTCTTAATGACTTTCAGAAATTACTGGGTGATATTAACTGATTGCAGCCAAGTTTAAAATAAACCACTGTGGATTTCTGTCCTTTGTTTCAGATTTTACAGAGAGATCCTTCTTCAACTTCTCACCAACTTATGGCAGAGCAAGGACAGCCTTGACAAAACTTGAAACTTCTTTTAGACTGCCCAGCTTACTAGAATTAATCCAGAAGAGTCTATATATTTATTAACATTTCCCACTATTCATACCCTACAGGGGCAACATGGCAGTCACTGGGAGTTATTGAATATCTTCACCTAACTCACTCTCCCCAAAACTGTTGAGTCCTTACAATTGGTTAGATGAGAGTCTTCTATTTTTTTATTTAATTGATTTTATTTTTTTAAAATACACGACAGTGGAATGCATTACAATCCTTATTACACATATACAGCACAAATTTTCGTATCTTTGTATATAAAGTATGTTCACACCAACTCATGTCTTTGTACATGTACTTTGCCTTTTTTTTACATTTCAATTCTTATTACAAATATATACCACAAATTTTCATATATCTGTATATAAAGTATGTTGACACCCAATTCGTATCTTCATATATGTACTTTGGATAATGAAGTCCATCACATTCCACCATCCTTGCTAATCCCCTGCCCCCTCCCTTCCCCTGCCACCCCTCTCTCATATCTAGAATTCATCTATTCCTCCCATGCTCCCCCTCCCTACCCCGCTATGAGTCAGCCTCCTTATATCAGAGAAAACTATTCAGCATTTGTTTTTTTGGGATTGGCTGACTTCTCTTAGCATTAACTTCTCCAACTCCTTTCATTTACCTGCAAATGCCATGATTTTATTCTCTTTTAATGCTGGGTAAAATTCCATTGTGTATATATGTTACATTTTTTTATCCACTCATCCACTAAAATGCATCTAGTTTGGCTCCACGGTTTAGCTATTGTGAATTGTACTGCTATAAACATTGATGTGGCTGTGTCCCTGTAGTATACTCTTTTTAAGTCCTTTGGGTATTGTCTGAGGAAAGGGATAGCTGGATCAAATGATGGTTTCATTCCCAGATTTCCAAGGAATCTCCATACTGTTTTCCATATTGGCTGCACCAATTTGCAGTTCCATCAGCAGTGTATGAGTGTAGTTTTTCCCCACATCCTCACCAACACTTATTGTTGTTTGTATGCATAATAGCTGCCATTCTGACTGGAGTGAGATGATATATTTTAGAGTAGATTTGGTTTGCATTTCTCTGATTGCTAGAGATGATGAGCATTTTTTCATATACTTGTTGATTGATTGTATATCCTCTTCTGAGAAGTGTCTGTTCAGGTCCTTGACCCATTTGTTGATTGGGTTATTTGTTTTTTATAGGTGCTTAGCTTTTTGAGTTCTTTATATACCCTAGAGATTAGTAGATCCTTCTATTATTGTAACCCCTTTATCTACTCAAAACCATAGTTGATTCTGGCAACCTTCCAATATGTGGCCTATGGATTTTGCTAACTTTTCTTGTCAAGTATAAAGTCACCATCCTTAGGATAAGGTTATTAAATTTGCTCTTGTAACTTCATTTATTTTTCCCAAAATTGTATGTGCTCTACCAATAGTCAGAGCAATAACAGTGTTCATTGATGGCTCAATTCAGGAAAAGCAGGCTTCTAGAACCATGCTCATACTGAGATAAAACAGACATCATATATTTCTGCACAATGAGCAGAATTTCATGCTCTCCTTTGCATTTTATTTGACATTACTAATGAGGCAATTCATGTATATTAATGTTATTATTGTTAATAATAATTGGCTATTATAACTAAGGAGCCAATTAATGTCTGTAATGACAGTGCATATATGGTTGGAGTTGGAAAACATATTGAAACAGTTGCTATTGGAAATACACCGTCAAAGGAGTTGTTCCATTTGTGCCACACTTTACATAAGGCAATTCAAATTTATCAATATCCTGTTTCATTCATCATACCAGAGCACATTCTAATCTTCCAGGTTCTTTAGTATCAGGTATTGATAAGATTGATACTGGTTGTTGTCTGTCAACAAATTTCTTTATATGATTGCACATAAACCTCACATTAGTTACATCATCAGAATGTTTCTAGTTTACATAAAACATTTCATACTACCAGGGAGAAAGATCATCAAATTGTTTACCTATGTCCACAATGTATTATACATTTTCCATCTTCACCAACTGGGGTTAGTCCCCATGGTTTATCACCAAATCAGTTATAGCAAATGGATGTAACTCACGTCCTTCAGATTGGCAAAAATTGTTATGATCATGTTTTTGTTGATACTTATTCTCATTTTATCTTTGCCATTGCCCTTGTAAAAGAAAATACTCAATATGTCATTTCTCATTGCCCACCTGCTTGTACAATATTAGGCTGTCCTTTACAGACTGAAAACTGATAATACCCCAGCTTATACTACTTCTTCTTTTCAACAATGTTGCCACAAATTTTGTATTGATCTGAAAAAAAAAGTATTCCCTATAACATCAAGGTCATGCCATAGTAGAATGAAATCATTTTTCTATTAAGCAATAATTACTTAAACAAAAAAAGGGGAAATAAGACCAATAAAATAACATTAATCATGTTTGTTTTTCTAAATTTTTTAAAAACTGTGACTCTATAGGTCACACTGCTGTGGAGAGACACATGTCTTTCACTGCGGCAGATCCATTTGGCCTAGTTTGGTGGAAACATTTAAAACAGGACAGTGGAATGAACCAGATACAGTGATAATGTGGGGTAGACGACATGCTTGTGTTTTCCCTCTGGAGGGAAAACTTTCCTTCAGCCTTATGCTATGTGTGCAACAGAAAATAATCAAAAACATGAAGAGAGAGCATACAGAATGGGAGAAAATGTTTATTGTATTCACCCCAGATAGAGAATTAATTTACAGGTTATATAAGGAACACAAAAATTTAACACCAAAAAAACCCAAAAAATTACCCAATCAATAAATGGGTTCATTATTTATAATGAACTCAATGAATACATTTTTAAGAGCTTCAACTCTAAGCTCTTTAATTTTTGAGTATTTTCTATATTATTCCCTTGATCTTAATTTCAATTTATATTAGCATATGTATTTCATTATTTTTTCCTAGTGTTATCATCCCATATCCTTAATATCTTTTAAAAATCTTTCATATTCATTTTTTTCTTCCAATTTCCTAATTCTTTTTTTTATTAGTAACACATGACAGTACAATGATCTTTACATATCATACATTTGAATCAAATGGGGTATAATTTCTCATTTTTCTGAGTGTTCATATTTGTTTGTGTTGATTTAACTAGATTTCCTATTTGTGGGAATGTAGAATTTAGTGTTCCAATTCACTTTCATGCATCTATTCTGAATTAGAAACTCATAATAGGTGATTTTATGTTTATATTGTTTTAGATTAAATATATATTTGTAATTGATGTTGTTCTTATATATAAGGAGATAGCAAATAAGTCTTATCAGTGATGTTGAAGATTTCTCCATTTCTTCAATTTTGACTAATCATTAACTCCTATTGATATCTCCTTTTCCAAGTATTTTAATGGGCCTGAATGCCTTATTTGGTGAATATTTTAGCATGTCTTTGGTGTTTTTGTTTTTTAATTTTTTTATTTTGATTTTTGCATTTGTGATATTCATTTTGTATCTTGTATTACAGGAAAAAATGTAACTACCACTATTGCCATATAATTTACCCATAGATAATTTATACATTTTAAAATATTATTTTACTTCCTAGAGCAATAGTCCCTAGAGCAATATTATTTTTGCCACATCTCTAGCTCAGAAGTGGAGAAAAATGTAATTGCTTGGAAATTATATATTTTAGTTTCACAATGAAGGAAACACAAAGTATGAATTTGATTTGAAGTAATAGAGAGTTTAATAAAGATGAGATTGGGATGAAATATTAAATGTCATTGAGAAAGCTAATCAGGCAAATATGTAGAAAGGAAACAATGAAGTAATTTAGAAGCAGTAATAAAAGAATTACAGAATGTTTTATTTTATTTGTCACAACTTCTACTTCTTTGAGAGAAATACAATCTTCTTTATGGAGTCATTGAAAGCGTGTTTCACTTGCTTGTTCCTCAAGGTGTAAATGAAAGGGTTCAGCAAGGGCGCTACAGAAGTGGTGAGAACTGAAACTCCTTTATTTATGGCCACCTCTTCCTTTGCTGAAGGCTTGATGTAGATGAAGATGCAGCTGCCATAGGTGATGGAAACCACAATCATGTGAGATGAGCAGGTGGAAAAGGCCTTTTTCCTTTGCTGAACAGAAGGGAATCTCAGAATGGTCCTAATGATATACGTGTAGGAAAGAACCACACAGACTAGGGTAATAATGAGGGCAAACACAGCCACAATTATGACCATCTGTTCTAGTATCCATGTGTCTGAGCACGAGATCTTTAGGAGGGGACTTGCATCGCAGCTAAAATGATCAATGGCATTAGAATCACAGAATTCAAGCTGGAGGCCTAAGCAAAGGGGTGGGACAATAATCATCAAGCCAGCTACCCAGCAGGAGAGGACTAATATGGTGCACACTCTGTTGTTCATGATGGTCATATAATGAAGGGGTTTACAGATGGCCACATAGCGATCATAGGACATAGCTTCCAGAAGAAAAAATTCTGTTGTTCCAAAGAGAAAACCAAAAAATATTTGAGTTGCACAAGCATTGTAGGTAACAGTATTGTCTCCAGTTGATAAACTGTACATGAATCTAGGGATACAGACAGTGGTAAATGAAACTTCTAGGAAGGAAAAGTTTCTGAGGAAGAAGTACATAGGTGTCTTAAGATGGGGATCCACCAGTGTGAGGGTGATAATAGTCAGGTTCCCTGTTACACTCAACATGTAGGTGAGCAACAGGAAGAGAAAAAGCAGAACTTGCAGTTTTGGGTCATCAGTCAGTCCCAGAAGGATGAAAGTGGTTATTGTTGTGTGGTTCCTCTTCATTGAATCTTGATATTTACCTAATCCTTGTGTAAAAATCAAGATTTTATGAAGAGACAGATATTCAAATTCTATAGCAGAAGACTATGCACATAGAAGTCAAACAAATCAGCGTATGTTTATTTTCTCTTTTTATATCATAATCAATATTTTACTATTACAATAGCCTTCTTGTATTTTATGTGTATGAGCAGTGGAGATTTGTTATTGTCAAACATCCACTTTTTCTTTAATCATTTGTTCCCCTCAGAATTTAAAAATGTAGTTGATTGGTCACATACAAATCTTTAGGTGAACTCGATTTCCATATTGGTTACAGAAAGATGTCATTTGTTGGGTGCCTAATCGTTCTTTGTCCAAGCAAACCCTTTGTATACAGTACATATCCAGGTAAGTAGGAACATGGATTCTCTTTACTGTTATTACTTGGGGATTGTTTTAAGGGTAAGATATATTTCTCCTAGAAAACAAATAAAGAATAATGACCACAACAGGATTTCTATAGTGGAGACTAATACTTATTAAAGATGGTTGGGTAAAGTCTGAATAAATGTAAAGTCTGAATAAATGTTATGTCCAAGATATTTATAATTATAAAGTATTTCATTATGCATTGAGTTTTGACCAATTGTTTGATTGTTCTCCCTTTTCTCTCAAAGCCCAGAAGTTAATTTTTTATTTAACATCAATAAATATAGCCTTCTATGATGTGTCTTTTTTTTCATGATGCTTTAAATTCATTTAAAAGACATTAATTTCTCCTCAGCTCATCTTCATTCCATTGAGGTTTTAAATAGTTATATTGAGACTTTAACTTGCAACTCCCTATAGCTTTCCTAACACCCCAACAAGTTCATTTTTGTTGAAGACAATGACACATTTTAGTTCTTAAGTTTCCTGAAACTGCCACAGCATTAAAAAGCAAAATTTGGTCATTCTTGAAATGGGTTCCATGCCATCTTTTTCATTTTCCTCCTAGCTTTAGATTCTTATTTTTAGTATCTCTCTTTTGAGTCTTCTGTTCACGTGTGAAATATAGGTCCTTCCCAATATTCTATTTTCAGATCTCTCACTTTTCATGTTCTGATTGTTATTCTTTCTCTATGCTCTCCATGAGTAATTTCATCAATTTATATGCTTTATCATTTATATGATGTTCTCCAAAGATGAGATCTATCCTCTATGAAAACATCATTAAATATATAGGTTATTTCTGGGTTGTTTCCTAGACCCTCCAAGGATGCCAAATCTGAGGATGCTCTAAACATTACAAGTTGTGTGTCCACATCTCAATTACCATATGCTCTTATCTTCTTCCAGTGTTAACTACTTTTTGATATAGAAACAATTATCTTTTTGTTTAACCTGCAAGGTTCTTTATGGAAAGTAGTTTCTTTGATTTTCTCACTTCAGCACTTCTCATTTTCTTACCTGTCTTCCTTAGGGCTTGAGTTCCACTAACACTGACTACTTGAAATTCTTCATATTTTCTGCATGCTTTCTCCTCCGCACAGGCTAATCTTTTGAATAATACCTATTAGTCCTTCGGGGATCCCCTTAGGTATCAGTTCTTTCAGGAAATCTTTGCTCATGAACCTAAAGCACATGAAATTGTGCTCCTGTGGTATTTCCAAGTACCTGTTGTTTATTCAGTCATGGAATATATCACATTGTATTATGCTGTGCACTGTAACTACATTTCTCCTTTTCTTTTCTGTAAATTTATCTAAAGTAAAAATAATATTTTATATGCTCTTAAATTTCTTTATATTTGGGGTTATATAGTAAAATTTAGGTACAAAACAAAACAGTGTTGTCTGTATACTGGAGAAATTTATACTTCTTAATGCCTATTCTGGTCAGTTGCTTTTAAGTTGTTATTTTCATATGTGCTTCAATTAATCTTTTATTTTGAATATTTTTTTTAAACAAAAGGCCTAAATATGCCCAGTTCTAAACTGTAAAGCTTCTCCTTTTCCAGGATTTTCCACAGCCTGTGAACTACTCCTTCCCTTAACCTTATTAATTATTTCCCTCTCTTCAGCTGCTATTTGCTTTCCTCTTTCTGATAAACTTTTTCCTGACCTCTTCCTTTTTAGGTACTTAGTTAGGATTTGCCTCTATTTTACAGAATTGCTTCCCACATATAATTTTTTGGGACTGTAATAGTTTCACATTCTGTTTTTATTTTTTATTGATTCTAAAACTACCTATTGCATGTATAAAAACTTAATCTGCTAAGAGATACTTTGTATTTTCTTTAATTAAATATATTTTATTTTTTAGTTGTAGTTGGACACAGTACCTTAATTTTATTTATTTATTTATTTTTATGTGGTGCTGAGGATCAAACTCAGGGGTAGGCATGTGCTAGGTGAGCTCTCTATCACTGAACCACCACCCCAGCCAAAGAGACTTTGTATTTTCTTAAAAAAAATCAATAATGATCCACATAGATAATATGAACAAATGCATTGAAGAAGCCCAAGAGTACCTGAATATTCTCAAGATTATTAGATTTCTGGGATCATTACAAAATGTACTGTAAAAACAGGGAATTTGTTCTTTTTCTGTTATATTCTTTGTGGCTACAAAAATAGAGTCCAGTGCATAACCCATGTTCAATAATTTTTGAAGAAATAATTTAATGTACATTTATGTAATTGTAATATGTATATTAGAATTTTCCATAGTAAAAAGTTTAAGCAAATATTAATAAAATTATAGGAAAATATCAACAAACATTTCTTTCCCTTATCTCTCAAAAGAGAAAGCAGTTCTCACCTCTATCTTACATTACTTACTCTTGATAATTTTGGTTGGCAGCTCCTTAGTGGATTTAATTGTTTGTGTTACAGAAGATGTGACTTGTCCAGAGCTAGCACAATCATCTAAATTTGATTTGTAGACATGTTTTGGAGAATATTGAGTTTTCGTAGTTTCACATTTTCACACTGTATATTTATATCATTAGAAACTTTCTTACTTTGAATATTGGAAATATTTTCTTTATCTCCTTCAGCTGGTAAGAAAATCTAAGAGGGAGAAGAAAAAAAGAAATTTTCTTTGGATTGAGAAGAGTGGTGTTCTGATTTTCTGAACAGGCAGTTAATATTTCTACTCCCAAAATAATGATATTTATGTTTTTGCTCTGTATCCAGGAGGCATACTGGGATTACCTGAGATAATAGTCAAGTATCCTCAGTGTCCATGTTCAAACATCACTTACTGAAACTTCTGTGTAATTAGCCTTGGTAAAGCAACTAATAGGCAGCAACAGAGACACTTTCCTTTGAGACAGTAAGATAACAACACCAAAATCATTTAGACATCAGTTGCTCATCTTAATAGGAGAAAAAAAAAAAAAAGCACAAGCCAGATTCAGCTCACCATTATAGTTTCTAAGGATATAACTATGTCTATTAATAAAATATTTTATTGAGTCCTTCATGATAAAATGTTCTGTAAAGTATCTGCTACATGTGAAAATTCTAATTGACAAATATTATTATTTATACAGATATAATATAAAAACAATCATTTTGTTAATCAGAATTTATATTTTAAAACAGGAGAACATGTGTAAGTTGGACATTATTTGTTCTATATGCAAACAATGCATCTCCTTATTACTTTGTGCTTGGAAACTTCCAGCTTCTTTCTTTTAGTTATTCATAAAACGTAAAATAAGTTATTTTCAACTACAGCCCCCCCTTTTCTATAGGCTCTTATATTAATGTGTTTGGGTACCATTTTTCTTACCCCTATTATCTCCTCATTACCATTTCTAGTAATCACTATTATACAATCTGATGAATTTAATTATTTATCATCCATATATAAGAAAGAATAGATAATAGTTGTCTGTCTGCATGTGACTTATTTTACTTAACGTATTATTCTCTAGTTATAGCCATCTTGTGGCACATGATATCATTACCTTTAAGGCTGAATAATCTCTCTCAAATTCTAATTCAGATCATAGACTATTAGTTCACAGAGACACTACTGATTTTTGTATGTTGGTTGTGAATCATTCAACTTTGCTGAATTAATTTTAGTTCCAATAGCTTTTTATTAAAGTTTTGGGTATTTTCTGTACATAAGAACATATTGTCTTACAAACAATGACAATATGATTTCCTCTTTACCAACTTAGATGTTTTTTTTTTTCTTTTGCTTGATTGTCCTTGCTAGAATGAAAGTGTTGGAAATGGCATTCTTGTTCCAGATGTTAGAGAGAAAGCTTCCAGCTTTTCTCCATATGGTGTGATAGTAACTGTTGACTTATCATATATAGATTTTATTATGTTGAGATACATTAGTTTTATACTTAATGTGTTCTGTTTTTATCATCAAGGGTTGTTGAGTTTGTTATCAAATGACTCTTCTACATCTATTCAGGTGATCATGTTTTTGTCCTTCATTTTGTTGATGCTGTATATCTTGTTTATTGACTTGCATATTTTGAACCATCCTTGCATCCCTAGCATGATTCCCACTTAAGAATGGTGAATAATCTTCTTAATGTGTCATTATATTTAGTTTGCTAGCTTTTGTTGTGAATTTTTGCATTTATGTCCATCATGGACATTGGCCTGTAGTATTCTTTTTAATTATGTTTTTTTCTGGTTTGGGTATCAGGGATATTAATGTTAGCCTCATGTGATAAATTTGCAAGAATTTCCTCTTCTTCGACTTTATGGAGCCACATTAAAAAAACAGATTTAATATTTCTTACATATTTGGTAGAACTTTGTAGTGAAGCCATCTAGTCCTGGGTTTTTCTTTGAAGGGAGACTTTCATTTACTGAATCAACCTCATTATTCATTCTTGGCATCTTCAGTTTTTCTATCTCTTCATGATTAAATCTTGGCAAGGGGTATGTTTCCAGGTATTTTTTTTTCCTTTCTTCTAGGTTATGGATTTTGGAGAATATAGTCACTCATAATAATTTTAAATTTTCTCTGTATGTCTTCAGTGCCAATTTTAATAATTGCATTTTCTCTCTGATTTTATTTGTTTGAATATTCTTTTTTGTTAGTCTTGCTATGGAATTGTCAATTTTCTTTATTTTTTGAAGGACCGGCTCTTTATTTAACTTGTCATTTTGTATTGTTTTTAAAATTCACAATTTTACTCATTTTGGCTTAGATCATTATTTCTTTCCTTTTACTAATTTTTAATTTTTTTGTTCTTATTTTTCTAGTGTCTTGAAATGCAGAGATAGGTTCTTTATTTAAAGACTGTTCTATTTTTTTTTCTTGTGCCTCAAGATACCTGTTTATTGAAGGGACACAACTCTGCAACAGGGAAAAGACTTTACTTTTTTGATGCAGGTGTTTATTGCTATAAACTTTCTTATTAGTGGTGCTTCTTTTGTATACAATTGGTTTTAGTATGTTGTGTTTCCAATTCCAATTTTTCCAAGCCTTTTTTTAAACTTTATTCTTGATTTCTTTCATTAACTATTTGTTGTTCAAGATTGAGTTTGCTTAATTTCCATTGATTAATATAATATTCAAAGTTTTCTTTTGATTGATTTCTAGTTTGTGTCATGATATGTTTTGAAAAGATAAATTAATATCATCTCATTTTTTGAAAGAGTTATTGAGATTTGTTTTGTAGCCTGTCATATGCTCTATCTTGAAAATTATTCCACGTTTTTACAGGAAT
This sequence comes from Marmota marmota marmota, assembly GCF_001458135.2. NCBI lineage: Eukaryota > Metazoa > Chordata > Mammalia > Rodentia > Sciuridae > Marmota > Marmota marmota. Next base: position 20,892,884 of record NW_025999960.1, on the reverse strand, counting down.
GTGTATTCTTCAGTTGTTGGAGGGAGTATTCTGTAGATGTCTGTTAGGTGCAATTTAACTCTGCTATTTTTTTGTTGATTTTCTTCCTGAATATTTCTGCCCATTACTGAAAGTGCAGTGTTCAAGTCCCATACTACTATTGCTATCGAGTCTATCTCTTCCTTTAAATCTATTAATATTTCATTTATATATATTTGTGTGCTCCAATATTGGATGCATTTAAAACTATTCTTTCCTATTGAGGAATTGACTCCTCATCACTATTTAATTACATCATATATATATTTTTTTTTTTTTTATTTCTCTTTTTGTGGTTGGTGGTGCTGGGGATTCAACTCAGGGCCTCATGCATTCTAGACAAGCACTTTAGCATTGAGCTACACTTCTGGCCTACTTTTTTTTAAAATTTAGGGTATAGTGTTTTGTGATGTGACTGTGGCTACTCTCACTTTATTTTATTCTATTTTAATGGAAAAACATTACATACACTCACTTTCAGTCTATGTGGATCTTAGAGGTGAGTTGAACTTCTTGTCTGCAACTTATAGTTGGGCTTTATTTTTTATTCTTTTAGCTACTTTGCAACTTTAATTGAAGAATTTAACATGCTTACATTTAAATGAATTATAAATAGACAAAGCCTTACTACAGCCATTTTGGAAATTCTTTCTGGTTTTACTGTATTTAATTTTTTTCCTTTCCCCTTTCTTACAGTCTTCTTTTGTGATTAAGTGGTTGATTTTGAGATTGTGTTTTGATTTATTGCTTATTATTTTTGGCTTACACAATTTTTTTGTGTTTACTCTGAGGGTAACAAACACATCTTTGATTATAACAAGTTATTTTTAAATGTTTACAGCATATCACGATTATAAAGGTAAGAAAAATAAGATAAAGAAAAAAGAAACTATAGTAATAAAAATACTACATTCACACTCCACTCCCCTTCATATTTTCAAATTTTAATATTCCACCTCACATCTTTCAAGTAAACATATAAATGTAGTTATTGGGTTTAGGCTTGTTTTGTTAATCATCTTCATACTAAAGACATAAATGATCTACATACCACCTTAGAACATTAAGGCATTGTGAATTTGTCTGTATGGTTACTCTTAGTCTTGAGTTTCAAATCCTCTCATCTTTTCTTCTTTCTCTTCAACATCACTTTCTTTCATTTTATTTCTTATTTATATTTATTTTTTTATTTATATATGACAACAGAATATTATTACCATTCTTATTACACATATAGAGCACAATTTTTCATATCTCTGGTTGTATACATAGTATATTCACACCAATTTGTGTGTTCATACCTGTATTTTGGATAATAATGATCATCACATCCCACCATCATTATTTAAATAACTCCCTCTAGCATATCTTGGCATTCAGTTCTGGTGGGGACAAATTCTCCCAGGATTTAGCTAAACATACATTTGTCTTTTTTATTTCAAAGAATAACTTTGATGGCTACAGTGATTTTGCTGATGGTTCCTTTTTTTTCCTTCACTGTTATAAAAGTCTCATGCTGCTTCCTCTTACTTTATAAGATTTTTGCTAAAGGGACTGCTGTCAGGTGAATTGAGACACCCTTGTGTGTTATATGTTTCTTTTCTCCTGCCGGTTTGAGAACCTTTGTTTTAACTTTAATTTTGATAACTTTATTATAGTATGTCTTAGAATAAATGTGGTCAAGTTAAATCTCTGTGGTGGTCACTGAGTTTTCGTATACCTGAATATATGTATTCTTCGCTATGTTTGGGGAGTTTTCCGTTATTACTTCTTTGAATAAGCTTTCTATCCCTTAGGCATTCTCAAGTCCCTATTGAACCCCAGTAACACAATTATTTGCTCTTTTAATGGTGTCCCAAAATTCCCAAAGGCTTTCTTTATTCCTCTTTTTCTTCTTTCTTCTCCAACGGTGCATTTTCTAAAAATCTTTCAGCTCATTAATTCACTTTACTGTCTAATCAATATTGCTATAATGCCTTCTTTCATATTTTAAAATATTGCTTTTGTATTTTTTGTGGTGCAAGGATTTCTGGTCATCTTTTTCATTTTCAATTGGTTCAATTTCTGTTATTTCTTTATTAGAGTTGATTATTTCCAAATATTTTCTTGATGTTTATCAAGTTTTTAAAAATGATTCTTTTAAATTCTTCATTCAAGAGTTCACATCCATTTTGGTTATTACCTGGTTGTCTTCCTATACCTTATTGTAGTTCCCTGAAAGTTCTTGATGCTGATTTTGTTGCTGTACAATAATATTGAAGAAATGGGTGTTTATTCCAATCTTCATAAACTATCTTTGATTTGACTTCCTTTCTAGAAATTTTAAGTGGTCTGATTTTTTTTTCTGTGAGTCTATAGTCACTTCTGCTATTTCGGCAATAGAAAGTGTCCTAAGTCCAGATTTGCTGCATGTTTGCTATTGATGTGTTCATTGGTTCAGCACTATATGGCAATCCATGTACTATCTGTCCCAAATCTGCAGTTGTGTTGGTCAGTGTAAATTTAGGTGTTGTTCAGCAAAAATTGGCTTGTTTTTAGGAGTTTCAGTCGATGTGTGCTTGATTCCTCAGCCTGATGAGACCAGTGCTGCCATGAAATGGAACAATTAAATAATAAATATTAACATTGGTGAGAACTTACTTCTTTACTTGCAGTATTTTAGATGTTAACCTACACAAAATCATTAAAAAAAATCTGTGAATTAAGTACAATTAGTTTTTCTCCTTTACAACAAATGAACAAATCTGAAATCCAGAGAAGATAATTTTTTTAAGCATCAGCTTGTAAATGACAAAGCCAAGTACACACCCTGGCAACCTAATCCAAGCACTCATACACTTAAGCAGCATATTATGGCTATGAAACATAACTGACCCTCCTGGATCCAAGTGATAGTTCAGTGACTGCTACCTACTCAAAGAATGTCAATCAACACCATCCAATTATTTTTAATTGAAATTGATGGTGGTGAATCTCTTGCCTTTCTATAAGAAATCAAAAATAATGAATTGTATTTAATATGATAAAATGGTATTGCAATTTGTTAAATTTTTTTCTGAATCAATTGAGATGATGATATGATTTAATTCTTCATCCTGTTAATGTGGATTATCTAATTAATTGATTTGCCCATATTGAGTCATCCTTCCACCCCAGGGATAAATCACTTTTTTTTCTTTATTTATATATGACAGCAGAATGCATTACAATTCTTATTATACATATAAAGCATAATTTTTCATATCTCTGTATACAAAGTATATTCACACTAATTCGTGTCTTCATACCTGTACTTTGGATAATAATGATCATCACATTCCACCATCATTAATTACCCCATACCCCTCCCATCCCCTCCAAACCCTTTGCCCCATCTAGAGGTCGTCTATTCTTCCCATGCTCCCACTCTTTACCCCATTATGAATCAGCCTCTATATCAAAGAAAACATTCAGCAAAAAAACATTTGTTTTGGGGGGATTAGCTAACTTCACTTAGCATTATCTTCTCCAACTCCATCTATTTACCTGCAAATGCCATGATTTTATTCTCTTTTATTGCTGAGTAATATTCCATTGTGTATATATGCCACATTTTTTATCCATTCATCTATTGAAGGCATCTAGGTTGGTTCCACAGTTTAGCTATTGTGAATTGTGCTACTATAAACATTGATGTGGCTGTATCCCTATAGTATGCTATTTTTAAGTCCTTTGGGTATAGAGCAAGGAGAGGTATAGCTGGGTCAAATGGTGGTTCCATTCTAAATTTTCCAAGAAATCTCCATACTGCTTTTCATATAGGCTGCACCAATTGGCAGTCCCACCAGCAGTGTACCTTTTCCCCCACATCCTTGCCAACCATTATTGTTGTTTGTATGCATAATAGCTTCCATTCTGACTGGAGTGAGTTGAAATCTTAGGGTGATTTTGATTTGCATTTCTCTAATTGCTAGTGATGATGAACGCTTTTTTCATATATTTATTGAATTATTATATATCATCTTCTGAGAAGTGTCTGTTCAGGTCCTTGGTCCACTTATTGATTGGGTTATTTGTTTTTTGGTGCTTAGCTTTTTGAGTTCTTTATATACCCTAGAGATTTGTGCTCTATCTGATGTGTAAGGGGTAAAGATTTGTTCCCAAGATGTAGGCTCTCAATTGACCTCACACATTGTTTCTTTGGCTCAGAAGAAAGTTTTTAGTTTGAGTCCATCCTGTTTATTGATTCTTGATTTTAATTCTTGTGCCACAAGAGTCTTATTAAGGAAGTTGGAGCCTAATCCCACATTATAGGGATTAGGGCCTACTTTTTCTTCTGTTAGACACAGGGTCTCTGGTTTTATTCCTCAGTCCTTGATCCATTTTGGGTTGAGTTTTGTGCATGGTAAGAGATGGGGGTTTAATTTCATTTTGTTGCATAGGGATTTCCAGTTTTCCCAGCACCATTTGTTGAAGAGGCTATTTTTCTCCAATGCATATTCTTGGCAACTTTGTCTAATATAAGATAATTGTAGTTTTGTGGGATAGTCTCTGTGTTCTCTATTCTGTACCATTGCTCTAACCGTCTGTTTCGGTGCTAATACTATGCTGGTTTTGTTACTATTGCTCTGTAGTGTAGTTTAAGCTCTGGTATAGTGATGCTACTTGCTTCACTCTTCCTGCTAAGGATTGCTTTAGCTATTCTGGGTCTCTTATTTTTCCAAATGAATTTCATGATTGCTTTTTCTATTTCTACGAGGAATGTCATTGGGATTTTGATCAGAATTGCATTCAATCTGTATAGTATGGAAGTATGGTCAATTTGTATAGTATAGTATTGGATGTTTGGTCATTTTGATAATATTAATTTTGCCCATCTAAGAGCAAGTAGATCTTTCCATTTTCTAAAGTCTTCTTTGATTTATTTCTTTAGTATTCTTTAATTTTCATTAAGTAGATCTTTCATCTCTTTCATTAAGTTAATTCTGTAGTACTTTATTTTATTTTATTTTTTGAGGCTACTAAAAATGGGGTGGTTTTCCTCATTACCTTTCTGAGGATTTATCACCGATATACAGAAATGCTGATCATTTATGGGTATTGATTTTATATCCTGCTACTTTGCTAAATTCATTTACTAGTTCTAGGAGTTTTCTGGTGAAACTTTCAGGGTCTTCCAGGTGTAGAATCATATCAGCAAATTGTGACAATTTGAGTTCTTTTTATTCCTATGTGTATCCCTTTAATTTCTTTCATTTCTCTAATTGCTCTGGCCAATGTTTCAAGAACTATGTTAAATAGAAGTGGTAAAAGAGGACATTCTTGTTTTGTTCTAATTATTAAAGGGAATGCCTTCAATTTTTTTTACAATTAGAATGATGTAGGCCTGGGGTTTAGCATAGATAGCCTTTATGATATTGAGATATGTTCCTGTTATCCCCAGTTTTCTAGTGTTTTGAACATGAAGGGGTGATGTATTTTGTCAAATACTTTTCCTGTGTCTATTGAGATGATCATATAATTTTTATCTTTCAATATGTTGATGTGATGAACTACATTTATTGATTTCCATATGTTGAACCAACCATGAATCCAATCCCTGGAATGAATCCCACTTGATTGTGATGCATAAACTTTTTTATGTTTTTGTATTCAATTTGCCAGAATTTTATTGAGAATTTTTGCATGTATGTTCATTAGAGAAATTGGTCTGAAGTTTTCTTTCATTGATGTGTTTTGCCTGCTTTTAGACTCAGAGTGATATTGGCCTCATAGAATGAGTTTAGAAGAGAAGTGCTGCCTCTTTTTCTATTTCCTGAAAAAAAAGGAGAGTATTGTTATTAGTTCTTCTATAAAGGTCCTATAGAACTTGGCTGTGTATCCATCCAGTCCTGGGCTTTTCTTGTTTGGTAGGCTTTTGATGGCATCTGCTATTTTATCACTTAAAATTAATCTGTTTAAATTCTGTATATTCTGTATATCATCAATTTGGGCAGATTATATGACTCTAGAAATTTGTTTATGCCTTCAATATTTTCTATTTTACTGGAGTGCAGGCTTTCAAAATAATTTCTAATTATCCTCTGTATTTCTGTAGTGTCTGCTGTGATATTTCCTTTTTCATCACGTATGTTAGTGATTTGAGTTTTCTCTCTCCTTTTCTTCATTAGCATGGCTAAGGGTCTATAAATTTTATTTATTTATTTTCAGAAAAACAACTTTTTGTTCTGTCAATTTTTTCAATTGTTTCTTTTGTTTCAATTTCATTGATTTCAGCTTGATTTTAATTATATCCTGTCTTCTGCTATTTTGGTGTTGATTTGTTCTTCTTTTTTTAGGGGTTTGAGATGTAATGTTAAGTCATTTATTTGTTGACTTTTCCTTCTTTTAAGGAATAAATTCCATGCAATGAACTTTCCTCATAGAACTGCTTTCATAGTGTCCCAGAGATTTCGATATGTTTTATCTGTGTTCTCATTCACCTCTAAAAAATTTTTAATCTCCTCCTTGATGTCTTCTATAACCCATTGTTAATTCAATAGCATGTAATTCAGTCTCCAGGTATTGGAGTGGACTTTATTTCTTATTTTATCATTGATCTAATTTCATTCCATTATGATCTAATAGAATGCAGGGTAGTATCTCTACTTTTTTATGTTTGCTAAGAGTTGCTTTGTGGCATAGTATATGGTCTATTTTAGAGAAGGATCCATGTGCTCTGAGAAGAAAGTGTATTCTCTCCTTGAAGGATGAAATATATACACCAGTTAAGTCTAAGTTATTGATTATATCATTGAGTTCTATAGTTTCTTTGTTCAGCTTTTGTTTGGAAGATCTATCTAGTGATGAAAGAGGTGTGTTAAAGTCACCCAAAATTATTGTGTTGTGGTCTCTTTGACTCTTGAACTTGAAAAGAGATTGTTTGATGAACATAGAGGCTCTATTATTTGAGGTATATATATTTATAATTGTTAAGTCTTGTTGGTGTATGGTTCCCTTGAGCAGTATGTACGTCCTTCTTTATCCTTTTTGATTGACTTTAGTTTGAAGTCTGCTTTATTTGATATGAGGATGGAAACCCTGCTTGCTTCCACAGTCCCTGTGAATGGTATGATTTTTCCCAACCCTTTACCTTCAGTCTGTGGATGTATTTTTCTATGAGTTGAGTTTTGTGGGGGCAGGATATTGTTGGGTCTTCTTTTTTTTAATCTGATCTGCTAGTATATGTGTTTTGATAGTGAGTTTAGGCCATTAATATTCAGAGTTATTATTGAGTTATGATTTGTACTTCCAGCCATTTTGTTTATTTGTTGGTATTCAACTTGATTTCTCTCTAATTAGATTTTCCTTTAGTATAATATCTCTCTCTGCTAATTTTCATCATTATTTTTCATTTTCTCTTCTTGGAATATTTTGCTGAGGATGTGCTGTAGTGCAGGTTTTCTAGTTGTAAACACTTTTAATTTTTGTTTATCATGTAAAGTTTTAATTTCATCATCAAATCTAAAGCTTAGTTTTGCTGGATATAAGATTCTTGGTTGGCATCCATTTTCTTTCAGAGCTTGGTATATGTTGTTTCATGATCTCCTGGCTTTGAGGGCCAGGGTTGAAAAATCTGTTGAGATATGAATTAGTCTCCCCCTATATGTGATCTGATTTTCCTCTCTTGCAGCTTTTAAGATTATATCATTATTCTTTCTGTATTCTAGGCATTTTCATTATAATGTGCCTTGGTATAGATCTGTTGTAATTTTGTACATTTGGTCTCCTGTAAGCCTCTGGTATTTGGTTTTCCAATTTGTTCTTCATGCTTGGGAAATTTTCTGATATTATCTCATTGAAGAGATTGTGCATTCCTTTGGTTTGAAACTCTGTGCCTTACTCGATCCCAGTAACTCTTAGATTTGGTCTTTTGATGCTGTCCCATAATTCTTGGATGTTCTGTTCATGGTTTCTAACTATCTTCACTGTGTGATCAACTTTATTTTCCAGCGTATATATTTTTTCTTCATTATCTGATGTTTTTTCTTCCAAGTGATCTAGTCTGTTGGTTATGATTTCTATTGAGTTTTTAAATTTGATTTATTGTATCCTTCATTTCAAGGATATCTGACTTTTTTTTCATAGTCTCTATCTCTCTCTTGAAGTAATCTTTTGCTATCTATATTTGCTCTCTTATCTCATTGTTGGAGTGATCAATTTTTGCCTGTATTTGCTCATTTAGGTTATTCTTTAATTCACAGATCATTTTAATCATGAACCTTCTGAACTCCTCTGACATTTTATCAACTTTGCTGTCCATGGGTTCTGTTATTATAGTTTCCTGGTTTGTTTGGGTCACTTTCCTCCTTTGTTTTTTTCATGTTGTCTATATGTCTTCCTTTCTTGAAATGTGGATCTGAGATATTACAGTTTCTTTCCTATATCCTTGTAGTACCCATGCAGATTGGCTGTACCTCACCTTGATGTTGGGCTTCCAGACCCTGCTGGTTTCCTGCTGGTTTCCTTCATCCTGGATCTGGGTCTTGCACAAGTTGGTATGGGTGGATCTCAGCCACTGGGCTTGACCTCCCTCAGTGGTCTGCTGGCCAGAAGGGGCAGTCTTTTGACAGCTGTGTTGCTGTGTTGCTCTTTTGTGTCTGCCCTGCAGGGGGATGGGTGGACCAAGCATGCCTTGTGCCTGGGACCTGCACAGGTTGGTGTGGGTGGATGATAAATCACTTTTTTTTTTAAGAGAGAGAGAGAGAGAATTTTTTAATATTTATTTTTCAGTTTTCTGTGGACACAACATCTTTATTTTATGTGGTGCTGAGGATCGAACCCAGCGCCCCCAAGCATGCCAGGCGAGCGCGTTTCCACTTGAGCCACGTCCCCAGCCCCAATCACCTTTTTATGATTAAAAAAAAAAATCTCTGAACAAACTAAGTTCAGAAGGAATGAATCCCAACATAATAAGACAGTGTTTAAAAAGCCTACCACACTAAAATATTCAGTGATGGAAAACTTGATTCTTAATGATCAAATTCAAGACAAATTTTCTCATACCCACAAATTTCATTATATATAATACTGAAAAAGACAGATAGAGCAATAATAAAAGAATAAGAAATAAAAGGCATTCAATTGGAAAAAAAGACAAATTATCTGTTTGTAGATGGCATGGTCTCCCATGAAGAATATGCTGAAGAACACACACAGAAACACATACTCATGCACACAAACATCATAAAACTGTTAGAACCAATGAACCAGTAAAGTTGCAAAATACCAAACCAACATACAAAAACTTCTTGCATCTGTACACTAACAAAAAAAATTAGAAAAGTTTTTAAGAATATGAATTAATTTATAATAGTGTAACTGAGAATAAAACTCTTAAAATAAACTTAACTAAATGGAGAAATTACTTCCATGCTGAAAACTACAAAACATTGATGAATGACATAAGTAACACAAATAAATAAAAAGATATCATATTTATATATTGGGAGATTTAATAATATTAAATATTTCTCTGCACAAAGTTATCTACACATTCAACACTATCTGTTTCAAGATTTCAAGAATAGTTTTTTACTGAAAAAAAAAAACACGTCAAATTGTAATGGAATTGAATAGTCAATTGGTCCTGAGAAAAAAGAATAGAGCTGGAGCCATAACACTTGCTGATATTTAAATAGATTACAAAGCTACAATAACTAAAACAATATGTCATTTGTACAAAGACAGGCATGTCAACTAATTGAACAGAATAGAGAGCTCAGTAATAATCTCATGAATGTACAGAGAATTCATCTTTTACAGGGTGTTATGAATTCACAATAGGAAAGGTCAATTTATACAATAAGTAGAATTGCAAAAACTATATATTCACATGCAAAAGAATGAAACTGGAGCCTTATCTTACATTATACATGAACCAAAATAGAAGGAAAGACTAAACATAAGATCTGAGACAAGACACGAACACACACACACACACACACACACACAGACCCAAGAGAGTAAAACTTCTAGGAAGAAATATATGTGCAAAGCTTCATAACATTTGTCTTGGCAATGACACAAAAATCTCAGGTGATAAACACAGAAATAGACAATTGGGAGCACATCAAATTGAGAAGCTTCTACACTCACAAAGAAAACAACACAATGAAAAGCCATCCCATGGAATGGAAAAAAATATTTATAAACCATAAACTTTATAACTGATTAATATCCAAAACATTAAGAATTCTGTAGACTTGACAGAAAAAGAACTAATGTATTTGAAAAAAAAAAAGGGGAAAGGACCTAAATAGTTATTTTCCAAAAATGACATACAAGTGTACAAGGTTATCAACATCACTAATTATCAGAGGAGTGCAAATTAAAACCACAGTGAGGCATTACACCTGTTATGAGGGCTATTATATGAACAAGAGCAAAACAACAAACCCCAAAACTAAACATAACAAATTTTTGCCAGAGGAGGAGAAATTGAGACTAATGAACATTGTTTATGGGGATGTAAAATGATACATCCATTTCGGAGAACAGTACAATTTTTCCTCAAAAAATTGCAATAGAACTACCCTGTGAGAAAGAAATCCAATTTTTACATATGTATCTAAAAGTGTTGAAACCAGGATCTTCTAGAGATATTTTAATATTTATGCTTATTACATCATTATTCACAATATCCAGGATATGAAAGCAATCTTTTAAATACCCATCTATAGATTAGTGGCCAAAGAAAGTGTGTTATATACATATGTTAGGATATTATTCAGCCCTAATTAAGAAAGAATTTTTTGCCATATGCCACAATATACATAAATTTGAAAGACATTATACTAAGATAAAATCCAGTCACAGAATGATATGTTTATGGAACTGAAAATAAGATCATATTTTTCAGGAACTGAAAATAGTCAAACTCAGAAGCAGAAAGTAATGAAAGTTTTCAGATCTGGGGAGTTGAGGAAATGGGCAGTTACTGTTCAATGAGTATAAAGTTTCAATTATGTAGGATGGATAAGTGCTAGATAATCTAATATATAACAAAGTGTTTGTAGTTAACAATACTGTATTTTGCACTTAAAATTTTGTGAAGAGAGTAGAACTTCATGTGATGTGTTCTTACTAAGTTAAAAACTGAAAACTCAGAGAGGTAGGAAGAAATTTTTGGAGGTTATAAGTATGTTTATTACCTTGAATGTCTTTAATATGGAGATGATTTTATGGATGTATATGAAATGTAAACACAAATCATATTTTGTTCCTTACATATGTGCAGTTCCTTTATATAAAGCATATGTCAATAAAGCTGATAAAATAATTTTTTTTTAAAAAAAGTAATGAGTTATTATTTTTTAAGTGAGTGAATTTGGGTCAGCAGAGACCTGTGTTACTTGTTATGTGACAGATGACTATCGACTTAATAAAGAATAATATCATGACTTCATTTGTTCAAACAAAATATGAACAAATGAAGTCATGATAAATTAAAAGCAGGGAGAAAATAAATTAAATTTAAAAATATGTTCTCAGTGTGAGAAATTGCCACAATGATCATGAAAGAGCCATGTGGGTGTTACTCTAATGCTTTATCTCTAAACAAACAAACAAATAAATCCTTTGTGAGATTAGAATCCAGTGAGAATAGATATAGAGCATACCAGAATCTCGGGGACATTTTGAAGATTTTCTAAGAGGAAGTGTATAGCTATGATTGCCTATATGCAAACAACAAAAACCCAAACAAAACAAAACCCAGCAAGATCCCAAATAAACAATCTAAAGATGCTTTAAGGTCCTAGAAATATAAGAAAAAAACTTGGAGTTCAGGCAGACTAAATGGTTATGCTGAAAGCTATACCCTATGAACCTGGTGCAGTCATATAAAACTGCTTCGTGCTATCTTCAGTGCCCTGGCCAGTCTGACCTCTACTATAGTTTTTGAGATGGTCCAATACATTTTGAACTTGCACCCAGCTCTGCCAAAGGTACCCTGCAACTCCACAGATGGGTGTGACCCACAAGGAACTTAACAGCTTACATGCCCCCGCCCTGTTTTTTGTTGAAGCTACATTACAAAAAAAGACCACCGACTCCAATTTTAAACCAAAGTAAAGTAAGCTTATATTGTGCACTCAAGAGAGCTGATCAGCAGCTGCCTTAGCCAAAAGATCAGAAAAGGTTTTTATAACACAAAAAGTTACAAAGGTGGATGTCTTGGGAACTTACAATGAACAGGGTTTTGGCAAGGGTTGTACAAGGGCAGATAGAAGGTAAATGATCTACATGGTTTAACATTTTAAGGTAGGGAGTAAATTTAGATTTGAACATTAGAATTTATGAGGAACCACTGAGGTTTCAGGGAGGGTTGTTATTTGGTTAAGGAGAGCCAGAATTTATGAGGGGCCAAGGAGGTTTTAGGTAGGGCTTTTACCTGGTCAAGAAGAGTCAGAATTTATGAGGGACCACTGAAGTTTCAGAGAGGATTGTTATCTGGTCAGGGAGAGCCAGGCATGGGTGAGTTCAGAGTATGGGCAGAAATTTTAAAAAGCTTAAACATCAATATATGGTCAGACAAAATAGAAATCTTAGTATTTTACAGTAAAACAGAAATGAATTTTACATGACTTTGTGACAAGATGGCTCCCAATGTTAACATGGAATTAAGCTGGGTTCATCATTTTTGTGAACAACTTTCCATTGAATCCCTTTGATCTGTGCTGATATAAATAAACCAGGTACAGGCTCCTTTCTTTTTTATAAGCTGCACCCATCTTGTCAGCTTGGCCTGTTGCTGCCCTGGCTCTGAAACTATATTTCTGTGTCCTGTGATTATTGTATAGTACTGTTTTCTTAGCTTTTATTTCTCAGCCAGTTCATTCCTCGAGAGGGGAATGCTTTCCCTTGTCCACACAGGACATGAGTGAGAATTGGCTACCAGAACAGGAACACCTTCCTGAGGAAACTGAAAGAGAAAGATATCAGGTGAGTACTTGGGCACTCTATTGCAGGAAGCTTGTGTACAACTTGCTGGTTGAGAGAGAGAAGAGAGAAAGTTTCTTTATAGCATGATGTTAAGCATAAAGAACTCACTCTCTACAGAGAGAGAAATTTAATTTTCTATTCTCAAGGCTATCATGAGGCAAAAGGGAAAGCCTATGTAAAGAGCTAAACTCTCTCAGTTCCTAGAGGTGATTAGGGAAGTTTGTCCACAGTTTTGTGAGGAGAAATCCCTTGGTTTTTATACTTGGGAAAAACTTGGCAGGGAGCTGCATGCTGTCTGTATTTCAGCTAACAAGACTAAGGGTACAATTGAGAAGAATATGCATGGTAATAGAGACTTGCTTATATTCAGACTAAGATATTGGATGATGGTTCTTAGGAGATTTAATCATGGGCCTTAGAAATGTGATTAAAAGTCTTAAACCCAGTTAACAGGGCTGCCCAGTTTCTAGGACTTCTCTGTTTGCAGAAAACTTAACACATGAAAAACAAAGAGAAGAGTCAAGGGTGGAACTGCAGTAGGCCCCATTTGTAGCTCATGAAAACCAAAGAGATGATCTAAGAACACAACCAAAGCAAACTTCATTCATAGCAAGTGAGAGACAGGGAAACAGCCTGAAGGCAGATTTCTAATTTATAGTGCATAAAAGGCAGGGAAACAGCCCAGATTGCACTTCATTAGAAAGAGAGAAACAAGAAGATGCAGGAAGGGTCACTCTGGAGTATTCTCTGTCTGAGGACAAAAATTTTCACTCTGAGGAAGAGATTAAATTGGCAGCAGACCTCTGTAATTTGCATTTAAATGGTCCTTTTTCTGGGACCACCCTGTCCCTCTAGAATGTCTAAGACTCAAGAGTCCCAAATATAGCTGCTACAAATATTTCTCCACTCCTGTGAGGCCTCAGAGCCACCTGAACCCTGGGAGAAGATATATCAGAGTTTAAGGTATTTCCAATTTTTGAGCATTTAGACCAACAAAACCAAAATGTAAGAGTTCATGCAGCTATTCCTTTTAAAACATTAGAAGAATTAAAATTTGCTTGCTCCACCTATGGCCCAAACTTGCCTTTTGTTCAAAACTTGATAGAATCTATGGGTAATGAGGTCCTGCCAACTTATGATTGGATGATGCTTGCTAAGTCTTCTCTTTCATGAGGTGAATATTGGTTGGAAATCAATTCTTGGAGTGGTTGCTTTAATACCATTTATATCCTGTAATGTGACAACTTTGGTGGCTATATTTCAAAACAGTCAACATGCACATTTTCTCAATAATACTTCCAAAGCTCTCCATAATCAGATAAATACTGATGAAAAGATTGAAACTAAATTGAATGCCTTGGAGGCTATTGTCATACTATTGGTAATGAGTTTCCACTCTTAAGTTTAAATAAAGGCTTAAATTCCATGCTGCTAATTAATATGTCTTTGTTATTATCATCAAATATAATGCTTCTCAATGGGATTTGGAAAAGGCTAAAATCATATAATGGATATTTGGCATAGCAATAAAATAGCCTTGATCTTATGGAATTACATCATCACATCCAGAATATTCAGAAAAGCAAAATCAATCTTATGGGCCCTACATTTCTAGCTGGTCAAATACTTCAGAAATTGAACAGCTTTAATCCGGGAAATATGTTGAAACACTCTGCATGGTATATTATTGGAATGATATTTTTGCTACTAATTCTCTTTTGTATCCTAATAATAGATTGTCATAACCTCAGAACAAGAATCCAGGTGCTCTATATAACATCCCATCTTTTGCATTTCAAAAGTAAGAAAATGGGGGAAGTGTGGGAAGCCACCCATGGAATATGCATAGATCAGATCAGCATTGAAGCCATTAACTGGGAACATCTGGCATCTGGGAACTCCCAGCAGCATCCTCTCTGGTTTTGAGATGGTCTGATATATTGTGAACTCACACCCAGCTTTGCCACAGGTCCTGTGCAGCACCAGAGATAGGCTTGACCCCTTAGGAACTGATTGGCCTACTGACCCCTATCTCAATCCTGTTTTTGAGATGAAATTTCTATCAATTTTTTTAGATCTGTGCTGATATAAATAAATCAGGTGTGGGCTCCTTTTTTTGTTAGAAGTTGTACCCCTCTGGTCAGCTTGGCCTGTTGCTGCCCCAGCTCTGTAATTGTATTTATGTGTCCTGTGGTTATTTTGTAGTACTATTTTCTTAGCTTTTATTTCTCAGCCAGCCCATCCTCTAAAGGGAAACACTTTCCCTCGAATACATGGGATGTGTGCAAGAGAAAATAATTAAAAACATGAAGAGAGAGCCTACAGAATGGGAGAAAATGTCTACTGCATTCACCTCAGATAGAGCATTAATCTCCAGGTTATATAAAGAACGCAAAATACTTAACACCAGAAAAAAGAACAAGTAACCCAATCAATAAAGGGGCTAATAAACCAAACATGTACATTTGTAATTTGCTTTGAACACTAACTCTTTAATTTTTGAGCATTTTCTTTTTGTTCCCTTCATCTTAATTCCAAATGATATTAGTATTTTTATTTTTCCTAGTTTTATTATTCTATATCCTTGATATCTTCAAAAAATTATTTTGTATATTTTATGTATTGATTTAACTAGTTTTCCTATTTCTGAAAATGTAAAATTTGGTGTTCCAATTCACTTTCATGCATCTATTCTGAATTAGAAACCCATAGTATGTGATTTTATGTATACATTGCTTTAAATAAAATGTATATTTTTAAGTAATATTGCTCTTCTATATTAGAAAATAGCAAATAAGTCTTCTCAGTGATTGTGAAGAAATCTCCATTTCTTCAATTCTGACTAATCAACTCTTGATGATACTTCATTTCCAATTATTTTAATTTGCTTGGAATGCCTTATTTGTTTTAATATATTTTAGCATGTCTCGTATGTTTTGTGTTGTTGCTGTTTTGATTGTTGCATTTGTGTTATTCATTTTGTAACTGGTATTACAGGAAGACACTGACTGGCACTATTGCCATTTAATTTAACTCAAAGATAATTTGTACAATTTTAAATATTGTATTTCCTTCCCTAGAGTGATGTTATTTTCTTCACTTCCCTAGCTAAGAAATGAGAAAAACTTAACACCTTGGAAATTGTATATTTCAGTTTCACAGTGATGGAAAACACAATGCATGAATTTGATTTGAAATAATAAAGAGTTTAATAAAGATGAGATCAAGATGAAATATTAAATGTCATTGAGAAGGCGAATCTGATTGAAATATAGAAAGGCAATGATGAAGTAACTTAGAAGCAGTACTAAAAGAATTACAGAATGTTTTATTTTACTTATTCATCAAAACTTCTACTTCTTTGAGAGAAACACAATCTTCTTTATGGAGTCATTAAAAGCATGTTTTACTTGCTTGTTTCTCAAGGTGTAAATGAAAGGGTTCAGCAAGGGCGCTATAGAAGTGTTGAGAACTGAAATTCCTTTATTCATGGCCACCTCTTCTTTTGCTGATGGCTTGATATAGATGAAGATGCAGCTGCCATAGGTGATGGAAAGCACAATCATGTGGGATGAGCAGGTGGAAAAGGCCTTTTTCCTTTGCTGAACAGAGGGGAATCTCAGAATGGTCCTGATGATGTATGTGTAGGACAGAAGCACAAAAACTAAGGTGATGATGAGGGCAAATACAGCCACAATGATAACCATCTGTTCTAATATCCATGTGTCTGAGCAGGAGATCCTTAGGAGGGGACTTGCATCACAACTGAAATGATCAATGACATTAGAATCACAGAATTCAAGCTGCAGACCTACACTTAGGGGTGAGACAATAATCATCAAGCCAGCTACCCAGCAGGAGAGGACTAATATGGTGCACACTCTGTTGTTCATGATGGTCATATAATGAAGGGGTTTACAGATGGCCACATAGCGATCATAGGACATGGCTGCCAGGAGAAAAAATTCTGTTGCTCCAAAGAGAAAAACAAAAAATACTTGACTTACACAAGCATTGTAGGTAACAGTATTGTCTCCAGTTGATAAACTATACAGGAATCGAGGGATACAGACAGTAGTAAATGAAACTTCTAGGAAGGAAAAGTTTCTGAGGAAGAAGTACATAGGTGTCTTCAGATGGGGATCCACCAGTGTGAGGGTGATAATAGTCAGGTTCCCTGTTACACTTAACATGTAGGTGACCAACAGAAAGATAAAAATCAGAACTTGCAGTTTTGGGTCATCAGTCAGTCCCAGGAGGATGAAAGTGGTTATTGCTGTGTGGTTCCTCATCATTGTACATTGATATTTACCTAATCCTTATATAAAAACCAAGATTTCATAAAGAGAAACATATTCAAATTCTACAACAGAAAGGTGTGCATATAGAATTCAAGCAAACCAGCCTATATTTTTCTTCTCCTTTTACATCATACTTAATATTTTTATTAGTTCAATAGCAATCCTGAATTTTCTGTGTGTGACTAGTGGAAGTTTCCTTAAGGGTTCATGTTTTTGTAGAACAATCCAACTTTTTCTTTGATCATTTGTTCCCTTTAGAATTTATAAATGTAGTTTATTGGTCACATAAAAATCATTAGATGGACTGGATTTTCAGATGGGTAAAAAAAAGATGTCATTTCATGGGAGGCTAATAGTTCTTTGTCCAAGAAAACCCTGAATACCCGGCCTATCCATGTAACTAAGAGCATGAATTCTCTTGTTCTATCTTGGGATTGTTATAAAGGTAAGATACATTTTTCTTGAAAAACAAACAAGTGATAAAAACAACAACAGGATTCCTTATAGTGGAAATTGTAGAACCTATGGATGGTTGGATGTAGAACTATTTGACTTATACTGTGAGAAAGTGTTATGTACAAGATATTAAAAAAGAGTGCTTTCTTATGCATACATTCATGCTTATTTACTTGACTGTTGTCCCTCTTTCTCTCAAAGTTTCAGATGTTAATATATATATTTAATATCACAGAATATAGCCTTCTAGGCTGTGTGTTATTGCATGATGTTTTAAACTCATTTGAAAACATACAAGTTTCTCCTCAGTTCTTCTTCATCCCATTGAAGTCTTAATTAGCTCTGTTGGGACTTTCACTTGCAACTCCCTATAGATTTCCTAACACTCCAAAGACTTCATATTTGTTGAAGCTAATGGCACATTTTAGTTTTTATCTTGCCTAAAATTACCACAGCATCAAAAAAGGAAAGATTAGTCATTCTTTAAATGGGTTCCATGCTTTTATTCTCATTTTCCTTCTAGCTTTATATTGCTATTTTTAGTGTCTCTTTTTACTCTTCACTTTTCTCTATTCACGTGTGAAATATTGGTGCTCCCCAATATTCTACTTTCAGACATCTCACTTCTTGTGTTCTGTTTGTTATTATTCTTTTTCTATGCTTTCCATGAGTGATTTTATCAATTCATTTGCTTTTACATTTATATGATGTACTCCAAAGATGAGATCTATAGGATATAGCATATAGGTCATTCCTGGGTGTCTGCACTGTATTGTTTCCAGGACCCTCCATGGATACCAAGCCTAAAGATGCTCTAAACATTACAATTTGTGTGTCCACATCTCAATTACCATATGCACTAAAAGATTTGCCTTATCTTCTACCAGTGTTAACTACTTTTTGATATAGAAAGAATTATTTTTTTACTTAACCTGCAAGTCTCTTTATGGAAAGTAGCTTCTTTGACTTTCTCACTTCAACACTTCTCATTTTCTTACCTGTCTTCCTTAGGGCTTGAGTTCCACTAATACCGACTACTTGAAATTCTTCATATTTTCTACATGCTTTCTCCTCTGCACAAGCTATCCTTTTGGTTAATGCCTATTAGTCCTTCATGGATCCCTGTAGGTATCAGTTCTTTCAAAAAATCTTTATTCATGAACTCAAAACACATGAAATTGTGCTCCTAAGGATCTGCTGTTTATTCAGTCATGGAATATATCACATTGTATTATGCTTTGCACTGTAATTATATTTCTCCTGTAATTTTTTAAAATAAATTTACTTGTAGATGGACACAATACCTTTTTTGTTTATTTTTAGTTTTTTTTTTTTTTTTTTTTTTTTTTTTTTTT
>NW_025999960.1:20855343-20871880 GCF_001458135.2 Marmota marmota marmota | reverse complement strand
TTTTTTTTTTTTTTTTTTTTTTTTTTTTTTTTTTTTTTTTTTTTTTAATGTGGTGCTGGGGATCAAACCTAGTACCCACACATGCCAAGCCTGTACTCTACTATTGAGCCTCTTCCCTAGCCATCTCCTGTATATTTCTGTAAATTTCTCTAAAGTAGAAACAATATTTTATATGCTGTTAAATTTTCTTATATTTGGCTTATATAGTAAACTTACAGATGAAACAAAACAGCATTGTCTATATCCTGGCTATATACTCCCTAATACTTATTCTGGTCATTTGATTCAAAGTCCATATTTACATATACACTTCAAACTACTCTTTTATTTTGAATACTTCTTAAAACAAAGGCCTGAATAGGCCCAGCTCTACACTCTACAGAGTTTTTCCCAGGCTTGATCTACTTCTTCCTTTACCCTTAATAACTAATTCCCTGTCTGCAGCTGCTGTTTGCTTTCTTATTTCCAGTAACTTCTTTCCTGATTTCTTCCTCCTTGTTAGGCACGTAGTTAAGGTTTGCCCTTTTTAACATAATTGCTTCCCATATATCATTTCTTGGAACTGTAATTGTTCCACACTGTGATATATATATATCTGAAACCACCTACTACATATCTAAAGATTTAATCTCCTAAGAGAGACTTTGTATTGTCTTTCTAAAATCAACCATGATCCACATGGATAATATAAACAGGTACCTTCAAGAAGCTCAGGAATATCCAAATATTCTCAAGGTTATCAGATGTTTAGGATTGAGAGAAAATATACTCTAAGAGCAGGAAATTTGTTCTTTCTCTGTTATAGCCTTTGTAGCTACAAAAAGAGTGCATGATACATAACACATGTTTAATAATTTTTGAAGAAATGGTTTAATGTACCTTTATGTATTTTAACTTGTATTTTAATCTTTCAAAAAATAGAGAATGTTTCGATGATACTTATATCTAAAAGGTTTACTTTGTGATGTCTAGAAGATTAGAATTATTGTTAAATCTTGTGATTGTAATCCAGGTTTTTTTTTATTTTATTTTCTATCTATATCCCAAAATGTGTTTTCTCATACTGATACTCCAAGTACATTTGCTGATATAACCAGAATGTTATTAGTGTGAACATCTTTTCATATTAATAGTATTAATTCTACTTTCATTTATATCTATACTAAAATGTTCATTTAGCTATTCAGTTCTTTGTATTTTCCATAATCATCTTCAGCAGTAGTGTTTCTAGAGAAAAGGTGAAGATTGCCAAAGAGATAAATAAATAAACCTACCTTTTGTAAAGGGAAAAATAGTGCCATCAAATTTCTATGGCCAGGAATAGTCACAGTCTGAGGATCTGTTATTTGACTTTTCCTTGCCTTGCCAGGATTCCTCCTCTTTTCTCCATTCTTCTCATCCATAAATTCACCTAAATGGTAGGGAATTATAAATCTCTTAGGATCCAGCACTTTCAAGGTAAGGAACACAATTATGTAATAGCAGTAGATCTCTCTTCTGCAATGAGTGGGAACCAGGTACAAGATGACGTAAAGGCTGAGTGGGCAGGAAAAGTTCAAGTTTTTAAAAACTTCTCTTTTCTGATGATTTTGCTATCCTCCAGGAGGTGTGACCACAGCTTACAATCTTTGTTACACTGGAAATCTCAGGTGTTTGGAGTCTTACAGTAAAAATGTGCTTCTGACTACTCAGCTTTCTAACAACTAATATTAAGGTGTAAACTACAATGAGATGTCACCTTACATCCATCTATTAACAACAATAAAAATATGTTTTCATGAGAATGTGGAGAAATTGGGATCTGCATACTTTTGGTGGAAATGTAACCTTGTATATTTACTATAGAAAATGTTAAGGAGTTTCGTCAGAAAACAGGCAATAGAATGACTGTCTGATCTAGTATTTCCACTTTTTGTCATATTTCCAGAAAAATAGAAATAAATATCCCAAAGAAAAGTCTGCAATCCTGTGTTCTTTACAGCTAAAAATAGCAAAGTTACAGAAACAATTAAGATGTCCATCCACAGATAAACGGACTAAAAGAAAATGTGATGCGTACGTGTGCACGCACACACACACATACACACACACATACACACACACATGCATAAAACGGAATATTATCCAACTTTAAAAAAAAAGGAAATCCTGCAATAAGTAACAACATGAATAACCCGGTGACATTATCAAAGTGAAATGACTTACAGAAGACAAATATTGTGTGACTCCTCTTACATGAAGTATCTAACATACTCAGATTCAAAGAGAGTTAGAGGGGTGATTGCCAGGAGCAGAGGAAGGGGAAAAGGAGAGCTGTTCTGTTGCCATAAAATTTCAGTATGGAAGATAAATAAGTCTAGAGATCTTAAAGTAAAAATTTGTCTCATTAATTATTTGACAAGATAGTTTTCCTTTTGTGCTTTTAAAGCCTTTCATATAGTCCTTTACCCAAACTCTAAATTTCATCTATTTTTCACCTCAGAAATGCAATATCATTTTCATTTTTCTCTTCACATTTTTTTTGAGTAGGTGTAAATATATCTTCTCCTTTTGCATAAAAATAAACTCCTTTAATTTCTCCAAGTTTTTTGGTTTCATCCTCTCAGAAATCATTCCACCAATGCAGGATAGGGAAAGCTGTGACTAAGGTAATGTTCATTTTATAACATCAATTCTCCACACATAGCTTTCAAACTCCCAGTTCCTTTGCCAGACTTGTTAGGTATAATGATGATGTATTTACTCCACAGAGTGCTCCACTCTGACATTGTCTTGGTCCTAGTCTTTCCAAAGAATGAAGTGCTTTGGATTCTTTCATTCCCCTCCTTCTTATTAATTCCCTCAGGAATTGATTGCACGTGACTGTTGGCAAACACAAAGCAAGTTAGTTCAAATAAATCTATCCCATATAGCATCTACCATTGTTCCACATCTTGAAACTGATTAAGTTGTACTAAAACTCTCAGCATCATATTCTGTAATATTACTTTTATCTTTTGAATTAGAATTATCAAAGATATTTTCACAAATATAGAAATTTGGGGGAATTAGATAATAAATTTTCACTAGAAAGACAGGGAGTGAGGTTAGATGCTAGTGGAGAAATTAGAAGCTAGAATAATTGCAGTACAATTATTAAGAGTTTCATATGCATATTAAAATTTGAGAATCACCAAGGCAATTAAAGTTTAGTGTTAATCACTGACATTGTCATCTACACACCTCATCATTGCTGTTCCTTATGCCATAAACCATCACTTAATTTACATATTTGCATTATAATTTAGACACAAATGAAGGATGACTAAAATATTAATAGAGTTCTTTTACCTGCATTACAGGCTTTCTTTTGTTGATGTAATCTCTGATCATTACGTGTAGTCTTCATATAGAGGAACAGACTGTGCTTCTGTTAATGAAGTAATAACTGCCCCTAGTCAGCCAGCATCTATTATTTATAATGCTAGCACTTAACATATGCAGCATCTGAAAACATGGTCTCTTGGGCTTTGTGTATTTCCCTATCATTGAATGAAAGTATATTTCCCCAGGAGATAGCAGTTTGTTTTAGGATTTTTTTAAAACTCAGTTTGCTTTTTAAAAATTCCTGCAAACAACATGAGTCCCTTGGGTCTGGAAAAGTGACTTCTTCCTTTCTATGGCCATTTGCCTTAGAAAATCCCATGTGGTGTGTATGGCAAGGCTCAGCATGCTTTGATAATCTTGTGCAGTAAATATTGAGCAAGTAAACGTTCTTCAATAGAGAGTAATTTGTCTCACTTTGCTATTGAGGGGACAATTTCATTAAAATAATAGGAGTTATTAGATTATTTCTACTTAAATTTTTCATAATAAAATAATATTTCCAATTTAGAAACCGTTGAAATTTTCAGCAATGTAATATTCTTTGTGGTACATTTCCCAAGGATTTGGAAAGCACACCTCAGAGTGTCTTTTAAATTATACAGCATGGATAACTACAAATTGCTGGATCAGTGACTACAGATAGATGCTTAAATATGCCTGATCAAGACAATAGTGTATTTAAGACTCTGTTGAAAAATTTAAAAACATGGTCATTACAATATTCCATATTAAAGAGTTGAATAGAAGCTTAACAAAATTACAGGAAAATACACCAACAAATATTTCTTTCCCTTATCTCTCAAAAAAGAAAGTAGTTTTCATATCTGCCTTAGATTACTTACTCTTGATAATTTTTTATTATTTTGGCTGGCAGCTCCTAGTGGGTTTAACTGCATGGTGTTAAGGAAGATGTGTTTTGTCCTGGCAATCACTTTAATTGCTCTCTAGGAATGTTTTGGAGAGTCTTGCGTTTTTCTAGTTTCCCATTTTAACAGAGTATGTTTATATCTTTAGAAACTCTTTCTTACTTTGAATATTAGAAGCATTTTCTTTGCTCTCCATCATGCTGGTAAGAAAATTCTAGAGGGAGGAAAAAAATTAATTTTCTTTGGGTTGAGAAAAGTGGTTTTCTGATCTTTATGAGCTGGCAGTTAATATTTTTACTCCTCAAATAATGATATTTATATTTTCTTCTCTGTCTCCGAGAAGCACATTGAGATTACTTGAATTAATAGTTAAGTATCCTTAGTGTTGCTGTTCAAACGTCATTTACTGAATCTTCTGTGTAATTAGCTTTGGCAAAGAAACTAAAATAGGCAGCTGCCAAAACACCTTTCTTGAGACAATAAGATAGTGATTAGGAACAAGTTACAGGAAAGGTGCTCCTCTTAATGGGGGTGGGGTGGGGTGGGGGACCAGCCANGGGGTGGGGGACCAGCCAAAGTCTGATTCAACTGCCCATTATACTTTCTAAGAATATAATTATGTCTGTTAATAAAACATTTTATTGAATCCACCATGATAAAATATTTGATAAAGTATCTGGTACATGTGAAAATTCTAATTGACAAAAACCACTATGTATACAGAGATATTATAAAAATAATCATTTTTTAAATCAGAATTTACATCTGAAAACAGGAGAACATGTGTAAGGTGGACATTATTTGTTCTATATGCAAACAATGCTTCTGTCTACGACTTTGTGTTTGGAAACTTCCACCTTATTTCTTCTAGTTATTCATAAAATATAAAATAAATTATTGTAAACTACAGTATCCCTGTTCTATAGAATATTTTCTGTGTACTTGAGTAGCAAGTATTTTTACTTTGTACTTGGGTACCACTTTTCTTACTCCATTATCTTCCCTATTCCCAGTTCTAGTAATCATTATTATACAATCTGATCAACTTAACTTTTTTTTTAACATTCACATATGAGAAAGAATACATTATATTTGTCTATTTGCATATGACTTATTTTATTTTGCATATTGTTCTCTAGTTATATCCATCTTGTGGCATATGATATCATTACTTTTATGGTTGAATAATCTCTCTTGAATTCTAATTCACATGATAGGCTATTAGTGCACAGAAATACTAGTGAGTTTTGTATGTTGGTTTTGTATCATTCAATTTTGCCAAATTAATTTTAGCTCCAATAGCTTTTTAGTGGAGTTTTGTGGATTTTCTGTACATAAGAACATACTTCCTTACAAACAATGACAATATGACTTCCTCTTTACCAACTTAGATGCTCTTTATTTCTTTCTTTTGCCTGATTGTTCTTGCTAAAATGAAAGTGGTGGAAATGACATTCTTGTTCCAGATGTTAGCAAGAAAGCTTTCAGCTTTTCTCCATTCAGTGTGGTTACAACTGTTTTCTTATTATATATACCTTAGTTTTATATTTAATGTGTTCTGTTTTCATCATAAAGGGTTGTTGAGTTTGTTTTCAAATGCATGTTCTACATCTACTAATGTAATCATATGTTTTTGTCATTCATTTTGTTGATGCTGGCTATCTTGTTTAATGATTTGCATATTTTGAACCATCCTTGCATTCCTGGCATGATTCCCACTTAAGAATGGTGCATAATGAGGGCTGGGGTTAAGAGGTTGAGCGCTCTCCTAGCATACATGAGGCACTGGGTTCGATCCTCAGCACCACATAAATATAAACTAAAGATATTGTGTCCGTCTATAACTAAAAAATAAATATTTTTTAAAAGATGGTGAATAATCTTTTTAATATGTCATTGGATTTAGTCATTTGCTAGTTTTTGTTGAAAATTGTTGCATTTATGTTCTTTAAGGACATCAGGCTGTAGCTTTTTTGTTGTTGTTGTATCATTGTCTGGTTTTGGTATCAGGGAAATTAATGCTACCATCGTAGAATAAATTTGCAAGAAATTCATCCTCTTAACTTTTATGGAGTCACTTAAACAATGGAATTAACATTTCTTACATAATTGGTAGAACTTCATAGTGAAGCCATCTAGTCCTGTATTTTTCTGTGAAGGGAGATTTTATTTACTGTTTCAACCTCATTATTCACTGTTGGCCTGTTCAGTTTTTCTATTTCTTCATGATTAAATATTGACAAGGTGTATGTTTCCAGGCATTTGTTTTACTTTCTTCTAGATTATCAATTTTTTGGTATACTTGTTCATATTAATCTTTAATGTTTCTCTGTATTTCTTCAGTTCCAATTTTAATAATTTCATTTTCCTCTCTGATTTTGTTTGAATATTCTCTTTTTGTTAGTCTTGCTAGGGAATTGTCAATTTTCTTTATCTTTTTGAAGGACCAAACAGGAAGTCTTTTGTGTTATTTTTTAAATTCTCTATTTCACTCATTTTGACTTAGATCATTATTTCTTTACTTTTACTAATTTTGAATTTTGTTTGTTCTTATGTTTCTAGTTCCCTGATATGCACAGGCAGGTTCTTTATGTAAGGTCTTACCATTTTTGGAGAATATATTGATTGATATGAGCTTTATTTTTAGTAGTGCTTCTGTTGTAGAACATTGGTTTTTGATATGCTGTGTTTACAATTTCAATTGTTCAAGCATTTTTTTAAACTTCATTCTTTATTTCTTTCATTATCTATTGGTTGTTTATGACTGAGTTTGGTTAATTTCCCTGGATTTATGTAATTTCCAAAGTTTTTCTATTGATTTCTAATTTATCATGGTATTTTTGGAAAAGATGCATTAATATAATCTCAGTTTTAAAAGACTTACTGAGATTTGTTTTGTAGACTATCATGTGACCTATCTTGAAGATTACTCCATGTTTTTAGAAGAATACGTATTCTTCAGTTGTTGGATGGAGTTTGTTGATGTCTATTATGTGCAATTTAACTCTGTCATTTCTTTGTTGATTTTCTGCCTGAATAATTCTTCCATTACTGAAAATGGAGTGTTCAGGTCCCATACTATTATTGTTTTGGACCCTATCTCTCCTTTTAAATCTATTAATATTTCCTTGATATATCTGTGTACTCCAAAATTGAATGCATATATAACTATTCTTTCTTCTTGTGGAATTGACCCTTCATAACTATTTAATCATTTCCTTTACCTCTTTTTAAAAATATTTTTATTTCTTTTGTTCTTGTTGCTAGTGCTGGGGATTCAACTCAGGGACTCATGCATTATAGGCAAGCACTTTAGCACTGAGCTACACTCCTGGCCCTATTGTTTTTTTATTTATGGTCTAGTGTTTTGTGATGTGACTGTGGTTACTCCTGCTTTCTATTCTATTTTCATGGAACATCCTATCACATACCCTCACTTTCAGTTTAAGTGGGTCTTAGAGGTGAGTTGAGATTCTTGTATACAACTTATAGTTGGGTCATATTTTTATTATTCATTTAGCTACTTTGCAACTTTTAATTGGAGATTTTAACATGTTTGCATTTAAATAAATTATCATTGGGCCAAGTCTTACTACATCCATTTTGAAACTTCTTGTCTAGTTTTATAGTATTTCCTTTTCCTCCCCTTTCTTACAATCTTCTTTTGTGGTTAAGTGATTTACTGCCTTTGTGATTGTGTTTTCATTTCTTGCTTATCATTTGTGGTTTTCAGAATATTTTTGTGTTTAATCTGAGGCTTACAAAGACATCTTTGTTTATTACAAGTTATCTTTAAATGTTTACAACATAACGTGATTATAAAAGCAGGAAAATGAATATAAAGAAAAAATAAACTATACTAATAAGTACATTACATTCACACTCCACTCCTCCCCACATGTTCAATTTTTAATGTCCCATCACATCTTTCATGTAAACATACCAATGTAGTTATTGGTTTAAGGCTTGTTTTGTTTATCATATTTGTATTAAAAATATAAATGATTTACATACCATCTTATAACATTAAGGAATTGTGAATTTGTCTGTAGGGCTAATTTTACTCTTTGAGTTTTACATCTTCCCATCTTTTCTTCTTACTCTTCAACATCACTTTCTTTTATTTTAAATAACTCCCTCTAGCATATCTTGGTTCAGTTACGGAAGGGACAAATTCTCCCAGCTTTTAGTTAAAAATACCTCTACCTCTTTTTCATTTCAAAGAATAGCTTTGATGGGTAAAATATTTTTTGCTGATAATTTTTTCCCTTCACTGTTCTAAAAATCTCAAGCCCCTCTCTCTTACCCTGTAAGATTTTTTAAAAGTCTGCTGTCGGTGAATTGATACACCCTTATGTGTTATTTCTTTGTTTCTGCCACCTTGAGAATCTTCTCTTTATCTTTCACTTTAATAACTCATTAAAGCATGTCTTGGAATAGACTTGATCAAGTTAAATCTGCCTGGTGATCACTGAGTTCTCTTATACCTGAATATGTCTATTCTTCTCTAGTTTGGGGAATTTACTGTTATTATCCCTTTGAATAATCTTTGTATCCCTAGGCATTCTCAAGTCCCTATTGAACTCCAATAACACAATTTTAATTTAAAATTAACACAATTTTAGTGGTGTCCCCAAATCCCCAAAGGCTTTCTCTATTCCTTTTGTTTTGTCTTCTTTCTTCTCCAACTGTGCATTTTCTAAAAACTTTGAGGTCATTAATTCTCTTTTCTGTTTAATCAATATTGCTATAATTCCTTCTTTCATATTTTAAATTTTTGCTTAGTATATTTTTTTGTGGTGCAAGGATTTCTGCTCATTTTTTCATTTGCAATTGTTTCAATTTCTCTGCTAATTCATTGTTAGAGTTTATAATTTCCCTATATTTTCTTGTAGTTTATTAAGTTCCTTAAAATTATTCTTTTAGATTCTACATTCAAGAGTTCACATCCATGTGGGTTACTATCCGGTCATCTTTGTGTACCTTGTTTTAACATTTAGTAGTTCCATGAAAGTTCTTGATGCTTTTTGCTGTGGATTATTTCATTGAAGCGTTGGGTGTTTATTCCAATCTTCATAACCTATTTATGCCTTTATTTCTAGAAATTTTAAGTGTCCTGCTTATTTTCTCCAAGTCTATAGTCATTTCTGCTATTTCAGCTCTAGATAGTGTCCTAGGTACAGTTTTGCTGCAAGTTTGCTATTGATGTGTTCATGTGTCAGCACTAGAGGGTGATCCAAGCACAGTTTGTTCCGAACCTGCAGTGTGATGGGCAGCATAAATTGGCTGAGTTTTAGAGGTTTCAGTCTATGGTTACTCAGTTCCACAGCCTGCTGACACCAGTGTTGCACTGGGATGGACCAATTACAATAATAATGATTAACACTGCCAAGAACTTACTTGTTTACTTGCAGTATTTTATATGTTAATCTGTATAAAATTATTTTAAAAATCTATCAATTGAGTACATTTATTTTTCCTCCTTTATAACAAATGAACAAATCTGAATTCTAGAGAAGGTAATGGTGTTTTATTTTTTCAAAATGTGAAGCTTGTAAATGACAAAGCCAGAGTACAAACCCTGGCAACATAATTCTAGCACTCATACAATTAAGCATCACACTAAGCCTATGAAATATATAACTACCCTCCTGGACCCAAGTGATAGTTCATGATATCTATACAAAGGAATGTCAATCAAAACCATCTAATTGGCAATTGAATTTGATGGTGGTGAATCTCTTGCCTATCTATAATGAATCAAAAATAAGGAATTGTGTTTTATGATGCAAAGATATTGCACTTGCTAAATATTTTTCTCTATTGAGATGATCACATGATTTTATTCTTCATTCTGCTACTGTGGATTATTTCATTAATTTATTTCCCCATATTGAGTCATCCTTGCACCCCAAGAATTAATCACTATTTTATGATTTTAAAAAAATCTCTCAGCAAACTAGGTTCAGAAGGAATTAGTCTCAACACAACAAGATGGTGTATAACAAGCTCACCACTAACATCATATTCAGTAATGGAAAACATGATCCTTAAAGATCAAATTCAAGTCAAGTTTTCCCGTATTCACTGCTTTTATTCAATGTTAGACTGAAAATGATAGCTAGAGCAATAATGCAATAATAAGAAATGAAACACATTAAATTAGAAAAATGTCAAACTATATTTTTTGTAGATGGCATGGTCTTCTATGAAGAATACACTGAAGAATACACACACACACACACACATACACACACATACACACACACACAAAAAAAAAACTGTTTGAACCAATGAACTAGGAATGTTGCAAAATACCAAACCAATACAAAACTCAGCTACATCTCTACAATAACAGCAAACTATTTGAAAAGTTTGTAAGAAAACAATTTAATTCATAATAGTATAACAGATAATAAAACATTTAAAATAAACTTAACTAAATAGAGAAAAGACTTTTATGCTGAAAACTATAAAACACTGATGAATGACTTAAGGGAAACAAATAAATAAAAGAATCCCATATTTATGGATTGGAAGATTTAATATTGTTAAATTGTTCTTTACACTAATTTATCTACACATTCAATGTGATATGTGTCATGATTTCAAGAACAGTTTCTTACTGAAAGTGAAAAAAGGCTAAAATTGGAATGTGATAACCAAAGACTTTGAAGAGCCAAATCAATTAGGAGAAAAAAGAATGGCGTTGGAGGCATAACATTTGCTGATTTCAAAGTATGTTACAAAGCTACAACAATTAAACATCATGGCATTTGTATAAAGACAGACATGTAAACTAATTGAACCGAAAAGAGAGTTCAGTAATAATCCCATGTATGTACAGAACATTGATCTTTTAGAAGGTGCTATGTATTAACAATAGGAAATGACAATTAATAAATAGAATTGCAAAAACTATATATTCACACGCAAAAGAATGAAACTGGAGCCTTATCTCACATTATACACACACTGAAAAAGAACTAAAGACTAAACATAAGATCTGAGACAACATGCACACACACCACTCCTTTATATAAAGCATTTGTCAATAAAGCTGTTAAAACGAATTTAAAAATAAAAGAGTAATGAGTTATTTTTTTAAGTTATTTTTTTAAGTGAGTGAATTTGGGTCAGCAGAGAACTGTGTTGCTGGGAGCCATTAGCCAAGTAGGTATGACGATTTCCTTGCCAGCGTACCCCATGTTGCTTAGTGGAAGGACTCGTGGAAATAGGACATTTTGCAGTGACATTGCATGTAGGTGACCTTGCTCAAGGACCAAGGCGGATCCGAGTTTAGGGCGTTCCCGATTTAGGACTATCCGGATTTAGGGTGGTTCCAGGTTTAAGATTATTCCTGCTGGGAATAGGGCGTATCCTGCTGCCTGAGTTCCCCTTGAGTTCTCACAGGATTCAGACAGTATTTTTTGGGAGACAGAAGCCCAGTGGGAGTGAATTTGGGAAGAGAACGTGGATTTCCCCAGAACGTGATTGTAGATGGCTGGTGTGAGTTCGGGAATAAAGAATTGCTGTTTGAATCTACAAGCTGTGTGGTGGCTCGTGATTGTGTGCCCAGCCAGACTGCAGCATTTGTGCCCAGCCAGACTGCGGCACTGTGTTACTTATTATATGACAGATGTCTATTGACTTAATAAAGAAGCACACAAAATATGAACAAATGAAGTCATGATAAATTAAAAGCAGGGAGAAAATAAATTAAATTTAAAAATATGTTCTCAGTATGAAAAATTGCCACAATGATCATGAAAGAGCCATGTGGGTGTTACTCTAATGCTTTTTCTCTAAACAAACAAACAAATAAATCCTTCGAATCCAGTGAGAATAGATATAGAACATACCAGAATCTCTGGGACATTTTGAAGTTTTTCTAAGAGGAAGTGTATAGCTATGATTGCCTATATACAAACAACAACAACCCAAACAATCCCAAAACCCAGCAAGATCCCAAGTAAACAATCTAAAGATGCTTTAAGGTCCTAGAAATATAAGAACAAACCAATTCTAAATCTAGTGTAAGTAAGGAAATAATTAAGCTCTGAGATAAAATTAATGAAATGGAATATGAAACATGCAAAAAATGCAATAAAGATTGAGTTCTTTATAAAAATAACAAAGATTGATAGAACTTTAGGTAAACTTTAAGAAAAGACAGATAAGAGATACAGTTAGAGATGAAGAAGGACATCAGTGAAATCTAGAGGCTCATTAATTACTATTAGACAATTTCTTCGGGCATAAATATTTAGTATTATGTCATCTTCTTGTTGTATTTCTTCCTTTATAGTGTGAAGGTAACTTCTTTGTCTCTTCTGATTAATGTTGACTTGATATCTGCTTGTTGGATACCAGAGGAGCTACTCTTGCTTGCTTTTGGACTTCATTTCTATGGAATATCGTTTTCTGTTCTTTGAATTTTAGCCTATGGATTTTTTTGCCTGAGTGGTGTGCCTCTTACAGGTAACATATAATTGAAGTTTTCTTTCCTTTTTCTTTCACTGATAAGTGCACTGTTTTTTGTTTGTTTTTACTTTTTAGCATTTTATTTTAAAAATTGTTCTAAATAGTTATATGTGACTGTAGAATGCACTTTGATACATCACACACAATTGGAGCATAATTTCTCATTCTTCTGGTTGCACCTGATATAGAATCCCACTGGTCTTGAAATCATAGATGTACATAGTGTAATAATGTCTTATTCATTCTACTATTCTTCCTACCCACATACCATCACCCTTCCCTTCACTTTCCTCTATCTATAGAACTCTGTTCTTAGCAAGCCCCTCCTCCCCTTATTGTGAATTAGCATCTGCATATTAGAGAAAATATGAAGCTTTTGTTCTTTGGGATTGACTTATTTTGCTTAGCATGGTATTCTTCAGCTATATGCATTTACCTGAAAATGCCATGATTTTATTCTTTTCTAAGACTGAGTAATATTCCATTGGGTATATATATGCCACATTTTATTTATCCATTTATCTATTGAAGAGCACCTAGGTTGGTTACATGGTTTAGCTATTATGAGTTGAATAGCTATAAACATTGATGTGGCTGTGTCACTGTAATATGCTGAATGTAAATCCTTTGAGTATAAACCAAGAAGTGGGATAGCTGGGTCAAGTGTTGGTTCTATTCCAAATTTTCTGAGAAACTCCCATAAATGCCTCTTCTGTCCCCTACTACAGTTTTGAGATGTTCCAATAAAGCTTGTACCAATTCACATTCCCACCAGCAATGTATGAATATACCTTTTCTCCTTCATCCTTGTCAACATTTGTTGTTGCTTATATTCTTGGTAATTGCCATTCTGACTGAAGCAAGATGAAATAATAGAGTAGTGTTGATTTGCATTTCTTTAATTGTAAGAGATATTGAACATTTTTCATATATTTGTTGATTGATTTTATTTTGTGTGTGTATGTGTGTTAAGTATCTGAACCCCTCTTTCTCACCCAGCATGAAACTCAGCTCAATGTGTACCAAAGACTTAGGCACTAGAACAGAGACCCTGTGCCTAACAGAAGAAATATTAGGCCCAAATCTTTATCATGTCAGTCTAGAATCTGACTTCCTTAACAAGACTCCTAAAGCACAAAAAGTAAAATCAAGAATTAATAAATGGGAATGATTCGAACAAAAAAAATTCTCTTAAGCAAAGTAAATTGCAGAAAGTCACACATGAATTGTGTGTGGAACAGGTTGGCATGAAAGCCATTGACTGGGAAGATCTGATAACTGGCAACTCCAACTGGCACCCCTGCTTGTTTTGTAGTGGCACCCTTCCTCCATAGAAAACTGAAATAAGCTTTTTTAGAAATCTTCGCCATAACTAATCTTAGAATTATGAGCAGAAGAATCTCTACATATGAATTTAATGTAGTTGAGCTCCTATTTCCTATTGCTGCATATTACAATAATTAAATTTGGCCCCATGGTCTTGAAAGATATCAGCACCTGGAGTGCTGAACACCTCTTTGGTAGGTTTTTCACAAACATTTATGAAATATCTAGGATGTGTGTGTGTGTGTGTGTGTATGTGTGTGTGTGTAGTAATTTGTAAAGGTTTTCAAGGGAACTATATCTGAAAATGCAGAGTGTGATAAGAAAAACTGATTTTTTAAACTTGGGCTGAGGCTTCACAGAGAAGATGACATTTCAAAGATAAACAGAAGAAGTTATTAATTGGGCTCCATGGTACCAGCTGGCAGGGGGAGGGAAGAAAGGAGAGAAGAAACTCTCCCCTTCTCAGGCACTGTCCTTGAGGGGTTAACTTGCCCAGAACATTGAAATAAAAAGCTGTTTTTGTGTGAACTTCTGCAGACTGTAAACTTCTGAGCCCTCCCCTTACACATTGTTCTGAAAAAAAAAAAAAACAAGTTCTGAAACTGCTTGAATTTGGGGACAGGGAGACTAAATGATTATAGTGAAAGCTATACCTTCTGAACCTGGCTGCAGTCATATAAAACTGCTTCATGCTATATTCAGTGTCCTGGCCAGTCTGTCCCCTATGACAGTTTTTGAGATGGTCCAATATATTGTGAACTCCCACCCAGCTCTGCCAAAGGTCCCCTGCAACTCCACAGATGGGTGTGACCCACAAGGAACCTAACAGCCTACAAGCCCCCACCTGTATCCTGTTTTTTTGTTGAACCTGCAACACAAAGAAAAGACCACCAACTCCAATTTTAAACCAAAGTAAAGTAAGCTTATATTGTGTACGCAAGAGAGGTGATCAGCGACTGCCTCACCCAAAAGCTGCGTCAGAGGACAGCATCTGGTCTAAGAGCAGGGAAGGTTTTTATGACACAAAAAGTTATAAAGGTGGGTATCTTGGGAACTTACAATGAACAGGGTTTTGGCAAGAGTAGTACAAGGACAGATAGAAGGTAAATCATCTATGCCGCAGTCTGCCTGGGCACAATTCAGGAGCCACTTGTCAAAAGAAATGAACTTTATTTTTAGAACACACACACCGCACCACACAGCTCCTCAGGAAAACCCTCAGAGCCCAACTGCCACCACTGTCTTCCCACAAGCCTCTCAACTTCCCCCACTCCTCCTGCTCTTGAGGCCGATTGGCTGGGTCACGTGGGCGGAGCCAAAAAAGTCCCCCAATGAGTAGCTCCATGGTCTGAAATGGCAGGGAAACAGCCCAATGAGCATCACCACAGAGGTGCCAATCAGTTGGCAGCTAGAAGTTTGCTGGGGCTGCTGTGAGCCAATCATCAGCTGGCAGCTGGAAATTTGCTGGGGCCCCTTTGCCTGTGGCTCTCAACATCTCCCCCTCTCTGTTTAAACAAAAAGCATGTGGCTTAGGGACCGTACCTGCCTTAGGTTGTCCAATACTACATATGGTCCTTACCTGTCATGGGATGAGCTGACCTCAAGGCATCAGCCTCCTGACTTAGGTTGGTACCACTGCAATTGGATCTGACCCGTCATTGACTACCAGTCCAGCATACAGCCACACCTGTGGATAGGTCTTTGTACCAGTGGAGGGGGTGAGGTTCTTTGCCACACCTCTGTTGGCTCCCAAATTTTAGCTGAACGACTATCACAAGCAGAAGGGAGGAAGATACACCAAGTCAATTGACGGCTCCTTTTGGAAAAATTGTACCAAGATGACACCATCAGCAAAAATATGCCAACACTACCACAAGTCGCTGCACCAACAGATAGTTCACAATGCATACAAGTGAGTTCACAATGCATACAAGTGATACATAGTCCAGGCAAGTTCTGCAAGAAGTTCAGTGATGGCTCCTTTTGGAAATATTGTACCACTGATGACACCATCAGCAAAAATATGCCAACACTACCACAAGTCGCTGCACCAACAGATAGTTCACAATGCATACAAATGAGTTCACAATGCATACAAGTGATACATAGTCCAGGCAAGTTCTGCAAGCAGTTCAGTGATAGCTATTGCAGAAGCTGTAGATTGGTTTTGTGTTTGTCTTCACCAGCACTGGGATGAAGATAGGAATCCTGGCAATAATGGCTAAAGAAAAAATTATGTAACATTCCAGAAGGCACTAAAAGAAAACAATTTTCTGAACAATTTACATTATCTTGAACAGAATTATTAAATATAATGAAAGGAAAGGTGAAAATAAACAAACAGATCTGTTAACCTCCTTTTTTTCACATATTAAAACAATCCTCAACAGCTGTTTACCCAATTTAAATTAAACCATTTAAATCACGTGAATAAAAAAAAAAATATTTGGATCCATTTTTTCATGAGCACTCATCATATATGATATATGGACATA
>NW_025999960.1:20835350-20854269 GCF_001458135.2 Marmota marmota marmota | reverse complement strand
CTTGTTCATTAATGTCTCCACATAATTTAATGTATGTGTTTAAATCTTCATGTTTCCATGGTCTAATGACTTCTCTGCACCAACGATTCGCTTGCTCATAAGCCAGTTGTTTTGTTAATGGTATTGCTTGTTCTGTATTCCCAAAAACTCTGATAGCTGTTTGAATAAGCCTATCTACAAATTCAGCGTAAGGTTCATTAGCTCCTTGTATTACCTTAGATAATTGACCTTGTAAACCTCCATGTCCTTGTAAAGTCTTCCATGCCCTAACTGCATCAACAGCAATTTGTAAGTATACGCCAGGATCATATGCAATTTGTTGTTGCTGATCCACATAAGGTCCCTTTCCTAACAACATATCTAGATTTCTCTGAGGATAACCAGCTGCTGCATTTTGCCTAGCCATCTCCTTGCAAAATTCCTCATTGGCAACCTTCCATAACAGGTATTGTCCTCCATTTAGCACAGCTTTACACATACTAGCCCAATCTGCTGGCATCATGTTCAAGTTGGTAATGGATTTGACCATGCTTACAGTGAAGGGTGCTTGAGGACCATAGGTTGTTACAGCCTCTTTTAGCTGCTTCACTATTTTGAAATTTAAAGCATGGTGAATTCGCTGCACTTCTACCTCAAATACAGGGCATGTTAATATTTGAGATCCTGTCTCAGGATCCCATCTATCAACTGCGGGGGTTGGAGGCCTCCCAGAATATGGAGGTGGTGTTGTTTGTTGGACACTTTCACCCTATGGTGATAGAAAGGTGTTAGTAGCAGTCTCCTGTTGTAACTTTTCCCCTGATGGGTTTTTCTGCTCTAAACTTTCTTCCTCTGTCTGACTAGCTTGAGAGACCTTCTCTTTTACTTGAATTTTTCTACTATAACTATAATAAAACCCAACAAGATAACGCCTAATAAAACTGAAACAGAGTGAAACAAAATTGGAACAACAAAAAATCATTATAATAGCCTCCTGAAATGTCCATCCGTCCTTTCTCCTTATCTGTTCCTCAGATGTGAGTGGTTTTTCTTCCATCTTACACATCTCCAGGGACAGGCAACTTAAAACAAAAGTGAAGAAAAACAAAAGAAGAATCTTAAAATGGCTAGCCATCCTCTCGCCCTGCCCTCAGGGGCGAGCAGTTTACCTTATCACTTACCCTCAGTCGTTCCCCATATGGGCGACCAAATGTCGCAGTCTGGCTGGGCACAATTCAGGAGCCACTTGTCAAAAGAAACGAACTTTATTTTTAGAACACACACACCACACCACACAGCTCCTCAGGAAAACCCTCAGGGCCCAACTGCCACCATATTCTTCCCACAAGCCTCTCAACCTCCCCCACTCCTCCTGCTCTTGAGGCCGATTGGCTGGGTCACGTGGGCGGAGCCAAAAAAAGTCCCCCAATGAGTAGCTCCATGGTCTGAAATGGCAGGTAAACAGCCCAATGAGCATCACCGCAGAGGAGCCAATCAGTTGGCAGCTAGAAGTTTGCTTGGGCCCTTTCAGCTGTGGCTCTCAACATCTACATGGCTTAACATTTCAAGGTAGAGAGTTAATTTAGATTTCAACATTAGAATTTATGAGGAGCCACTGAGTTTTCAGGGAGGGTTGTTATTTGGTCAAGGAGAACCAGAATTTATGAGAGGCCACTGGGGTTTTAGGTAGGATTTTTACCTGGTCAAGGAGAGTCAGAATTTATGAGGAGCCACTGAAGTTTCAGAGAGGATTGTTATCTGGTTAGGGAGAGCCAGGCATGGGTGAGTTCAGAACATGGGCAGGAATTTAAACAAGTTTAAACATCAATGTATGGTCAGACCAAATAGAAATCTTAGTATTTTTCAGTAAAATAGAAATGAACTTTTCATGACTTTGTGAAAAGATGGCTCCCAATCTTAATATGGAATTAGGCTGGTTTCATCACTTTTGTGAACAACTTTCCATTGAATCCCTTTGATCTGTGCTGATATAAATAAACCAGGTGCAGGCTCCTTTCTTTGTTAGAAGCTGCACCCATGTTGTCAGCTTGGCCTATTGCTGCCCTGGCTCTGAAACTATATTTCTGTGTCCTGTGATTATTTCATAGTTCTATTTTCTTAGCTTTTATTTCTCAGTCAGCCCATTCCTCTATAGGGGAATGCTTTTCTTTGCCCACACAGGACATGAGTGAGAATTGGCACCCAGAACAGGAACACCTTCCCCAAAGAGGGTCCATGTACTCACCTGATACCTTTGAAAGAGAAAGGTATCAGGTGAGTACACAACCCTCTCTTGCAGGAAGCTTGTGGACAACTTGCTGGTTGAGAGAAAGAAGAGAGAAAGTTTCTTTAGTGCATGATGTCAAGAATAAGGAACTCACTCTCTACAGAGAGAGAAATTTAATTTTCTATTCTCAAGGCTATCATGAAGCAAAAGGGAAAGCCTATGAAAAGAGCTCAAATCTCTCAGTGCCTACAGGTGATTAGGGAAGTTTGTCCACAGTTTTGTGAGGAGAAATCCCTTGGTTTTTATACTTGGGAAAAACTTGGCAGGGAGCTGCATGCTGTCTGTATTTCAGCTAACAAGACTAAGGGTACAATTGAGAAGAATATGCATGGTAATAGAGACTTGCTTATATTCAGACTAAGATATTGGATGATGGTTC
This sequence comes from Marmota marmota marmota, assembly GCF_001458135.2. NCBI lineage: Eukaryota > Metazoa > Chordata > Mammalia > Rodentia > Sciuridae > Marmota > Marmota marmota. Next base: position 20,851,624 of record NW_025999960.1, on the reverse strand, counting down.
TTAGGAGATTTAATCATGGGCCTCAGAAATGTGGTTAAAAGTCTTAAACCCAGTTAATAGGGTTGCCAAGCTTCCAGAAATTCTCTGTTTGCAGGAAACTTAACACATGAAAAACAAAGAGAAGAGTCAAGGGTGGAACTGCAGTAGGCCCCATTTGTAGCTCATGAAAACCAAAGAGATGATCTAAGAACCCAACCAAAGCATACTTCATTCATAGAAAGTGAGAGACAGGGAAACAGCCTGGAGGCACATCCAGAACATGATTCTAATTTATAGTGCATAAAAGGCAGGGAAACAGCCCAGATTGCACTTCATTAGAAAGAGAGAAACAAGAAAATGTAGGAGGGTGACTCTGCAGTATTCTCAGTCTGAGGACAAACACTCTCAGTGTGAGGAAGATATTAAATTGGCAGCAGACCTCTGTAATTTGCATTTAAATGGTCCTTTTCCAGGGACCACCCTGTCCCTTGAGAATGTCTAAGACTCAGAGTCCCAAATATTTTACCACTCCTCTGAGGCCTCAGAGCCACCTGAACCCTGGGAGAAGATATATCAGACTTTAAATTATTTCCAATATTTGAGCAGTTAGACCAACAAAACCAAAATGTAAGAGTTCAATCAGCTATTTCTTTTAAAACATAAGAAGAATTAAAATTTGCTTGCTCCACCTATGGCCCAAACTTGCCTTTTGCTCAAAACTTGATAGAATCTATGTGTAATGAGGCCCTGCCAACTTATGATTGGATTACACTTGCTAAGGCTTCTCTTTCAGGAGGTGAATATTGGTTGCAAAACTTGTTGGATGGATTTTTGGTCTGAGCAGGAAGAAACTAACAGAAGACATGGACTTCAAATTACTTTAGAGATGTTGACTGGGATGGGACAATTTGCTGATTTGGAAATACAGTTAAATTATGATTTACAAACTGTCATGAGCAGCATTATTCATAATTACTCAGAGGCAGATTATCTTTAAAAGCAAATGTATGTCTATTCATGCCAATCATCAAATATAAACAATTAAAGCCAAAGTGTTGGGTATACTGAAGCACTCCAACAAGCATCTAATGCACACTAATTAAACACTACAATCAAATCACACAATCCTGTGGCAACCAGGAGCCCCAAAAACCTCCAATGCCAAAGAACTAAAGAGCAGACATTGTCCTTGTCTGGTGATTCTCTCCAGCCAATGGATGGATGTCAGGGAATGGAGGAGTCAGTCCAGGGATGGACAGCAAGGTGGCCAGTCTCACTGATGTCCTTGAAACAAAACTCTTTAATGTGGCCAGACAAGCAATTTAAATACAGTTCCAAGTTGATGGTGTATGTTGGTGATTGGTTACACCCACTGAAAGTCAATGTCCATTGGTTATGTCCAGTGAGGTGTGTGACTGCAACTGGGCATGTTCTTTGTACACATCCATGGAGCTGTGCTCTCTATCAATTATAATCAGTCATTGCTAAGAATGCCTATTCTAAGGTCAGGCACCAGTGATCAAAAGGAGGCAGATTAAAAGAATCTTAACAAGGATTTGTTGAGATTCACTCTCAGGCAAGTCCCTCCAGTCCAACAAAATCGGTCTGAGGGAATCCCATGCAGGCTCAGCTGGATTGGAACTTTATTGTGCTTAGGGTAGGAAGGGAGGGTTTGGTACAGGAAATGGGTGGTTTTTGGAGTCCCTTGTATTCCTGGGGTTGGTCAGGGGATCTTGCTGAGATCCATGTCCTTCCAGGATTGATCAGGAGACTCCACTGATTGGCAGATGGTTCTGTTGGTGCCTGATTAGTTGTTCTTTCAGGTGCATGAGTTGCTTGGTGCTTTGTTCCCTTAGCCACCTTAAACCAACCTAACACCTATGGCTAGTGCCCCTTACAGCTCTTCATCAATTGCAAGCAGACATGACTAAGCAGTTCAATGGCAGCTGTTCCTTATGGCCAGCAACTTAGTGAATCCCAGCATATCCAAGAAGGTCTATGGCAGATGCTCCTTACACAAACTTATACTCACATTAGTGTGTGTGCAAGAAGGATATGGAGAGAATTACTTACTGAGGGAGAGAAAAATATATTTCAGTCAGATTTAGTAAGGGACCAAGAAGAATTTCTCAGATTTTGTGACACGTTTATATCAAGATGTGAGCCCTTTGATCAGAAATCTGAATGCCTCTGAGATTTAATTAAACAGACAGTTTTGGAAGGTAATTCAGCCCCACTGCAAAAAAATGAATGATATCAGATTACATACACCTTTTTTTCAGGGTGGGATTAGCCTATTCCCAGGGTGTATCCATGGCAGCTGTATTAAAGCAATTTTGCAAAATCCATTAAATGAGACCATTTCTAAGAGGCAATGCTTTAATTGTGGCAAGATGGGACACCTGGCAAGATATTGCAAACCATCACAAGGACAAAGGAATATACCAGGTCTTTGTCTATGTTAACCACTGGGTATGGGAATGCCATGCCCAGAATGTCATAAAGAGACCATGTTCATTTACACAACAGGGAAACAGGAGGTAGGAAAAGCCCCAACCCCACCATATAATGGGGGAGACATCACAATTTGCTCCAGAGCAGCTTTTAGCTGTGGGTTAACTGTCACACACTCTAGCTCACCCTCCTTATATGCAGCCCCAGTCTTGTGATATATTCAGAACATTTTCCACTTGGGAACAGGGATCTTGGAGCTCCATCCCACCTTAAAATTCATACTGACATCAGAGATGGGTCCACAAATGGTTCCTATGGGAATTTAGGAACCTCTACCACCAGATACAATAGGTTTAATATTGAATAGAAAAGGAATTTGGGTACTACCTGGAGTTTTTTATGTAAATTTTAATGAAGAAATTAAAATTGCTGTTCAAGCAAATTCCATTACTCAGCTTTCTCCAAAAGACATCATAGTGTCAATTGTTTACTTGCCTTGTCATTCTGTAGGGAAAGATTTAGCAGCTGGATCCCCAAGAAATTCAGATTTCCAGGTCCCCACACAGAGTAAACTTGGCTCAATTACTTAAGCAAGAGTGTCCTCTATTGTATCTTAAATGTAATTACAAAATTTTCAAGGGAGTTCCAGATATTGGTGCAGATGTCTCTGTAATTTCCAGTTAATTCTGGCCCAGGAATTGGGCCTTACAGACAGCACCTGTCCAACAAGAAGGCATTCATTGGTAAGATCTCTCAGTCTGCTGAAAGTGCTCAATACTTTTGGGAAGATAAATATGGCATTTCAGGACTCTTTATACCTTAAATCCTCGATAATTTTCCAGTAAAGTTTTGCCACCAATTTTGTACTGATCATAATACAGGCATTCTTCATAATGCTTAAGGTCACATCATTGTAGAACAAACTCATTTATCTATTAAGCCACAATTATTTAAAAGGGGGGAGGGGAATTACCACCCTACAGAATAACTTTAATCATGCTTTATTTGTTCTAAATTTTCATTTGTTCTAAATTTTAGATTGCACTGCTGCTTAGAGACATTTTTCCACTGCAAACAAGTCCATTGGGTCTAGTTTGGTGGAAAGACTTAAAAACAGGACAGTGGAGAGGACCAAATTCATTCATATTGTGGGGTAGAGGTCATGCTTATGTTTTCTCAGAAGGTGCTTTTTGTCCTATTTGGGTACCTGAACATGCCATCAGAAATGAAGGACCTGGATCCTAGGTTCAAATGACTAAAGATCAGTCCAGAGATGTCAGCACTGACCCCCCCAGCAGGAACAGAAATTTAGTAAGTAGAAAAAGGATGAAGAAGTCCCAGAGGGACTAAATGTCTAAACTGCCATCATGGAAACAGCTGAAGAATCTGATGCAACAGGCTGAACTGTCTCCACCCCAATGTTTGTGGCCATGATAGCTCTATTTACCTGGCAGGCAATTAGAATCCATGGAAAGATTTTTGAGCCTATTTACCTTATCCAACTTTAGTAATGTCAACTGGAGAATCCATCCCACTATTTACTAATGATACACATATGATGGGAGGTTTTACAGATACTCATATTACACACATCCATGTGCCTGGATTTAATTATACTGGTTACAGTGTACAACTACTTCCATGTTGGTCCCATGATAAACATGCTGGCTGTTTACAGGTACCTGTTGAGGAAAAGACAGCATATGGGAGACCTAACCCCTGGGAGTTAAAATTTTATGTCTGGACAGTTATTAAAATGGAATTTTCTTATAACAAGCCACTCATTTCTCCACAAGATCCACAATTACCTTACTTATTTAATTGTTCTGCAATAGAATTTGGTACCTTTCCTAAATAGATGGGATGTGCAAATGTCTGTCCAATTCAATATAAAGTTTCTAGAAATATGGATATATTTTTGACTGTCTCTAAGAATTGATAAAAGACCACTACTTAAGAATGTCATGACTCCTGGAGGTTTCCTTGGTGATATTCTAACCTTCAGTGAAGGAGGTATCAAAAAAATCTCTGGCACTTAATTTCAGCCTCAGACTTTCTACATCATATAGATAACCCTATGCCTGACTTTCTAGACAGGAATTGCAAAGAGGGTTCCTGATATGGCCTGTGATCCTGTGTTCAATCTTCTTATGTTTTAATTTTTGAAAATTATTATAATTGCCAAAAAAGTGATACATATCTTGTAGCCTGTAAAAAAATGCAATCTAATTGCATCACTAGATTTAACAGAGGGAGAGGAATGTTAATCCTTCACTAACCTCCTTTGTCTTACTACCAGCCAACATTTCAGAACCATGGTATGCTGATCCTGATGTTCAAGTTCTACAATAGATGCATACTCAGTTAACCAAGTGATCTCTTGGTCTCTTAAGTCTTGGAATGGTTGCTTTAATACCATTTATATCCTGTAATGTAACAGCTTTGGTGGCTATATTTCAAAACAGTCAACATGCACATTTTCTCAAGAATTTGGCTCAAAATACTTCCAAAACTCTCCATAATCAGATAAATATTGATGAAAAGATTGAAACTAAACTGAACACCATGGAGGCTACTGTCATAACTATTGGTAATGAGTTTTCCACTCTTAAGTTTAAATAAAGGCTTAAATGCCATGCTAATTATAAGTATGTCTGTGTTACTGTCACCAAATATAATGCTTCTCAATGGGATTCGGAAAAGGCTAAAAATCATATAATGGATATTTGGCATAGCAATAAAATAGCATGCATCTTATGGAGTTACATCATCACATCCAGGATATTCAGAAAAGCAAAATCAATCTTATGGACCCTATATTTCTAGCTGGTCAAGTGCTTCAGAAATTGAGCAGCTTTAATCCAGGAAATATGCTCAAACACTCTGCATGGTATATTATTGGAATGATATATTTTCTACTAATTCTCTTTTGTATCCTAATAATAGATTGTCATAACCTCAGAACATGAATCCAGGAACTCTATATAACATCCCATCATTTGCATTTAAAAAGTAAGAAAAGGGGAAGTGTGGGAAGCCATCTATGAAATGTGCAAGGACAAGATCAGCATTGAAGCCATTGACTGGGAATATCTGGCATCTGGGAACTCCCAGCAGCACCCCTGCTGGTTTTGAGATGGTCTTATATATTATGAACTCCCACCCAGCTTTGCCAAAGGTCCTATGCAGCACCAGAGATGGGCGTGACGTGACCCATTAAGGTCTGATTGGTCTATGGACCCCTACCTCAATGGTGTTTTTGAGAAGAAATTTCTATCAAATTATTTTGATCTGTGCTGATATAAATAAATCAGGGGTGGGCTCCTGTTTTTGTTACAAGTGTACCCCTCTGGTCAGCTTGGCCTGTTGCTGCCTCAGCTCTGAAATTGTATTTATGTGTCCTGTGGTGTTTTTTTGTAGTACTATTTTCTTAGCTTTTATTTCTCAGCCAGCCCATCCCTCTGAAGGGAAACCTTTCCCTTGTATACATGAAATGTGTGCAAGAGGAAATAATTAAAAACATGAAGAGAGAGCCTACAGAATGGGAGAAAATGTTTACTGCATTCACCTCAGAGCATTAATCTCCAGGTTATGCAAAGAACTCAAAATACTTAACACCAAAAAAATATGTTCCCTTCATCTTAATTCTAATTGATATTAGTATTATTATTTTTTCCAAGTTTTATTAATTCTATATCCTTGATATCTTCAAAAAATTATTTTGTATATTTTATGTTGACTTAACTAGTTTTCCTATTTGTGAAAATGCAAAATTTGGTGTTCCAATTCACTTTCATGCATCTATTCTGAATGAGTAACACATAAAATGTGATTTTATGTATATATTGCTTTAAATTAAACGTATATTTTGAAAGTAATATTGCTCTTCTATATAAGGAAATAGCAAATAAGTCTTCTCAGTGATTGGGAAGAAATCTCCAATTCTTCAATTCTGACTAATCAACTCCTGTTGATACCTCATTCTCCAATTATTTTAATTTGCTTGGAATGCCTTATTTGTTTTAATATATTTTAGCATGTCTCTGCTGTTTTTGTTGTTGTTGCTGTTTTGATTGTTGCATTTGTGTTGTTCATTTTGTAACTTGTATTACAGGAAGACAGTGACTGGCACTATTGCCATTTAATTTAACTCAGAGATAATTTGTACAATTTTAAATATTATCTTTCCTTCCCTAGAGTGATGTTATTTTCTTCACTTCCCTAGCTCAGAAATAAGAAAAACTTAACACCTTGAAACTTATGAATTTTAGTTTCACAGTGATGGAAAACACAATGCATGAATTTGAGTTGAAATAATAAAGAATTTAATAGAGATGAGATCAGGATTAAATATTAAGTGTCATTGAGAAGGCTAATCTGATTGTAATGTAGAAAGGAAATGATGAAGTAACTTAGAAGCAGTACAAAAAGAATTACAGAATGTTTTATTTTACTTATTCATCAAAACTTCTACTTCTTTGAGAGAAACACAATCTTCTTTATGGAGTCATTGAAAGCATGTTTCACTTGCTTGTTTCTCAAGGTGTAAATGAAAGGGTTCAGCAAGGGCGCTACAGAAGTGGTGAGAACTGAAACTCCTTTATTTATGGACACCTCTTCCTTTGCTGAAGGCTTAATATAAATGAAGATGGAGCTGCCATAGGTGATGGAAAGCACAATCATGTGGGATGAGCAGGTGGAAAAGGCCTTTTTCCTTTGCTGAACAGAGGAGAATCTCAGAATGGTCCTGATGATGTATGTGTAGGACAGAACCACACAGACTAGGGTAATAATGAGGGCAAATACAGCCACAATGATAACCATCTGTTCTAATATCCATGTGTCTGAACAGGAGATCTTTATGAAGGGACTTGCATCACAACTGAAATGATCAATGACATTAGAATCACAGAATTCAAGCTGGAGGCCTAAGCTAAGGGGTGGGACAATAATCATCAAGCCAGCTACCCAGCAGGAGAGGACTAATATGGTGCACACTCTGTTGTTCATGATGGTCACATAATGAAGGGGTTTACAGATGGCCACATAGCGATCATAGGACATGGCTGCCAGGAGAAAAAATTCTGTTGCTCCAAAGAGAAAAACAAAAAATATTTGACTTATACAAGCATTGTAGGTAATGGCATTGTCTCCAGTTGATAAACTGTACAGGAATCGAGGGATACAGACAGTAGTAAATGAAACTTCTAGGAAGGAAAAGTTTCTGAGGAAGAAGTACATAGGTGTCTTCAGATGGGGATCCACCAGTGTGAGGGTGATAATAGTCAGGTTCCCTGTTGCACTCAAAATGTAGGTGAGCAACAGAAAGATAAAAAGCAGAACTTGCAGTTTTGGGTCATCTGTCAGTCCCAGCAGGATGAAAGTGGTTATTGCTGTGTGGTTCCTCATCATTGTACATTGATATTTACCAAATCCTTATATAAAACCAAGATTTCATAAAGAGAAACATATTCAAATTCTACAACAAAAAGGTGTGCATATAGAAGCCAAGCAAACCAGCCTATGTTTTTCTTCTACTTTTACATCATAATTAATATTTTTTATTATTTCAATAGCAATCCTGAATTTTATGTGTATGACCAGTGGAGATTTCCTTAAGGGTTCATGTTTTTGTAGAACAATCCACCTTTTTCTTTGATTGTTTGCTCCCTTTAGAATTTACAAATGTAGTTTATTGGTCACATACAACTCATTAGATGGACTGGATTTCCAGCTGAGTTAGAAAAAGATGACACTTATGGGTAGCTAATAGTTCTTTGTCCAAGAGAACCCTGGATACCCAGCCTATCCATGTAAATAAGGGCATAGATTCTCTTTACTTGTTACTATCTGGGGATTGATGTAAAGTTAAGATACATTTCTCTTGAAAAACAAACAAGTGATAAAGACAAGAATAGGATTCCTTATAGTGGAAATTGTAGAACCTATGGATGGTTGGATGTAGAACTATTTTACTTATAGTGTGAGAAAGTGTTATGTCCAAGGTATTAAAGAAAGCGTACTTTCTTATGCATACATTTATGCTCAATTACTTGACTGATGTTCCTCTTTCTCTCAAAGCTTCAGATGTTAATATATATTTAATATCACAGAATATAGCCATCTAGGCTGTGTATTATGGCATGATGTTTTAAATTCATTTAAAAACATCCAAGTTTCTCCTCAGTTTTTCTTCATCCCATTGAGGTCCTAACTAGCTCTGTTGGGACTTTCACTTGCAACTCCCTATAGATTTCCTAACACTCCAAAGACTATACACTCCCTAATACTTATTCTGGTCATTTGATTCAAAGTCCATATTTACATATACACTTCAAACTACTCTTTTATTTTGAATACTTCTTAAAACAAAGGCCTGAATAGGCCCAGCTCTACACTCTACAGAGTTTTTCCCAGCCTTGATCTACTTCTTCCTTTACCCTTAATAACTAATTCCCTGTCAGCAGCTACTGTTTGCTTTCTTATTTCCTATAACTTCTTTACTGACCTCTCCCTCCTTGTTAAGGCACTTAGTTAAGGTTTGCTCTTTTTTTTAACATAATTGCTTCCCATATATCACTTTTTGGAACTGTAATTGTTCCACATTGTTCCACATTAGTCTGAAACCACCTACTGCATTTCTAAGGATTTAATCTCCTAAGACAGACTTCATATTGTCTTTCTAAAATCAACTGTGATCCACATGGATAATATAAACAGGTACCTTCAAGAAGCTCAGGAATATCCAAATATTTTCAAGGTTATTAGATTTTTAAAATTGAGAGAAAAATATAGTCTAAGAACAGGAAAGTTGTTCTTACTCTGTTATAGCCTTTGTAGCTACAAAAAGAGTGCATGATACATAACACATGTTTAATAATTTTTGAAGAAATGGTTTGATGTATGTTGATATATTTTAAATTGTATTTTAATCTTTCAAAAAATAGAGAATATTTCAGATGATACTTATATGTAAAAGACTTACTTGTGATGTCTAAAGATTAGAATTATTGTTAAATCTTGTGATTATAACCCACGTATTTTTTTTTAATTTACTTTTCTATCTATATCCAAAAATGTGTTTCTCTCATACTGATACTCCAAGTACATATGCTGATATGTTATTAGTCTAAACATCTTTTCATATTAATAGTATTAATTCTACTTACGTTTATATCCATATTAAAATGTTCATTTAGCTATTCAGTTCTTTGTATTTTACATAATCATCTTCAGTGATAGTGTTTCTAGAGAAAAAGTGAGGATTGCCACAGAGATAAATAAATAAACCTACCTTTTGTAAAAGGGAAAAATAATGCCATCAAATTTCTATGGCCAGGAATAGTCACAATCTGAGGATCTGTTGTTTGACTTTTCCTTGCCTGGCCAGGATTCCTCCTCTTTTCTCCATTCTTCTCATCCATAAATTCACCTAAATGGTAGGGAATTATAAATCTCTTAGGATCCAGCACTTTCGAGGTAAGGAACACAATTGTGCAATACCAGTAGTTTTCTCTTCTGCAAAGAGTGGGAACCAGGTACAGGATGAAGTGAAGGCTGAGTGGGCAGGAAAAGTTCAAGTTTTAAAAAACTTCTCTTTTCTGGTGATTCTGCTATCCTCCAGGAGGTGTGACCACAGCTTACAATCTTTGTTACACTGGAAATCTCAGGTGTTTGGAGTCTTACAGTAAAAATGTGCTTCTGACTACTCAGCTTTCTAACAACTAATATTAAGGTGTAAACTACAATGAGATGTCACCTTACATCCATCTATTAACAACAATAAAAATATGTTTTCATGAGGATGTGGAGAAATTGGGATCTGCAAACTTTTGGTGGAAATGTAACCTCGTATATTTACTATAGAAAATGTTAAGGAGTTTCCTCAGAAAACAGGCAATAGAATGACTGTCTGATCTAGCATTTCCACTTTTTGTCATATTTCCAAAAGAATAGAAATAAATATCCCAAAGAAAAGTCTGCAATCCTGTGTTCTTTGCAGCTAAAAATAGCAAAGATACAGAAACAGTTAAGATGTCCATCAACAGATAAACTGACTAAAAGGAAATGTGATGTGCATGTGTGCACACACACACACACATACACACACAAAAAATGGAATATTATCCAACTTTAAAAAGAAGGAAATCCTGCAATACATAACAACATGAATAACCTGGAAGACATTATCAAAGTGAAATGAGTTACAGAAGACAAATATTGTTTGGTTCCTCTTACATGAAGTATCTAACATAGTCAGATTCAAAGAAAGAGAGTTAGAGGGGTGGTTGCCAGGAGCAGAGGAAGGGGAAATGGAGAGCTGTTCTGTTGCTATAAATTTCTAGTATGGAAGATAAATAAATGAGAGATCTTAAAGTCAAAAATTGTCCCCTTAATTATTTAACAAGATAGTTTTTCCTTTTGTGCTTTTAAAGCCTTTCATATAGTCCTTTACACAAACTCTAAATTTCATCTATTTTTCTCCTCAGAAACGCAGTATCACTTTCATTTCTCTCTTCACATATTTTTTTGATTAGGTGTAAATATATCTTCTCCTTTTGCATAAAAAATGAAGTCTTTTAATTCCCCTAAGTTTTTTTGTTTCATCCTCTCAGAAATCATTCCATCAATGCAGGATAGGGAAAGCTGTGACTAGGCAATGTTTGTTTTATAACATCCATTCTCCATATGTATCTTTCAAACTCTCAATTCCTTTTTCCAGACTCCTTAGGTATAATGATGATATATTTACTGCACAGAGTGCTCCATTCTGACATTGTCTTGGTCCTAGTCTTTCCAAGGAATGAAGTGCTTTGGATCCTTTCATCCCCCTCCCTCTTATTAATTCCCTCAGGAATTGATTGCACCTGACTGTTGTCAAACACAAAGCAAGTTAGTTCAAATAAATCTATCCCATATAGCATCTACCATTTATAAGGCACCAGGCTAGGTTCCACATCATGAAACTCATTTAACTTGTACTAAATCTCTCACCTTTACTTTCTGTAATGCATTACTTTCATCTTTTGAATTAGAATTATCAAAGATATTTTCACAAATATAGAAATTTTGGGGAATTAGATAATAAATTTTCACTAGGAAGTCAGGGAGTGAGGTTAGATACTAGTGGAGAAATTAGAAGCTAGAATAATTGCAGTACAATTATTAAGAGTTTCATATGCATATTAAAGTTTGAGAATCACCCAGGCATTGAAAGATTAGTGTTAATCATTTGACATTGTCATCTACACACCCCATCAGTGCTGTTACTTATGTCATAAACCATCACTTAATTTACATATTTGCATTATAATTTAGACTCAAATGAAGGATGACTAAAGTATTAATAGAGTTCTTTTACCTGCATTACAGGCTTTCTTTTGTTGATGTAATCTCTGATCATTACATGTAATCTTCATATAGAGGAACAGACAGTGCTTCTGTTAATGAAGCAATAACTGCCCCTAGTCAGCCAGCATCTATTATTTATAATGCTAGCACTTAACATATGCAGCATCTGAAAACATGGTCTCTTGGGCTTTGTGTATTTCCCTATCATTGAATGAAAGTATATTTCCCCAGGAGATAGCAGTTTGTTTTAGGATTTTTTTAAAACTCAGTTTGCTTTTTAAAAATTCCTGCAAACAACATGAGTCCCATGAGTCTGGAAAAATGAATTCTTCCTTTCTATGGCCATTTGCCTTAGAAAATCCCATGTGGTGTATATGGCAAGGCTCAGCATGCTTTGATAATCTTGTGCAGTGAATAATGAGCAAGTAAAAGTTCTTGCAATAGAGAGTAATTTGTCTCAATTTGCTATTAAGGGAACAATTTCATTAAAATAATAGTAGTATTGTATTATTTCTACTTAAATTTTTCATACTAAAATAATATTTCCAATTTAGAAAATGTTGAAATTTTCAGCAATGTAATATTCTTTGTGATACATTTTCCAAGGATTTGGAAGGCACACCTCAGAGTGTCTTTTAAATTACACAGCATGGATAACTACAAATTGCTGGATCGGTGACTACAGATAGATGCTTAAATATGCCTGACAAAGACAATATTGTAGTTAAGACTCTGTTTAATAATTTGAAAACATGGTCATTACAATATTCCATATTAAAGAGTTGAAACAAATCTTAACAAAATTACAGGAAAATACACCAATACATCATCTTCTTTCCCTTATCTCTCAAAAGAGAAAATAGTTCTCGTGTCTGCCTTAGATTACTTACTCTTAATAATTTTTTATTATTTTGGCTGGCAGCTCCTAGTGGGTTTAACTGCATGGTGTTAAGGAAAATGTGTTTTGTCCTGGCAATCACTTAAATTGCTCTGTAGGCATGTTTTGGAGAGTCTTGCGTTTTTCTAGTTTCCCATTTTAACAGAGTATATATTTAGAAACTCTTTCTTACTTTGAATACTAGGATCATTTTCTTTGCTCTCCCTCATGCTGGTAAGAAAATTCTAGAGGGAGAAAAAAATTATTTTCTTGGGGTTGAGAAGAGTGGTTTTCTGATCCTTAAGAGCAGGCAGTTAATATTTTTACTCCTCAAATAATGATATTTATATTTTCTTCTCTGTCTCAGAGAAGCACATTGGGATTACTTGAGTTAATCGTTAAGTGTCCTTAGTGTTGAGGTTCAAATATCATTTACTGAATCTTCTGTGTAATTAGCTTTGGCAAAGCAAGTAAAATAGGCTGCAGCCAAAACACCTTCCTTGAGACAATAAGATAGCGATTAGGAACAAGTTACAGGGAAGGTGCTCGTCTTACCGGCAGGATGGGGTGGGGGACCAGCACAAGTCTGATTCAACTGCCCATTATACTTCCTAAGAATATAATTATGTCTGTTAACAAAATATTTTATTGAATCCACCATGATAAAATATTTGATAAAGTATCTGGTACATGTGAAAATTCTAATTGACAAAACTTACTATGTATACAGAGATATTATAAAAACAATTATTTTGTTAATCAGAATTTATATTTGAAAACAGGAGAACATGTATAAGGTGGACATTATTTGTTCTATATGCAAAAAATGTTTCTCACTATTGTTGGAATTCACGCCCCCCCCCCTCCAAAAACTAACTTCCCCATCCCCCAAGAAGAGCCTTCCAATGGTGAGCCCTGCTGGCTTATCTGATCCTTACCCACCAATCAAAAAGCACCTCATGCCAACTGTCAAACCACCCCCCCGCTTTATAAATATGCAGAGCTGTTCCTCAATAAACGGGCATTTTCTCCAACAGCAAGCCTTGTTGGTTCTTTTACCTATTACTTTTTGTTTGGAGACTTCTAGCTTATTTCTTCTAGTTATTTATAAAATATAAAATAAGTTATTGTAAACTACAGTATCCTTGTTCTATAGAATATTTTCTGTGTACTTGGGTACCAAGTACATTTACTGTGTACTTGGGTACCACTTTTCTTAGCCCATTATCTTCCCCATTCCCAGTTCTAGTAATCATTATTATACAATCTGATCAACTTAATTTTTTAACATTCACATATGAGAAAGAATACATAATATTTGTCTATCTGCATGTGACTTATTTTATTTTGCATACTGTTCTCTAGTTATATGCGTCTTGTGGCACATGATATCATTACTTTTATAGCTGAATAATCTCTCTTGAATTCTAATTCAAATAATAGGCTATTAGTGCACAGAAATACTAATGAGTTTTGTAGGTTGGTTTTGTATCATTCAACTTTGCTGAATTAATTTTAGTTCCAATAACTTTTTAGTGGAGTTTTGTGGATTTTCTGTACATAAGAACATATTGCCTTACAAACAATGGCAATATGATTTCCTCTTTAACAAATTAGATGCCTTTTATTTCTATTTTTGCCTGATTGTTCTTGCTAGAATGAAAGTGGTGGAAATGACATTCTTGTTCCACATGTTAGAGAGAAAGCTTCCAACTTTTCTCCATTCATTTTGATTGCAACTGTTGACTTATTATATATAGCCTTTATTATGTTAGATACATTAGTTTTACTCTTAATGTATTCTGTTTTCATCATAAAGGGTTGTTGAGTTTGTTATCAAATGGCTGTTCTACATCTATTCAGGTGATCATATGCTTTTGTCCTTCATTTTGTTGATGATGTATATCTTGTTTATTGATTAGCATATTTTGAACCATCCTTGCATCCCTGCCAGGATTCCCACTTAAGAATGTTGAATAATGGGGGTTGGGTTGTGGCTCAGAGGTAGAGCACTCTCCTAGCATGCGTGAGGCACTGGGTTTGATCCTCAGCACCACATAAGTATAAAATAAAAATAATATGTCCACCTATAACTAAAAAAATATTTTTAAAAAAAGAATGGTGAATAATCTTTTTAATGTGTCATGGGATTCAGTTTGCTAGTTTTGTTGAGAATTGTTGCATCTATGTTCTTTAAGGACATTGGGCTGTAGTTTTGTTGTTGTTGTGTCCTTGTCTCGTTTTGGTATAAGGGAAATTAATGCTAGCTGGTATCATAGAATAAATTTGCAAGAATTTCATCCTCTTCATTTTTATGGAGCCCCTTAAACAATGGAATTAATATTTCTTACATAATTGGTAGAACTTCATAGAGAAGCCATCTAGTCCTGGATTTTTTCTGCGAAGGGAGATTTTATTTACTGTTTCAATATTCAATCTTGGCCTGTTCAGTTTTTCTATTTCTTCATGATTAAATCTTGGCAAGGTGTATGTTTCCAGGTACTTTTTTCCTTTTTTCTAGGTTATAAATTTTATTGGTATAATTGTTCATAATAATCTTTAATGTTTCTAGGCATTTCTTCAGTGCCAATTTGAATAATGTCATTTTCCTCTCTGATTTCGTTTGAATATTTTCTTTTTGTTAGTCCTACAGGGGAATTGTCAATTTTCTTTATCTATTGAAGGACCAAACATAAGGTCTTTTGTGTTGTTTTTTTTAAATTCTCTATTTCACTCATTTTGACTTAGATCATTATTTCTTTCCTTTTACTAAATTTGAATTTTGTTCTTATTTTTCTTGATATGCACAGACAAATTCCTTATTTAAGGCCTTACCATTTTTGGAGAAGGTACTGATTGTTATGAGCTTCCTTTGTATTAGTGCTTCTGTTGTATACCATTGGTGTTTGGTATGCTGTGTTTACAATTTCAATTGTTTCAAGCATTTTTTAACTTCATTCTTTATTTCTTTCATTATCTATTGTTTATTCATGACTGAGTTTGCTTAATTTCCCTGGATTTATGTAATTTCCAAAGTTTTTTTTTTTTATTGATTTCTAATTATATTGTATCATGGTATGTTTGGAAAAGATATATTAATATAATCTCAATTTTAAAAGACTTACTGAGATTTGTTTTGTAGGCTATCATATGATCTATCTTGAAGATTACTTTATGTTTTTAGAAGATTATGTATTCATCACTTGTTGGATGGAGTTTGTAGATGTCTGTTATGTACACTTTAACTCTGTCCTTTCTTTGTTGATTTTCTGCGTGAATAATTCTTCCATTATTGAAAATGGAGCGTTCAAATCCCATAGTATTATTGTTTTGGAGCCTATCTCTCCTTTTAAATCTATTAATATTATCTTTATATATTTGTGTACTCCAAAATTGAATGCATATATAACTACTCTTTCCTCTCGTGGAATTGACCCTTTATCACAATTTTATCATTTCATTTGCCTCTTTTAAAAATTATTTTCTTTGTTCTTGTTGCCAGTGCTGGGGATTTACAGGGCCTCACACATTATAGACAATCACTTTAGCACTGAGTTACACTCCTGGCCCTATGTTTTTTTTTTTTTTTTTTTTTTTTTTTTTTTTTTTTTTT
>NW_025999960.1:20829284-20834785 GCF_001458135.2 Marmota marmota marmota | reverse complement strand
TTTTTTTTTTTTTTTTTTTTTTTTTTTTTTTTTTAGGGTCTAGTGTTTTGTGATGTGATTGTGGCTACTCCTGCTTTTTATTCTATTTTCATGGAACATCCTATCACCTACCCTCACATTCAGTTTAAGTGGTTCTTAGAGGTGAGTTGAGATTCTTGTAAGCACCTTATAGTTGGGTCATGTTTTTTATTATTCATTTAGCTACTTTGCATCTTTTAATTGGAGAGTTTAACATGTTTGCATTTAAATAACTTATCAATGGGCCAAGTTTACTACAGCCATTTTGAAACTTCTTGTCTGGTTTTATAGTATTTCCTTTTTTTCCCCTTTCTTACAATCTTCTTTTGTGATTAAGTGATTTACTGCATTTGTGATTGTGTTTTCATTTCTTGCTTATTATTTTTGGTTGTCAGGATATTTTTGTGTTTAATCTGAGGGTTACAAAGACATCTTTGATTATAACAAGTTATCTTTAAATGTTTACAACATAACATGATTATAAAAGTAAGAAAAAGAAGAAAAAGAAACTATACTAATAAGAATATTACATTCACACTCCACTCCTCCCCACATTTTCAATTTTTAACACCTCACATCTTCCATGTAAACTTACCAATGTAGTTTTTGAGTTTAGGCATGTTTTGTTTATCATATTCATACTAAAGATATAGATGATTTACATACCACCTTACAACATTAAGGCATTGTGAATTTGTCTGTATGGCTAATTTTACTCTTTGAGTTTTAAATCTTCCCATCTTTCCTTCTTACTCTTCAACATCACTATCTTTTATTTTAAATAACTCCCTCTAGCATATATTGGCATTCAGTACTGTGGGGAGAAATTCTCTCAGCTTTTAGCTAAAAATACTTTTACCACTTTTTCATTTCAAAGAATAGCTTTGATGGGTACAGTATTTTTTGCTGATAATTTTTTTCCCTTCATTGTTCTAAAAATCTCATGTCCCTCTCTCTTACCCTGTAAGATTTTTAAAAAGTCAGCTGTCAGGTGAATTGATACACACTTATATGTTGTCTGTTTCTTTTCTTCTGTCACTTAGAGAATCTTCTCTTTATCTTTCACTTTTAACTTTTATCTTTTTTATCTTTTCACTTTTAACTCATTAAAGCATGTCTTGGAATAGACTTGGTCAAGTTAAATCTGTCTGGTGATCACTGAGTTTTCTTATACCTGAATATGTCTATTCTTCTCTAGGTTTGGAGAATTTACTGTTATTACCTCTTTGAATAAGCTTTCTATCCCTAGGTACTCTCAAGTCCCTATTGAACCCCCAAAACACAATTATTTGCTCTTTTAATGGTGTATCCAAATCCCCACAGGCTTTCTCTATTCCTTTTGTTTTGTCTTCTTTCTTCTCCAACTGTGCATTTTCTAAAAACTTTGAGCTCATTAATTCTCTTTGCTGTTTAATTAATATTGCTATAATTCCTTCTTTCATATTTTAAAATTTCACTTAGTATATTTTTTGTGGTGCAAGAATTTCTGGTCATTTTTTCCTTTGCAATTGCTTCAATTTCTCTTCTAATTCTTTGTTAGTGTTTATTGTTTCCCTTTATTTTCTTGTAGCTTATTAAGTTCCTTAAAATTATTCTTTTAGATTCTTCATTCAAGAGTTCACATCCATGTGGGTTACTATCCAGTCGTCTTTGTGTACCTTATTTGGACAGTTAGTAGTTCCATGACAGTTCTTGATGCTTTTTAGTGTACAATATCATTGAAGCGTTGGGAGTTTATTCCAAACTTCATAATCTATCTTTGTTTATGCTTTTATTGGTAGGAATTTTAAGTGGCCTGCTTAGTTTCTCTGAGTCTGTAGTCATTTCTGCTCTTTCAGCTCTAGATTGTGTCCTAAGTCTGGGTTTGCTGCACATTTGCTATTGAGTGTTCATTGTGTCAGCACTAGAGGGCGATCCAAGCACAGTTTGTCCCAAATTTGAAGTTGTGATGGGCAGCGTAAATTGGCTTGCTTTTAGATGTTTCAGTCTATGGTTACTCAGTTCCACAGCCTGCTGACACCAGTGTTGCACTGGGATGGACCCATTGCAATAATAATGATTAACACTGCCAAGAACTTACTTGTTTACTTGCAGTATTTTAGATGTTAATCTATATAAAATTATTTTAAAAATCTATCAATTGAGTACAATTATTTTTCCTCCTTTATAACAAATAAACAAATCTGAATTCTAGAGAAGGTAAGGTGTTTTGTTTTGTTTTGTTTTTTTCAAAATGTCAAGCTTGTAAATGACAAATCCAGAATACAAACCCTGGCAACATAATTCTAGCACTCATACAATTAAGCACCACACTAAGCCTATGAAACATATAACTGACCCTCCTGGATCCAAGTGATAGTTCATGATACCTATCCAAAGGAATGTCAATCAATACCATCTAATTGGCAATTGAAATTGATGGTGGTGAATCTCTTGCCTATCTATAAGGAATCAAAAATAAGGAATTGTGTTTTTAAGCTGCAAAGGTATTGCACTTACTAAATATTTTTCTCTATTGAGATGATCAAATGATTTATTCTTCATTCTGCTACTGTGGATTATCTAATTAATTTATTTGCCCATGTTTAGTCATCCTTGTACCCCAAGAATAAATCACTATTTTATGATTTAAAAAAAATCTCTCAACAAACTGGGTTCAGAAGGAATTAGTCTCAACACAACAAGACAGTGTACAACAAGCCCACCACTAACATCATCTTCAGTAAGGGGAAACATGATCCTTAAAGGTCAAATTCAAGATAACTTTTCCCATATTCACTGCTTTCATTCAATATTAGAGTGAAAATGATAGCTAGAGGAATAAAGCAATAATAAAAAATGAAAGACATTCAATTGGAAAATGTCAAACTATCTTTTTTTGTAGATGGCATGGTCTATGAAGAATACACTGAAGAATACACACACACAAAAAAAAAATTGTTTGAACCAATGAACTAGTAATGTTGCAAAATACCAAACCAACACAACAAAACACAGCTGCATCTCTACAATAACAACAAACTATTTGAAAAGTTTGAAAGAAAACAATTTAATTTATAATAGTAAAAAAGAGAATAAAATATTTAAAATAAACTTAACTAAATAGAGAAAAGACTTTTATGCTGAAAACTATAAAACACCGAAGAATGACTTAAGAGACACAAATAAATAAAAGAATCCCATGTTTATGGATTGGAAGACTTAATATTGTTAAATTGTTCTTTACACTAATTTATCTACACATTCAATGTGATATGTATCATGATTTCAAGACTATTTTTTTTTACTGAAAGAGAAAAAAAGGCTAAAATTGGAATTTGATAATCAAAGACTTTGAATAACCAAATCAATTCTGAGAAAAAAGAATGGAGTTGGAGGCATAACATTTGCTGATTTCTAAGTATGTTACAAAGCTGCAACAATTAAACATCATGGCATTTGTATAAGTCGACATGTAAACTAATTGAACAGAAAAGATAGTTCAGTAATAATCTGATGTGTGTACAGAACATTGAACTTTTAGAAAGTGCTATGTATTCACAATAGGAAATGACAATTAATAAATAGAATTGCAAAAACTATATATTCACATGCAAAAGAATGAAACTGGAGCCTTATCTCACATTACACACAACCTGGAAAAGAACTTAAGACTAAACATAAGATCTGAGACAACATGTACACACACACACTCACACAAACATCTGAGACAGTAAAACACCAGGAAGAAATATATGTGGAAAGTGTCATGACATTGGTCTTGGCAATGACACCAAAAGCTCAGGTGATAAAAACATTAACAGACAAGTGGGAGCACATCAAATTGAGATGCTTCTACACTCACAAAGAACAAACAACAAAAACACACACACACACAAAAAAAAAAAAAAACAGAATGAAAAGGCATTCCATAGAATGGGAAAAAATACTTATAAACATGGTAAGGGATTAATATCTAAAATATAAGAAACTCTGTAGATGTGACAGTTGAAAAACTAATGCAACTGAAAACAAAAGTGGGAAAAGGACCTGAAGAGTTATTTTCCAAAAGAATACATACAAGTATGGCATCACACCTGTTAGGAGGGCTATTATATGAACAAAAGCAAAACAACAAACCCCCAAAATTAAAAGTAACAATTTTGGGTCAAAGGAGGAGAAATTGATACTCATTTACATTGTTGATGGGGATGTCAAATGATACAGCCATTTCGGAGAACAGTACAATTGTTCCTCTAAACAATTACAATAAAGCTACCATGTGAGACAAAAATCCAGTTTTTAGATGTGAATCCAAAACAATCGAAACCAGGATCATCTGGAAATTTTTGAATACTTGTGCATATTACATTATTATTCACAATATCCAGGATATGAAAGCAATCCTTTAAATATCCATCTATAGACTAGTGGACAAAGAAAATGTGTTATATACATACATTGGGATATTATTCAGCCCTAATTAATAGTGAAATTTTGCCATATGCAACAATATACATGAACCTGGAAGACATTGTAATAAGAAAAAAGGCAGTCATAGACAAATAAAACAAGGCTCACATTTTTGAAGGACTGAAAATAGTCAAACTCAGAAGCAGAAAGTAGTGTAAGCTTTCAGGTGTGTGGAGTTGGGGAAATGGGCAGTTGCTATTTGATGAATATAAAATTTCAATTACATAGGCTGGATAAGTTTTAGGTATCTACAATATAACAATGGGTCTATGGTTAACAATACTGTATTTTGCACAAAAATTTTGTGAAGAGGGTAGATGTTGATATTAAGTGTTCTTCCCAAATTAAAAAATATAAAAAGGTAGAGACAGGAACAAATTTTTGGAGGTCATATATATTACTTTGAATATCTTCAATGTTGTGACGATTTTAAGGATGTATAAATTTCAAAAAAAAATCATATTTTGTGCCTTATATATGTGCATATACTGTTGCATAAACCATATGTCAATAAAGCTGCTAAAATAAATTTAAAAATAAAATGTAATGAGCTATTTTTTAAAAAAATGAGTGAATTTAGGTCTGCAGTGTTTTCTGCTACTTATTATGTGACAGATAACTATCTGCTTAATAGAAGAAGCAAACAAAATATGAACAAATGAAGTTATGATAAAAGCAGGAAGAAAATAAATTATTAGAAATAATAAAGAGTGGCATACATGAATTACTTTTTTTAGCTCCTGAGCTAAACAGAATTTTCCTAGTTCTTGCAAGTCTTTCTTATACATTTAATTTCCTAAATCTTTTTTCTTAATCAATTTTTACTTTTAGTGCTTATTTGGAAAACAATATTATCTCACATAATTCGATGAGCAAACCTTACCAAAATTAGAGTGGGAGAACTGATAAAAGACAAAATATAAGCTAGCATACCACATGGATATAGATTTCTAAATCATGGCCTAACTTAGGTAAACTTTTCCAGAGATTGTCATTCCCAAGCAGAATGTTGCTTTTTTTTTTTTTTTTGG
>NW_025999960.1:20824700-20827103 GCF_001458135.2 Marmota marmota marmota | reverse complement strand
TTTTTTTTTTTTTTTTTTTTTTTGCACAGGGATTTAACCCAGGGTTAATTTTTAAATTTGAGACAGGTTCTCTCTAAGTAGCATAGGACAATGCTAAATTGCTGAGGCTGGCTTTGAACTTGTGAACTAAGGCCTCCAGAATTATAGGCAGGCACCTTCACACTCAGCATGATGTCATAGTTATATTAATTTTTCTTGCAAAAGCCAGCATAAATAGTAAGTGAAATAATTTAAATAACAATATAATGAATTTATTTAGAGGCGAAAGCCCTCAAAAATGATTGTATCTATTACTGATTTTTCTATCATTATCACAAATATCACTCAATTTTTAAATCATAAGATTTCAAGTAAGTTGTGAATTAAATGTCAAATGTTTAGTACAAAAGTAATCCTCTTTTTTTCATCTTGTTTAACATTTACTGTTTGTTTATAAACCAATTCTTCCTGTAACCTGTATGTCTACATTTTCTCTTTATATTATTAAATAAAACCACCACAACAACCATTTAAAGCAGGGTGTCCTAGATCTCTAGCACAACTAAAAGAGAAAAAAAAAGCAAAAAGAGGGAATACATATACACACACAGACACATGAGCATGTATATACATTTTTAAGAACATACATGCTTATACATACATTTATATAAACACACATATGAATTAATAAGTAAAGAAACTCAATGTCTTCTTCTGTTCAGAAATATGTGCAGTGATTAATCATTTACATGTATATACTAGAAGTATATAAATTAATATATAAAATGATTTTAGTCCTGTCTTTGAATTGTATTATATGAAAATGTTCAAATCATTCCATAATAATAATGTGTATGAATTCATAAAGTATTTGATACATAGTATGTTATTTTAATACCAATTGGCATAAAAAGTTGTTTTTCTGAGAAGAGATAAGAAGGCAGAGAATAATTAAACAGCAATGTTTTGACTTTGAAGTCCAAATTATGCACCTGCCTCAGTTATTAATCATGTTCAGATTGATGATTTTGAGGCAAATATCTTCCTCACAATGTCTTTAATTGCTTGTTTCACCTGCTGGTTCCTTAGAGTGTAAATAAATGGATTCAGCATAGGAGCCACAGAGGTGTAGAGAATAGCCACCCCTTTTGTGAAAGCAACTCCTTCCTTTGCTGATGTTTTCACATATATGAAGATGCAGCTTCCATATGAGATGGAGACAACAATCATGTGTGAGGAACAGGTTGAGAAGGCCTTTGTTCTTTGTTGAGCTGAAGGAATTCTTAGAATTGTTCTGAGGATGTAAGCGTAGGAGAGAATTATTAGTGTCAATGTGGTCAGGAGAGTGAACAAAGCTAAAACAAAACTCAAGAGCTCTAGAGTACTGGTGTCTGTGCAAGAGATTTGCAGCAAAGGAGAAGAGTCACAGGTGAAGTGGTCAATGACATTGGAATCACAGAAATCTAACTGCAAGCCCATGGTCAGTGATGGAAAAATGACCAAGAAACCAGCCAGCCAAGAAATGATGATGAGCTGGTAACAGATCTTGTTACTCATGATGGTTGTGTAATGTAGAGGCTTGCAGATAGCCACGTAGCGATCATAGGACACAGAGGCCAGGAGGAAAAACTCTGTTGAGCCCAGGAAGATAAAGAAAAATAGTTGAGCTGCACAAGCATTGTAGGAAATCGATTTGTCCCCAGTTAGGATGCTGATCAAAAACCTAGGGTTACAGACAGAAGTAAATGAAATTTCTAGGAAGGAGAAATTCCTGAGGAAGAAATACATGGGGGTCTTCAGGTGGGAATCCAGCAGGGTCAGGGTGATGATAGTTAGATTTCCAGTAACACTCAGCACATAGGTGAGAAATATAAAGAAGAAAGTCACAACCTGCAGCTGTGGATCATCTGTTAGACCCAGGAGGATGAAGTCTGTTACTGATGTTCGATTTTTCATTTCCAATGGTTGGTTTGAGGCAGATTTTACTGATAACATTGACCTGGAAAACAATAAAATATTGGTCAGAAGAGAAGCATGAACATCTGCATATAGTTTTTAAAGTGATATTGTATTTTGATATGAAGCACTGGGGACTTTTGCTGTTGTTGTGATTGTGTGTGTGTATATTTCTCACTTTTATAGTCCAATCATGTATCTTTAATTTTTTTTTTAATTTTTTATTGTGGGTTGTTCAAAACATTACAAATATCTTGACATATCATATTCCACACTTTGATTCAAGTGGGTTATGAACTCCCACTTTCAACCCATACACAGATTGCAGAATCACATCAGTTACACACCCATTGATTTACATATTACCATACTAGTGTCTGTTGTGCTCCGCTGCCTTTCCCATCCTCCACCCTCCCCCCTCCCCACCTCTCCCCTCCCCTAAATCTGTGCTGTTTTAAACCACTGAGT
>NW_025999960.1:20758731-20820731 GCF_001458135.2 Marmota marmota marmota | reverse complement strand
AACCCAGAATTCAGCCCTGAGTACGGTGCTTGCACGGCTGGCAGAAACTGCAGCGCTGTATCCCTGCGTGGCTATCTCCTCGTTTCCCAGCGCGCGCTGCAGACTCTAGCCGCGGGGCGATTTGCTGAATAAGCAGTGTTACCCTCCATGCGACAAACCTCTCACGTTTGAGTCCCTGTAGCCGATCCTCGTGTGATGGAAATCCTTCCTCCAGGTTCTGGAGCACCCCACTATTGCTGGAAATTCCTAACAAGATAGCCTTTAGCCGTCCTGACTTGTCATACTCCCACACAGTGAAGCAGCACACGGGGGCAATGCACTCCCCTCGCCGCCATCTTCCCTCTCGAAACTATTGTATTCTTGAAGTGTAAGAATTTATCTTCAACTGTTCTAAGACTGGTACAGTCTCCTCACGGACCTTTGCACACGCTGATTCCTCTTACTGGCTTAATCTTCAAATATTTACTGGATCCCCTCCCCCTTGGGTCCAGTGTCTCACAGGAGCCTCTGGGAGAAACATGCCTACCCAGGAATTTAAAAAGACAGGGGCAAGAGTCATTAAGTTTGAAGCATGAGCATGAGAGACCAGGAAAGGCTGGATCCAAAGGTGATGGAGGAAACAAAGGATTGATTCTTCCCCAACACCGTATCTTTAATTTTTAATATCACTCTGGTGTATTTTATTCTGTGTCTACTGCATTAATTATTGAAAAATGAACTTATTATACACATAGTCTTCAAATGCTTCATTATTTAGCTAATACATATGGGGTACTGTGCCTTTCTTACATCATCTTCTCCAGGAACACAAATTCTTATTTGATCATGGAATTCTTGATCAACTCAACTTTCTAGGAAAAGCTCTAAATGTAATTCTTGATAATTAGTGACTACTACCTTTATTAGTATTTTGACAAAAAATTATAAATGTACAAATATTAAAGAAGGTATCTATATTCTACATATTTCAGTTAGTTGCTAAACATTATCACTAAATATGTTTTTATATATCAGTTATCAAGTTAACTACTAAATATATGTGCAAATATTATAGATAGATAGATAGATAGATAGATAGATAGATAGAACAATCTGAGAGAGATACAAAAATGCACCATAGTGAACAATAGGATAGAATGAATAGAAGTTGAAATATAATATAAAATAAGTTGAAATTACTTGCCTATTACCAAATATTGATGGTTAAAAGTAAGTGTTGAGTACAAAATGGTATTCTCAATTTGTTTAAACCAAAAGTCATGCAGTTGTTCAATGCTGCATGGAGAAATACATGTTTTCTTCTCCTCCCATGGAACTGCAAATTCCCTCTCAAAGTCCTTTATACTTCATCTCAAAACACCCAGGAAAATATTTCCTTTTTATCTTTCCCCAACATCATTTAACATCTGGAGCCCTGATACATTCCAAGCATCATCTTAATATCATATCTTTAGATGAAAGTTCTGCTTTATAAATGAAAAAAATTCTAGAGTTATTTTTGATAAACTATTTTGATATTTCTCAGAGGGCCAAATCCATAAAATTTCCCTAGGAATAAAGTATACCACCTTAAATGTATTTTGTTTCACATAATATCGGAAAAAAAATTTGAAGCAAATAAATTCTTAATTACCTTGTGGGTAAATAATGGGGCTCTAATGAATCTGTGTACATGATAAATTTGGGCAATCATATTTTAATTGGTTAATTATGAGACCTATGTCCCAGGAGAAAATAGATTATTCAGCAAAATGTTAACTATGCATTTGGGGAAGGGTGAAGCCCAGGAAAAATACACTGTTATCTTCTGATTTTCACTTTCATGTGTTGCATGCATTACTCTGAAGACTGGAAGGAAAATCAGATTAAAAAATACAAAAAGCATGTTATGCCACACAAAAAAACAGAATCATCTAGAGGTGTGCTTTTTCTCCACATCCTCTCCATCAATTATTGTTGTCTGTATTCCTGTTAACTGCCATTCTGACTGGAGTGAGATGAAATATTAGAGTAGTTTTGAAGTTTTGATTTGCATTTCTTTAATTACTAGAGATGTTGAACATTTTTTCATATATTTGTTGATTGATTGTATCTTCTTCTGAGAAGTGTCTGTTCAGCTCTTTAGCCCATTTATTGATTTTGTTGCATGGTTGTTGTTTTTTGTTGTTGTTGTTGTTGTTTCGTTTGTTTTGGTTTTGGTTTTTGGTTTGTTTTTTGTTTTTTGTGTTTTGTTTGTTTGTGTGTGTGTGTGTGTGTGTGTGTGTGTGTGTTAAGTTTTTGGAGTTCTTTATATCCTGGAGATTAGTGTTCTATTTGACATCTGTGTTGCAAAAAAATTTTCTCCCAAAATGTAGGCTCTCTCTTCACCACATTGATTATTTCTTTGGCTGAGAAGAAACTTTTTAGTTTGAGTCCATCCCATTTATTAATTCTTGATTGAATTTCTTGCCCTTTAGAAGTCTTGTTAAGACAGTTTGGGCCTAATTTGAAGTGATGAAGATTTGGGTCTACTTATTCCTCTATTAGGAATAGGATCTCTGGACTAATTCTTAGGTCCTTCATTCACTATGAGTTGAGTTTTTTTGCATGGTGAGAGATAGGGGTTTATTTTCATTTTGCTGCATATGGATTTCTAGTTCTTATAGCACCATCTGTTGAAGAGTCTATCTTTTCTCCAATGTATGTTTTTGGCACCTTTGTCTAGTATGAGGTAACTGTATTCATGTGGGTTTATTTCTGTGTTTTCTATTTTGTACCATGGGTCTAAATGTCTATTTTGGTGCCAATACCATGACGTTTTTTTATTATACCTTTTTAGTATAGTTTAAGTTCTGGTATTGTGATGCCTCCTGCTTCACTCTTCTTGCAAAGGATTTTTGGCTATTCTGGGCCTCTTATTTTTCCAAATAAGTTTCATGATTGATTTTTCTATTTCTATAAAGAATGATGCTGGGATTTTAATTTGAATTGAATCTGTATAGCACTTTGGGTAGTATGAACATTTTGACCATATTAATTTTGTCTATCCAAGAGCCTGGGGGATCTTTCCATATTCTAAGGTCTTCTTCAATTTCTTTCTATGGTGTTCTGTAGTTTTTATTGTAGAGGTCTTTTCTTTTTGTTAAACTGATTTCCAAGTACCTTTTTTTTGAGACTATTGTGAATGGGATAGTTTCTAATTTCTCTTTCAGAGAATTCATCACTGATGTATTGAAATGCATTTAATTTATAGGTATTGATTTTATATCCTGCTCCTTTGATTTAATACATTGTATCTGTGTTCTCTTTCACATTCAAGCATTTTTTTCATTTCCTTCTTGTTGTCTTTTGCAAACCCTTATTCATTTAGTAGCATATTACATAGTCTCCAGGTGTTAGAGGAGCTTTTTTTTTTTAATTTTATCATTGGTTTCTAATTTCATTTCATTATGATCTGATAGAATGAAGGGTAGTATATCTACTTTTTTGTATTAGGTAAAAGATGCTTTGTGGCATAATATATGGTCTATTTTAGAGGAGGATCCATGTGCTACTGAGAAGAAAGTATACTCATTCTTTGAAGGATAAACTATTCTATATATGTCAGTGAAGTCTAAGTTATTGATGTATTAATGAATTCTATAGTTTCTTTGTTCAGCTTTTGTTTGGACAATCTATCCCCTGGGGAAATAAGTGTGTTAAAGTCACCCAGAATTATTGTGTTGTGGTCTATTTGAATCTTGAACTTGAGAGGAGTTTGTTTGATGAATATAGATGCTCCATTGTTTGGGCATATAAATTTATTATTGTGTGTCTTGTTGATGAATGGTTCTCTTAAGCAGTATGAAATATCCTTCTTTATCCCTTTTCATTAACTTTGGCTTCAAGTCTACTTTATTTGATATAAGGATGGAAACCCAGCTTGCTTCTGCAGACGTGAGTGGTATGCTTTTTTTTTTCCAAATTTTCACCTTCAGTTTGTGGATGTCTTTTCCTAAGAATCTCCTACAAACAAGCATATTGTTTGTTCTTTTTTTTTTTAAATCCAATCTGCCAGTCTATGTATTTTGATTAGTGAGGTTAGGCCATTAACATTCAGGGTTACTTTTGAGACATGATTTGTATTCCCAGTCATTTTTGTTTATTTTTGGTATTTAACTTGCCTTGGTTTCTCCTTTGATTAGTTTTTCCTTTAGTGTAATACCTCCCTTTGCTGATTTTCATCATTGTTTTTCAATTCCTCTTCATGGAATATTTTGCCAAAGACATTTGTAGTGAAGATTTTGAGTTCTAAATTCTTTTAACTTTGTCAACATGGAAGGTTTTTATTTTGTCATTAAATCTAAAGCTTAATTTTGCTGGATATAAGATTCTTAAAATCAGCATACTACAGTGATGCAGCCATATCAATGTTTATAGCAGCGCAATTTACAATAGCCAGACTATGGAACCAACCTAGGTCTCCCTCAATAGATAAATGGATTAAAATATTTGGTATACAAACTCAATGGAATATTACTGGATTTAAAGAAAAGTAAAATTATGACATTTGGCAGTAAATGGTTGGAGTTGGAGACTATAATGCTAAGCTAAATAAGTCAATCCCACAAAACCAAAGGCTGAATGTTTTCTCTAATATGTGGATGCTAATTCACAATAAGGTGGGGGCACTAGGGAAGAATAGCATTAGCTTAGATTAGGTAGAGGAAAATGATGGGAGAGGAGAGGAGGGGATGTGGGGATAGGAAAGACAGTAGAATGAAACAAACATTATTACTGTGTGTATATATGTGATTACATGACCAATATGATTCTGAAACATGTGCACTCAGAAAAATGAGAAATTTTACCCAACTATGTATGGTATATCAAAGTGCATAGATGCATTCTACTGTCATGTATAACTAATTAAAATAATTTAAAATTTTTAAAATTAAAAAAAAAAAAAGATTCTTGGTGGGCATCATTTTCTTTCAGAGCTTCATATATGTTTTTCCAGGATCTTCTAGTTTTCAGAGTCTGGGTTGAAAAATCTGCACATAATGTAATTGGTTTTCCTCTATATGTAATCTGATCCTTTCTCTCATGGCTTTTAATATTCTCTCCTTATTCTGTATGTTAGACATTTTCATTATAATGTGCCTTAGTGTGGATCTGTTGTGATTTTGTACATTTGGTGTCCTGCAAGCCTCCTGAATTTGGTTTTCCAATTCATTCTTCATGTTTGGAAACTTTCCTGATATTATTTCATTGAATAGATTGCTCATTGAATAGATTGCCCATTCCTTTGGTTTAGAGAGAGAGGGGGGAAAAAATCTTGAAGGAAGAAACAGGTATTGTTTTGGTTGGAGATCAGTATCTTTCCTGCTTCCCTTCTCATCCAATAGGTAGGGTCATCTGTTGTTAGCTGGTATCTCTGTCCTCAGGATGGTGAAGGTAACAAGGGTGTCACTTTGCAGTGGTAGCAGCTGCTGGGGAAAGGGGAGAGTTATAAGCTGGGTAACTGGCGAGCCAGAGTTCCAAACTGAGAGTTGCCCCCACTAAAGTTGGTGATGAAGGTGACCAAAGGTGGAGGCGCATGCTTTCAGAGGTGAGTTATCAGGTTGCAGGGGTAGCCAAGCCATGGTGTTGTTGGAAGATAAGCTCCGAGAGCAGCTCGGAGTGTGCAATGTGTGGCTGTCTGTTGACTTCAGAGCCTGTGTCAAGTTCTCCAGTGCAAGCAGGCTACTGCATGTATGGGACTATCTTTGCTACTGCTGACTCTCAAGATGGTGGCGACTGGGGGAGCCCCACATTGGTAGATGGGGATCCATATGGGAATGGTAGCCTGAGATCCTACTCATAGAAAGCTGCCAGGTCTTGTGTGGGAGTGGTGTCCTGATTTCTCCTTGGGTTGGTGGCTGAAAGTTCTGCCCAGGTGGTGCTGGTGCTGATGGTCTTGCTCAGGTACCCGGTAGTCCTGCGTAGGTGAGTAGTTGAGAGACCTACTTTGACGCTGAGGCCTAGAGCCCTGGAAGGGCACAGGACCATGATTCCTGCATGGGAGCAGGAATATCACTATCTGAGAAGCAGTATTCTCATTACTTGAGTCCCATGTCACAGAGTGACATAGAATGCTTCCTCCCTCTGGCCTGCCATCTTGGATCTCTCCTGTCTTCTCATTTTGACTTGAAAATTTTGCTTCAGTTTTTTTAAGTTTTTGCATTGCTTAACGGTAACTGAAGCAAAAAATCTCTGAACCAGTTCATACATAAGGTGAAGTGGCATTTTTTTTGTTGTCATTACATGAATATTAATTTTACCTTTGAGTAACATTTTAATTGTTCATTTAATATGTATTTTCTTTGTGGTTTTGATAAAGCTAGTTTCATAAATGTGTTACTTTTTTCTAGTTTTCATTGATTACTTATGGTACATAGTATATGTTTTGAGGTATTTTAGGTGTTTTTTTTCTCATCTCGCCTATTTAAAAGATAAAATGATGCATTATATTTCAAAGTTTCTTTATAATCAGATATCTTTGTATTTCTCCTCTTGTCCTAGTATCTTTTAATACTATTGACTCATTACAGTAGGATTTATACATGTTTATATCTTATGGAGATTTTGATATATCATTAAGGAAATAATTTTTCCATCATTTTATATTTTACAAATACTTTAAAAATATGTATTCTTTAAATAAATTGTTTATGCATCAAATGTTTAAAATAAAATATTAAAAACATATTGTAAATATTTAGGTGACATAGATTTTTGAACTATTTATATTTTTATATTTTTAATGGTTTTTATATAAATGTATATTTAGGTAAACTGAATGTTTGCTAATTAATTTAAAAAAAAACTATTTCAAATTGTCTTAATTTCTTACTGGACAACTATGACTATATAATAAAGGAAATAATTGTGACATTTGTACATACACATGATATAATCTGATGAATTTTATTTACACTACCTCCCTTTCCTTATCCATCACCCTGATCTCCTCTCTTTATTCTATTTGTTTCCCTTTCATTTTCATGAGATCTTCCACTCTTCTTTCCATTTTTTCTCCCTACCTTTCATATATGAAAATAAGCAAACAAACCAAAGCAACACTTGACTGAGTTTGGCTTATTTCACTTAACATAATGTTCTCAAATTCCATTCATTTTCCTACAAATGACATAATTTTATTCTTTGTGTCTGAATAAAACTTCATTGTGTAAGTATGCCACATATTCTTTATTCATTTATCAACTGGTGGATACCTAGGCTGGCACCATAATTTTGCTATTGAAAACTGGGCTGCTATAAGCCCCCATACATATCTCCATAGTGAGTGTACTAATTTGTAAGTCCACCAAGAGTGTGTAAGTACTTTTTTTTCTCTTCTCACCATCTTGCCAGCATTTATTATTATTTGTATTTGTGATGAAGGTGTTCTAACTGGCATGAGATCAATTCTCAGTGTAGCATTGGTTTGCTCTCTTATTGCTAAAACTGTTGCATTTTTTTCCATATATTTCTTACTATTTGTTTCTTTTGGGGGGAAATTTCTTATTTAATTTATTTGGCCATTTGTTGATTGGTTTTGGGTTTTTTGTTTGTTTGTTTGTTTTGTTTTTGTTTTTGATGTTAAGTTTTTTTGAGTTTTTATATATTACAGATATTCCACTGTCAGAGAGTAGATGGAACATATTTTGTGTAGGTGTCCCATGCTCATATTTTCTTTGCTGTGCAGAAGCTTTTTAACTTGATGCCATTTCATTATTTCATTATTGTTATTATTTCCTGAGCTTTAGATAATGAGGAAGTTATAGCCAGTGTTTTCATGTTGGAGTGTTTCCCTTATTTTCTTCTAGAAACTGCAAACTTTCAGGTACTTGATTCATTTTGAGTTGATTTTTATTTATCTGCATATGGATATCCAGTTTGCCTGGCACCATTTGTTAAAATGGCTGTCTTTCTCCAGCCTATGTTTTTGGTACCTTTATCAAGGATCAGATGGCTATATTTATGTGGGGTTGTCTTTGTGTTTTCTTTTTCATTGGTTTATGTGTCTGTTTTAATGAAAATACCATGCAGCTTTTGTTATTGCATTTCTGAATTATAATTTAAAATCAGAGAATGTGATGCCTCCAACATTGCTCTTTTTCTTACAATTGTTTTGGCTATTGTAGGTCTTATATTTTTTCATATAAATTTTAGTACAGTTGTTTTGTAATTCTGGAAGAATGTTATTATATTTTGATGGGGATTGCATTGAATCTGTAGATCACTTTCAGTAATGTGGCCACTTTAGCATTAGTAAGCCTGTCTATAAAAAAACATAGTAAGTCTTTTCATCTTCCAATATTGTCTTTAATATCTTTCATCAGCATTCTAAAATTGTCATTGTAGAGGTCTTTCAGTTCCTTAGACTTAACCATAGGCATTTTATTTTTATTATTTGAAGCTATTGTGAAAGGGATTATTTTCTGATTACTTTTTTAGTGAATTTATTATTGATTTTTGAAAGTTGATTTTTAATATATTACTTTGCTAATTTGTATATTAGTTCTAGAAGTCTTCTAATAGAGATTTTTGTACCTTCTAAGTATCAGATCATATCATCGACAAACCCTGAAATTTGACTTCTTCTTTTCCTAGTTGTATCCCTTTCATTTTCTTTTTTTTGCTTCATTGATCTGGCTGAAATTTCACATACTATATATATAGAGTGATGACAGTGGACACATTTGACTTATTCCTGATTTTAGAGAAAGTGTTTTTAGTTTTACCCCATTCAGTATGATGTTGGCTTCAAGTTTGTCTATTTAGCCTTATTATGTTAAGGTAATTTTCCCTTATCTCTAACTTCTTCAATTTTGTTGTCATGAATGAGTGCTGAATTTTGTTGAAGGCTTTTGCAAAATCTATTGAGATAATCAAGACACTTTTCATTTACTTATGTTTATGTGGTGGATTACATTTATTGATTTGTATATATTGAATCATTCTTTCTTCCATGGCATGAAACTAACTCGATTGTGATATTCAATATTCTTAATGATTTGTTGAATACAGTTTGCTGTTTATTAAGAATTTTTGCATCTATATTCATAAAAATATTAGTCTGTAGTTTTCTTTCCTTGAGGTGTCCTGATCTAGTTTAGGTATAAGGGTGATAACTAAAATGAATTTTGAAGTGTTCCATCCCTCTTTCTATTTCATGAAGCAATTTTAGGAGGAATGGCATTAATTATTCTTTAAAAGCTTGATAGATTTCACCAGAGAATCTATTTGATCATAGGCTTTTCTTTGTTGAAGGCTTTTTAATTTCTGCTTCAATCACATAGCTTGTTCTTTTTTATTTTTTTATACCTTTTTGGTTTATGTCTTCTTGGTAATTCATATGCATGTAGAAGTTTATCCATTGCTTTCAGTTTTCTGATTTATTGAAGTACACATTTACAATACAGACCCTAGTTACTCTCTCAATTTCCATAATGTCGATGGTGGTATGTCCTTTTACATCTCTACTTTAATTAATGCGGGTTATTAGTTTGTTTAAGGGCTTATCAATCTTGTTTGTCTTTTCAAAGAACCAACTCTTCATTTTACTGATTTTTTGCATTTATTTTTATTCTCTATTTTAATAATTTCAGCGTTGATACTGATTATTTTCCTTCTTCTACTTCTCTTGAATTTTTTTCCCTTGATTTTCTAAGAACTTGATATGCATCATTAGGTTATTGATTTATTTATTCTTTTCTTTATTTGGGATCTTTCTTATTTATTTTTTATAGGCAGTCATTGCAACAAAGCTTTTCTTGTAGAACCACCTTTATAGTGTCCCAGATATTTTGATATGTCATGCATGTGTTCTCTTTTTATTCTTAAGCTTTTTAAATTTATAACCTCATTTCCTCATTTTTATATACTTTCTGTCATTTTTTCTTGTTTATTTATAATTTCATTCTACTATTATCTGGTAAAATGCAAGGAATTATATTGATTTCTTTTTTGTACTCTCTAAGACTTGCTTTGTGGTATAAAATATGATTTATTTTGTAGAAGGTTTTATGAACAGCTGAGAATAAAAGTAAATTTGTGTGTTTTTGGATGAAGTACTCTGCAGATGTCTATTACTTTAATTTAATTAATAATATTGAGGGGAGCAAAGAATTCTTTATTGATTTTATGATTGGTTGACCTTTTCATTAGTAGGAAAGGGGCATTAAAAATCTCTCAGTATTATTGTATTGGCTTTTATCTGAGTTATTACATTTGTTATTAAACAAATCATGTTTGTTTATGTAATTAGGTGCACCAATGTTTTGAGCATAAATATTTACTATCATTATATCTTCTTGTTGGATTTTTTCATTTTATAAAGTGACCATCTTTGTCTCTTATGATTAATTTGGGGTTTGATGTCTGTTTTATTTTTGTCTTCATTTGCATGGAATGTTTCTTTCTGTTTTAGACAGATTTTCCTCTGCTGTGACTATAAGACCTGAAAAAGAATTTTAAGAAGAAAAGTTTATTTGGGGGGCTCATGTTTTCAGAGGTCTCAGGCCAGAGACAGCTGGTTCCATTCCTTGCTGCACAAGGACAAAAGAGTGTGGTGGAGAAGTGGCTCAGGATAGCATACCAGTAAGGAGAGAGAGAGAGAGAGAGAGAGAGAGAGAGATAGAGAGAGAGAGAGAGAGAGAGCACTTCACTCAAGAAGAACAAAAGTTATAACCCAGGGACCACCTCCTCCATCTTCACCATACCTGCCTACTGTTACCACCAAGTTAACCTTTATCAGGGTATTAATACACTGATTGGGTTAAGGCTCTCATAATCCAATCTTTTCACCTCTAAAACCTTCTTCAGTGTCTCACACATGAGCCTTTGGGAACACCTAGTATCTAAAGCATAATGCCATTCTTTCACCATCATTCTGTGGCTATTTTTGCCTGCAAGATGAATCTTTTGTAAACAACATATATTTAGATCTTGTTTTTTAATTAATTATGCCAATCTATAAATTTTAATTGGAGAGTTGAGATTATATTTAGTGTTATTACACAGAGAGGTTTATAAATTCTTTAGCTATTGCTTAGCTATTCTTCTAAGAAGATTCATATATTCTTGAGCTCTGGAGTTTGTTTTTAATTTATTTTATGTGTATTTTTAAAACATTTCTGTAGTGCTACCTTAATATTTATGTAATCTTTTAGTTTATGCTTATCTTGGAAGGTTTTCAAGAAATAAAAAATGTTTCTTTTGATTTTGAAGTATATCTCTGCTCAATATGACAATCTTGGTTTATAGTTATTTTATTTAGTTACTTATTTGTACTTATTTTATTTAATAACTTTTATGTTTTGGAACACATAGTTCAACCCCTCATGGATGAGGGAGGGAGAAATAAAATTCTGAATGAGTTACCTCTAAATGTTACATGATATTTTTCTGTTGAGACTTCAAAAATTCTTTTTTTACATGTTAAACATATTTATTATACAAAGTATCATGGAAAAATTATTTTGACCTTCTCTATTCAGGGTTCTGAATGTGTCTTTCATCTGGACATCTATCTCATTCCAAAGTTTAAAAAAATTGTATTAACCAAATAGTTTATCCATAACCTGATCCTGTATCTCAGATCCCTGTTTGA
Organism: Marmota marmota marmota; assembly: GCF_001458135.2. Lineage (NCBI taxonomy): Eukaryota > Metazoa > Chordata > Mammalia > Rodentia > Sciuridae > Marmota > Marmota marmota. The sequence continues at coordinate 20,809,114 of NW_025999960.1, read as the reverse complement.
TTCCAATAGTTCTTAAATTTGATCTGTTAATGTTTTCTGTGAGCTCTTGTATATTCTGTTCATGGTTAATTATTTTCTTAATAAAGTCTGAATATTTTATGCCAGCCATATTGTCTTCTAGTTCTAAGATTCTGTCTTCTACTTGATCCACTCTATTGAAAAAGCTTCACCAGAATATTTAATTGATTTATTCTGCCTTTTATTTTCAAGATTTTAGTTTGATTATTTTTGAAATGTTTATCTCTTAATTGAATTCTCATTATATCCTGTATTGACTTCACTAATTTCCTCAGGTGTTTTTCAGTTCTCTTGAAATTCATTGGCTTTTTAGATAATCATTCTTTTGATTTATTTATATGGTATTTCATCAGTATGTTGGGAGTTACTTACTAAGAAAGTATGAACTTTAGAAGGTATTAATTACCTTGTTTTTTCATTCTTTTTTTGGTTCTGAAGACTTGTGCATTTGTTAGGATGTTTTTTCTTTCTCATTTTTATATGAGAGCAATTTTAGGGCACATCTTTCTCCTGGAAAAGTACCTTGGGTTATTATGTTATGAATAGTGAATATATTTCCAGTATATACATAGTTTAGTATACCTGCTAGTTTTTTGGTGCTTATTAATATGTATTATTTCACAGCTTGAGGATTCCACTTTTTAAATCTCGCAAGAGTAGGGTTCCTCTATTATGGCTGGCAGTTGTATTCTATATAATCAATGTATATGGGATATACCTTCTGCTGTGGGATTTTAGACTGCAAAAGTCTGTATTCTCTAAAAGGGTTAGATAGAAGCTCCTGCTAGGTATAGTTTCCAAAATCTTTCTGTAATTTCTTGTTGATAGGAACACAATTCCGTGAGTTGAACCTATGTCCCCCTTTAGCCATTCTTACTTGAGGTCTTGTCATTGGTTTGGGGGTTTTGTTTCCCTTATTCTTTGTGTTGAAGTATTGCTGAAGTTTGAACATGGTTGTGTTGTGCGTATAGCAAGAGTCACTGTAACTGGACTGGGTTGAAGTGTACCTCCTCAGCAGAGTGTGTACCATGTAAACTTATCATCAAACCACATCCCCAGTCCCATATAAAAGAGGGAGATAAACAATTGCAATGATAGCAGTGAACAATATATAGCATTAGAGCAAATTCTGTTTGCCTCTTATGACCTACACTAATAATCACAAAAACAGGAATGGCAGGGTCAGAAAATTAATAGCAGGTAGAACAACAAATATTTTGGAACTAAATAGAGCACTAATGTAAAGTTTTCAGCAACCTCCAGAATATAAATAACAAAAACAACATGAATAGTGAGTCAGAAATTTCATAAACTAAATAGTTTGAAGAGATGGTAAAAATACAGTTAGTTAAGAGAAAAGAAAATGGGGGTAGAGTTTAGAATATGGAAAAGTTGAAATGAGAAAAAGCAAGAGAGGGAGCACCTATCTGAAAGCATAGAGAAGAAGAAAAAGCAAAATAGCAATAAAAAGTATATTTGTGTATAATTCAGAGAGAGAGAGAGAGAGAGAGAGAGAGAGAGAGAGGGAGGAAAAGAGATTTTGACTATTGGAGGCAAAAGAAAAGAACAAACTAAACCAAACAAAGTAAAAGAAAAAGAAAAACAGAAAACTCACCAGCCAGCAGGGAACAAAACAAAATAGCAAAAGGATAACAAAAAGAAGAAGATGAAACTAAAAAAAGAAATGAAAATGTATGTTTTTGTATTTGCATAAGCCCAACCTGCAAATGCAATGATAATAACTAAAAATTCTTAATAAAAAGTTAAAGAATTGTGTACCCTGAGGTGACTAAAATTATAGACACCAAGATATATTCAATATATATGCCATGCTGCTCTTTTTTTCACATTTTATTGGATTGTGCACCCTTTGGAGATGACAAGAGCTGGGGTTACTTAACATTTCTTTGTTTTGTGTCCTGGGACCAAAGCTGGTTGAAATGGCTTTCAGCTTCCCTGCTCACCAGTGAAAGGTAAGATAGAATGGGAAGTATCATCTATTGAAACTTTTTTCTAGAAAGACTAGATCCATGCACTCCCAGGGTGGGGCTGATACAGAGTTCTAAATGGAAAGTTCCTATGGTTGAGGTCTAGCTCTGATTGCAACTTTGAAAATTTGTTGAGTGATACCTATTTTGAAGAGATAATATCAACAGATCTCTAAGGCTAGAAAAATGCAGCTATCTGATGGGCACCTGAATCTTGCCCCCGCTCCAAGACTTCTATTTATTAGCAGAATAATCAGCTTTCTTAGGTATAGGTGATATAGCAGGTATTGTGCATTATGATAATAGAGAATTTTACAACTTGTAACTCTTGAGTCATTTGTAAGTCCAGAAGAATAAATTTTCCAGTTGATGTTTTATTTGGCATGGCCATGCTCTGAATTCTGATATATCTACAGATAAAAAGAAAAATTAATGTCAATTTATAATACATATATAAGACCACCAAATACATTTTTGGTGCTCTTATTCTGCATAAAGTTCATCACTAGACACATTCAACAGGAAATGGTAAAACAGCTGTCCATCAGAAGTGACAGCTTATATCAGAATGTGTTAGGGAAGGACAGGATTAATTTGTGTCCAATTACTATAAAAGTATGTTTTAACCTCAGTTCTAATAATTCTCTCTCATATGTTTTTGGTTAATTAGTTAAACACAAAATGCAGTTTAAAAAAATAGTTATAAAAATGGTAATGATAACAGTTTGGCTTTATTGTGCTTGAGAAAGATGAAACAAGTTGTCAAAACAAATAGAAAATTTGAAAAGTTAGTGACCATAAAATAAAAATCCTAAATCTGTCATTGGAAAATATTGTTTAGCCTTAAGTCAATTTTTAAAAAGTGATTTTTTGATCTACATTCACAGAAAAATAATCAAACAAAAATGTTATATTCGGGGGAAATTCAGTGAAATCTTTCTTCTTGTGCCATGATGATAAATTAGCCCGTTTAGCTCTTCTCTGACTGATGTTGATTCAAGTTGATACAATTTTCTTGGGCAAAAATAGCTCCCAAGGGCCATCTCATTTATCATGGAAGCCAGAGTGAAATACACCTTCCTAGGGCCAGGAATTTGTTGGAAAAGCTGACAACTGTGTGGGCTTCATGAAAGCAGTAGTTGAAGGTTAAGGCAGAATTGAAAGAAGCCTGACTTAGCATTGAAGGAGTCCCCCATCATCTTTGACTCAGGTCACAAGACCAGAAGAGTTCTATGAATTTTTTTTTTTTTTTTTTGCTTCAGATGTTTAAAAACATTCTTACGAGTTACTGTCTGAGTACTGACATGGGAAAATAGAGACCATTGTGATTATGCACAATAATGGAAGAAGTCTCATAAAAAAATTACTTTAGTAAAGTCTCTAAATCAGTATGACTACAGTCCTCAACAAACAACAGCCACAGAATTGTCAAGGAAAAAGAATTTGATTCCCAGAGTAACCACATTATATTATTCAAAATGTCATTTAAAAGATAAAAATTAAAAATAAGAACAGAGTGACAAGGCTTGCACAAAAATAAGAAAGTATGGACTAGTCACTGGGGTTTGGAAGTAGGAAGATACAAGAAAGAAATTGTCAGGAAAAGATCCTCAGAATGTGCAGACATTGGCCACATTAGATGGTGACTTCATATCCACTGTGTTCAAAGAGCTGAATGTAACTATGGACAAATACAAAAACCACAAGAATGTTGAATAACTAAAAAATATCAACAAAGTGACAAAGAATATAATAGCAAGTTAAGTAGAAATTTAAATTTGCAAAGCATAATAGCTAAAATAATTTTTAAAAATATTTAATTTTTAGTTGTAATTGGACACAATACCTTCATTTTATTATTTATTTATTTTTAATATTTATTTTTTAGTTTTAGGTGGACACAATATTTTATTTTTATATGGTGTTGAGAATTGAACCCAGGGTTCCGCATGTGCAAGGCGAGCACTCTACCACTGAGCCACAACCTCAGCCCTAAATTAAAGAATTTTAAAGGACTTCACCAGCAGATTTTAGTGCCCAAGAGAAAGCAGGAAAGAGCCTGGAGCGGCTGAATTCAGGCTCCTGTTCGCCTGCATCTCGCAGACAAACCGCTGTGACTCAGCGCTAAACGCTCCCGCTGAAACAACTTGTCGGCTCCTCCTGAACCTGCCGAGGTTAATACCAACAGAGCCTTCATAGGCAGTGGCCACAGGATTGAGATGGGGCTTGGGAGAGCCAGTCAGGACCCACCCGTTGCATCGGTCACCTGGCAAAGGGAGAGAACTGTCGCCATTCGCATGGGATATCACCATGGCAGAGAACTGACATCACCAGAATGCAGCAGAGGAGATAATTTCACTGAAACCAGCGGCAGCAGGTGTGTAACCCCCTAGCCCTCCCTCTCCACACAGCGGGGAAACCTCAAGGGCCCCTCCCAGCTCAGACCAAGGGAATCGGGAGCAGCACGCAACCCCGGCTACCGCTCCCACCAGCGCTGACAACTGAGGTCTCTTGCATCAGCTACCGGGGCGTGGCTACCAGAGGGCAAGCAAAATACACTGAGGGTTCTCAGCCCCACACTCCACAACCTTAGAGTCTGAGAAAGCAGGAAAAATCCTGAATATTGGAAAAATGATATTATAGAGTTAGAGGAGATACAGAAAAAAAAAGATTAAAAGTATCTGAGTCTATAGTACTTGCAGTATATAAATATACATTTTGGGAAGCCAGAGGAAGAAATGAAAGGATAAACAGAATATTTGGAGTAATAATGGTTAAATTTCCCCAATTTCATGAAAGACATTGATTTACATATTCAAGAGGCTCAATAAACTTCAGTTAGGATAAACTAAAGAAAACTACAAAGAGATACATTAAATTCTGATGTCTTGAGCCACCCAATTTCTGGTTTTTAATACAGCAGCACTTATAAATAAATGTATTTTCTTATAATTTCACTTTGGAAAGGTTTAGATTGATTTCCAATTATTTCCTTTTTTGACTTTTAGAATAATCATTTTCAGATAAATTTTGAATAAGATTATAAAATTTTGCTTCATTTATATTTAATGTCTACAACTACCCTCTATGTGTGTGTGTGTGTGTATATGTATATATATGTATATATATATATATATATTTGTTTTGGTCCTGGGAATTGAACCCAGGGGCACTTAACCACTGAGCCACATCCCCAGCCCTNGGGCCATCTCATATATCATGGAAGCCAGACTGAAATATACCTTCCCAGGGTCAGGAATTTGTTGAAAAAGCCTTTAGAATACCATAGGCTTTTACTTGTGGCAATTGTGTGAGCTTCATGAAAGCAGTAGTTGAAGATTAAGGCAGAGTTGTAAACAGCCTGACTTACATTGAAGGAGTCCCCTTTCTTTGAGTCAGGTCACAAGATCAGATTTCTACTTATTTTTTCCTTTTTTCCTTTTTTTTTAGGGGGCTGGAACACTACAGATGTTTAAAAAAAATTCTAAGGAGTCACTATCTGAGTACCGAGATGAAAAAATGGAGACCACTGTGATTGCACCTGATAATGGAAGGAGTCTTATAAAAACTAATAAAGTCTCTAAATCAATATGACTGCAGTCTTCAACAAACAACAGCAGGAAAACTCGGCAAGGGAAAAGAATTAAATTCTCAGAATAACCAAATTATAATATTAAAAATGTCCAGTTTTAAAAAAATAATAGTAACAGGCTTACAAAAAAATTTAAAAAGTATGGCCTAGTCAATGGGGTTTGGAAATGGGGAAGATACAAGAAAAAATTGTCAAGAATAGATCCTCAGAATGTGCAGACATTTGACATATTAAATAAGTACTTTATATCCAATGTGTTCAAAGAGCTGAATGTAACTATGGGCAAATATAGGAAGCAGTAAAATGAAAAATAAATAAATGAAAATAAATAAATAATGTATTTAACATTTCTTCCTTTGGTGTCCTGGAATCAAAGACTGGAGTGGCCTGAAATCAAAATTGGTTGAAATGGCTCTCAGCTTCCCTGCTCACCAATAAAAGGTAAGATAGAATGGGAAGTATGAACTATTGAAAACTATTAAAAACCAAAAAAATAAATAAATGAAAAATATCAACAAAGTGACAGACTACAACAGCAAATCAAACAGAAATTTCAATCTGCAAAGTACAGAGCTAAAAAAAACTTACAAAGGACTTCAAGAGCAGCTTTTAGTGCACATGAGAAAGAAGGGAAAATATTGAATGTAGGTAGGAAAATTGAAATTATGTAGTTAGAGGATACAGAAATAAAAAAGAACAGAGAAAAAGTATCTGAGACAATAGGACTTGCAGTGTATACGTTTTAGGAGGCCCAGAAGGATGAAAAAAAAGGGCAAAGAGATTATTTGGAGAATTAACTTGTTAAAATTCCTCAATTTGAAGAAGGACATGGATTTACATGTGCAAGAGGTTCAATAAATTCCAGTTAGGAAAATCTCAAAAAACTACAAAGAATAGGTTAAAATCCAACGTCTAGAGCCACCCAATTTCTGGTTCTCAATACAGCAGTACTTATAAATGAATGTGTTTTCTTACAATTTTACTCTGGAAAGGTTTACATTGGTTTTCAAATATTTCCATTTTTTGACTTTTAGAATAACCATCTTCAGATAAATTTTGAATAAGATTTTATAATTTTGTTTTATTTACCTTCAATATCTACCATTACCCTCTATGTATCTATATATCTGTATTAATTATGTATGATAGTATAAGGTTATCATTTATCATTTAATTTAACATTTACAAGCTTTGTTCACATTTCTCATTTTCTCTTTTGTGTTTTTGCTTGAATATTATAATCTTATAGAATATCTTATTTCATTTATTTATGAAGCATTTGCTACAATATGAAATTCATAGACAAAATAATAATAGAATTATAATTTTGTGTTGGTATTATGTATGTTGGATTAAATTAGCAATGACCAATTTGCTTTTTTAATAAAATCTTTGTTATCTATATATATCTATAACATATATATAATATATAATATATATATATATATATGAAATAGCCATATATATATATATATATATATATATGTACACACACACACACACACACACACACACATATATATATATATATATATATGGTTGTTATCTATAGGTAAAAAAAAAACATTGAAAACAGTTATTTAGAACAATATGTCATAAAAGAAAGATGGGAGGATGTACACTCCACACCACATATACTAAAATTCAATGACACAGAGAAGTTTAGTATAGTCCTTGTGAAAGTATGACATGCAATTTCATAAAGTGTTTAATTTTTTCATAAATAATTAAAAATGGCAGGAAATGATGATAATTTTTATAAAAACATTGAATGTCAATGGTCTCAACTCTTCAATTAAAAGACAGACTGGCAGATTGGATTAAAACAAGGCTCAATTATCTGGTGTTCATAATAAATTCACGTGACAGGAAAAGGTAGCCATAGGTTGAAATTGGAGGAGTGGAAAAAGATATGCCATGGAAAATGAAAGCAAGCAGGAGTAACTACCATCATAGCTGTAAAATCAGACATCAAGAAAAAATTAGAAGAGACAAGAAAGGTCACTTTATATTGGTTAAGTAAACTATCCAACAAGAAGCATATAACAATTGTAAATACTTCTGCCCAATACCTAATTACATAAAAGAAATAATACTTAAAGTCTCAGATACACTAAATACAATAATATTAGGTGATGTCACTATTTCAATCCAATTAATAGATAGTTTATTCAGACAAAAACTATTAACAACATTATTAAAAAATGGAACTAACAGACATCTATAGACTATTTCATCCCACAACAAATGAATTCACATTTTCTTAGCTGTACATGGAAACTTGTTCAAAATAGAACATATTTGGGGACACAAATCAAGTTTTATAAAATACAAAATTAGAGGTAATACCTTTTATCCTATCCTATCATAATAGGGTGAAATCTTAAATTGATAACAAAATAAAAAACAAACCATTTTAAGGTGTGGAGATTGAATAATACCATTTGGATGAGGAATGGGTCATATGAGAAATTAAAATAAAAAAATACTAATTCAAAACCAATAGAAAAGAGGAAATAATTAAATCAGAGACCAAATTAATAAAATATAAAATAAAAGTGAAGCTAATATCATCCTGATACCAAATCTAGATAAAGGTTTTAAAAAATACTGCATTAGATATGAGGTTCTATTTATATTCAGGCAATGGATTACTTTACCATTAAATTTTATTTGAAAACCATTTCTTTTTAAAAAAAAAAATATTTATTTATTTATTATTTATTTATTTAATTTGCATTACAATTCTTAATACACCATTATATCATAATTTATCATATCTCTGATTATATATAAGGTATGTTGAAACTAAATTGAAAAACATTTTTTGACAAAGTTCTTAAAGGATTGTTTGACCTGCTGATTTCTCAGGGTGTAAATAAAGGATTTAGCATTGGGGCAACAGAGGTATTGAGCACAGCAATGCCCTTGGCCAACGCTTTTCCTTCTTTGGCTGAAGATTTGACATACATGAAAATGCAGCTTCCATAAAAAATGGAGACAAAAATCATGTGTGAGGAGCAAGTGCTAAAGGCCTTTTTCCTTTGCTCAGCAGAGGGGATTCTCAAAGTTGTCTTAATGGTGTACACATAGTGAACTATCACTAATGTTAACGTTGAAATGAGAGTTAATATTACCAGGAGAAATGCCAAGAGCTTTAGGAAGGATGTGTCTGTGCAGGAGATCAGGAGCATAGGATAGGAGTCACAGGTGAAGTGGTCAATGATGTGGGAGTCATAGAAATCCAGTTGTAGTCCCATGATCACAGGTGGAAAGGTGGTGAGAAAGCTGGTCAGCCAAGAACCAAGGACAAGCAGAGTGCAGATCCTGCTGTTCATTTTTGTTGGGTAGTGCAGAGGCTTGCAGATAACCACATAACGGTCATAGGACATGGCAGTCAAAAGGAAAAATTCTGTTTCACCAAGCAGTACGAGGAAAAACATCTGGGCCACGCAAGAATTGTAGGAAATGGTCTTATCACCTTTTATGATGCTGACCAGGTATCTAGGAATAGAAACTGTTGTGAATGAGATTTCTAGGAAAGAGAAATTCCTAAGGAAGAAATACATGGGTGTTTTTAGGTGCAAGTCCACCAGAGTGAGGGTGATAATGTTAAGTTTCCAGTAATGCTCAGTATGTAGATGAAAAATAGAAAGAGAAAAATGAAAATATTTAGCTTTGGGTCTTCTGTTAATTCCAGAAGAATGAGCTCAGTTGCAGATATTTGATCTTTCATTTTTTTATTGTTCATTTCTTCCAAGTCTAAAAATGCAAATAAGGAACAATTCTTTAAGGTGGTTAGGACTACCTTTACATCACATCTCCTGAGTTGGGAAACACAAAAGGCATGTAAAAAAAAAAACCAATAAATTAACCATTAAGATATACTAATTTTAAAAAATACACATTAACCCCAACAAAATAATCTATGTTTGTTACCTGCTTTATACATCCCCAGCCATTTAATAGAAAGTTAGTCTGTTGATAGGTTTAATAAGAGTGTCTATATGAAAATTATACTTTTGGAATATGCCCTATTTCCTTTAAATATTTGACAATATGTGTGCAAAAAAAATTATAGAAAATTTTAAAACATAAAATACACTTTTGTTGTTAAAATACTATTCCAATGGGCACACATTCTGAATTTCTGAACATGGAACATTTTGAAGTATGTTTCTTAATTTTCCATGATTCTCAGTGCCCCTCTTAACAGTATATAGTATTATTAACTTTACAAATAAACCAGGACCATTAAATATTACTTAAATAATTTGAAAAAAACAAACTCGGAATTTTCCAAAATATTAAAAATTTTAATAATTTTACAAATAAACCAGGACCATGAAAATACTACTTATTTAATGCTAAAGAAACAAACTCAGAATTTTCCAAAGTATTAAACTTTTTACTTTATGAATTGAAAAATAATTTATTACTGCAAAGATGAGTTTCTGAGGGCCAAAGTTAAGTATATATTATACAATTATTAGAAAGGGGAGAAAAAGAAATGAAAAATGAAAAAAATGTATTTATAGTCATGTGAATGCTGTTGAACTGCTGAAACCCAAATGCTAAGTTGCTTTTATTTAAGTGATAATGTTTGATGCTTTACTTTCAGAGTTTTTCATATACTTCTCAACCTTCCTATATCTATTTTTTTTTGCATAATGACATACAGCATATTGATGGAATTGGGGCTGATGTTCTTTGTTATATACAGGGAACATGCTGTAGGAATGATTCCATTAGAAAATCTATTGCTATATTAGAGAGGCCCTGATGGGATGGGGATGTGGCCTCAAGTAGTGAGAGAAGATACTACAATGAGACCTAGGCCAAGTATCCAAGAAGTTCTGCTTTTTATGCTCTGGGAAAGAGTTTGGGACCTGATAAGAAATCTTGTTTACTAGGCAGAAGCCCCAAGGGTAGTCCAAAGTATCCAATTCATGTTAAGTCTGAAAGTCTGGAACACTGGTAGCATTGCAAAATGGTCATTGAGTAAAAGTGTCTCTGTTACCTCATTATTTAAGAGTAGAACTATAAGCTTGAAATTGGAGATGGCAGTAGAAAAATGAACAGTTTAGAGTTGGTTACAGAGCAGGATTTCACAGCCAGAGATCATGTGTTCTTTGAATTTGGAAAAACTTCTGAGGAAGGAAGGAAGGAAGGAAGGAAGGAAGGAAGGAAGGAGAGAGAAAAGAAAAAGCAGGAGGGAATGAGGGATGGACGTGAGAGAGGGAGTAAGAAAGAGCGAAATCATTAAACACAAAGAACCATATCAAGTTGTATGATCCAAAATCTGGCATTTAGTATCTTGTTTCCCAAAATTTCTATAAAAAGAACAAAGTCCTGACCTTAGATGTTAGGAAACCTGAAATACATTTTACTTGGCTCTCAGGAAGCACTGTTTAATAAAAGATAGGTTGTAATTTTTTTTATTACTTTTTTAACCTTTCAGTTGGAAAGCTTGGTTTTATAAATATTCTTTTTAAATAAACTAACTAGTTTTATCTGTTTCTTTTTTTTTTATTTCCCCTCCTCTAAACAGACACAGGGGATTCTTGCTAGAGAGCAGAAATAAAATGTCTCTGGAGAGCATGATACTGATGAGAGCACCCTAAAGAAAAGCTGAGTAATTTTAACTAGGCTTATTTTAGAATTTTTTTCCTCAAAATTAAATAACAGAAAAATTTGCAATGGCAGCAATAACAATAAAGAAATGACAGTCTTATGCTATTTTGGACTTTATATTGTCCATCTTCTCTTTTTTACAACCTGAAACAAATTGCTGACAAAGTAATATAATCCTACTTCTTGGGAACATGCTAAAAAGTAGAAAATAGAATGAGAAGAGACCTCAAGAATACTGTGTTAGGCAGCTTTTGATTCCTCTGACCAAAATACCTAGCAAGAACAGTTAGTGGATAGACTATTTACTTTGGATCACAGTTTTGTAAGTTCAGACCATAGTTGGCTCACTCCACTGCTCTGGCCTGAGATGAGATGCAGCATCATGACAGAAATGTGTGGTGAGGAAAAGCTACTGACCTCATGGATACTAGGAAGCAGAGGGAGAGAGAGACAAGAGAGAGAGGGGAGAGAGAGAGAAAGATGGGGGTGGGGAGATGCATTCAGGCACTGGGGACAAAATATAAACTCCAAAGTCATGCCTCCAGTCACCTACCTCTTCCAACCATACTCCACCCACTTATATGCTTACCATCCTTTTAATCCATTCAAATTAGAATAGTCTGCTTAGGTTACTACTCTCATTATCTAAGCATTTAAAATCTGAACATTTCTGCAGTGATTCATGTGAGACACCTTGTATGCAAACCATAAGAAATATTAACTGTGCCATTCAGATCTTTATTTGTTGATAGAAAGCATATGTATTTTAGGGAAGATAAAGTTAGAAGATAGGCATATCGGCAAGATAAAATGAAAATCGAGACTATAATGTAAAAATAAAACTCATAAAATTGGTATCTGAAAAAAACTCCTCAAATATTTTCCTGTACTCCATGTTTGTGTAAAAATATCAACATATACTCAACTCTCATGCATTTTTAAAAAGAACAAATAAAAAAATAAAAAATACTTTTTCTTTCACATTAGTTTTTGTGCTGTTTTTATTGTCTATGTCTGATTTTTCTATGGGATAATTTTGGGTCTGTTACATTGTTTCATTTACTGAATCCTTTAAGTACAGTATGTTTGTTGTCTATACTGAATTTGATTTGTTTTTTAATCCTTGGAATTGTGCTATATCTACCTGTATGTGCTATTGCAAATGAATCTGTAGAAATGGGGTAGAAATACTGGTGACTTAGGTTGATTGTCTATTTTAAGAGCATGTTTAATGAAGGGCATAATTTTTCTAACCAAAAAAAGGGTTTATTCCCCCTTTCTAATGATGAGATTCTGCAAGGTTTCTCATATTTCCTTTGGTCTCATTTTTCCTGTTGAAATTTTTTTAAAAATTATTTTATATTCATACATTATAGTTGTATATGATTATGTGGTTCATTTGAATATTCATAAATGAATAAAATGTTATTTTTTCAGTCTCAATCCCCAATATTATCTCCTTTGCTCCCCATCTCCATCTGGTCTTATTATTGTACTGGGGATTGCCATTCAAGTGAGAGAGAAAGAGGAGAAAAAAGGGAGGAAAAAAATGAGAAATGTACTGCTGTAGTCTTCTGGGTCCTGGGGTTGTCAAGAATACAATAGAAAATACAAAAAGGGGTATAGATGACTCATGGTATCAGCAAATAATCTTGTCCCTTTTAAGATGTAATTCTTGTACCAGTACTCACTGTCTTCAACAGGGAGTGCAGATAACCTCTCCGGTGTAGACCTGCTCCATGTTATGGTGGTTTGTAGTTCTATACTTAAAATTGCAAATTGCATATCTGTCTGATGGTGTGGTCTGTAATATTTGAGATCTTTATGATATCTGCACCCCCTCCCAGTATTCAGAAAGGAAGTTCCCCATTCCCTCTGAGCAGGCACACTCCAGGTGCTCTTGTAGACTATTACTCAGACTCCCCTGAACATTGCAACTCTCTTATTTTTATAAAAATCAATTATTTTTTGTGGCTGAGTTGGAATACCCCTCTGCTCTCCTGTCTCCTTGTGGAGCTGCACAACTATTGTTCCAATTCAAAGACAGAGCAATCAATATGGTCTGGCCTCTATCACCCACCACCTTATTCCATGATGGCATATGTTTTTACATGCAAAGCCCATAAGGAATGAATACCACAATCATAGTGGAAGAACAAATAGAAAAGGCATTTTTTCCTTAGCAGGACAGAGGAACTCTTCAGATGTCCAAGAATGAGTATGTAGGAAGGAATCAACAATGTTAAAATACTATGAGTGTGCTATTAAGAAAAATGTTAAGACCTTTAGTAATTTTGTGGCAGGCAAGCAATGAGCAAAAAAGAAGAGTCACAGATGGAGTGCTCATTTGTGTTGAAGTCACAGAGATTCAATTGGAGGCCCCAGATCACTGAGAAAAACATAATGATAAAACTAGCTAGCCATGAGCTGGTTACAAGATTGTTACAGACTTTGTTCCTCATAATAGATGTTTCATACTGAGGTTTGCAGATAGCCACATAGTGATCATAGGGCATGACAGACAGAAGAAAAAATTCTATTCCTTGCCAAAGCATTAAATAAAACACCAAAGAAAACAAATACAATACAATACAATACAATAAATTGCTAGGCAAGAATTTAGGAAATGATTGTGTCCCCATAACAATGCTAATCAGAAATCTAGGAATGCAGACTATTATAAACAAAATGTCCATGAAAGAGAAATTCACCAGAAAAAAAATGCATGGCAATTTTCAAATGAACATTTGGTAGTGTTAATATAATGATGATGATCATGTTTCCATTTAAACGCAATAACTATGTGATTAGTATAAAGAAGAAAATCACAGTTCATAATGCTGAGTAATATCTAAGTCTCAGAATTAATAATTGATGTTTGATTTGACATGGCCATGCTCTGAATTTTGGTACATTTATTGGTAAAAAGAAAAGTGAATATCAACTAATGATACAATTCAAACATATTTGTGGTGCTTTCATTCCTCATAAAGAACAAAGAAGAGAACACAGCCTACAGATCTTGCACAATACCAACTGTACCAAAACATGCATTATGGGAAGCCAGAAGGAAATATAAAGGCATGAAGTGAGTATTTGAGAAATATTTTTTTAAAATTTTCATATTTGGGGAATAACATGGATTTACATATCTAAGAAGCTCACTGAACTCATCGAAATTGCAGTGAGACACCTTAAAATCCAATGTCTTAAATCACCCCATTTCTCTTTTTTTTTTTATTACAGCATCACTTAGAAACAAATACATTTTATAGGATATGGTGGTACATGCCTGTGTTCCCAGCTACTCTGGGATCTAAGCAAAATATTATAAATTTGAGACCAATTTGGTCAACTTACCAAGACCTTGTATCAAAAGAAAAAAAAAATTTCTTTGATGTTGAGAAATATTTTTCAATGATATTATCGATTTTAGAGCTTCCCCAGGTTCAATAACTAGAACTGTAAATAAAAAAAAGGAAGGAAAGGAAAAATGGAAGAAAACAAGGAGGAAGAAAGAGAAAGAAAGAAAGAAAGAAAGAAAGAAAGAAAGAAAGAAAGAAAGAAAGAAAGAAAGAAAGAAAGAAAGAAAGAAAGAAAGAAAGAAAGAAAGAAAGAAAGAAAGAAAGAAAGAAAGAAAGAAAGAAAGAAAGAAAGAAAGAAAGAAAGAAAGAAGAAAAGCTATATATTTCTTAATAATTTCACTTTGAAAAATTTATACTGATTTTCACTTTTGGACTTGCAGAATAAATTTATTTAGATAAATTTTGATTGATTAAGAATATCAAAATTTGCTTCATTTTCTTCAACATAAATATCTTTTCTCAATATTTATTTTTCTATGTATATTTATCATTAATGTATATACATAAACATAGTATACACATAACATTAACACTAATTATACCATTTAATATTTACATTCTTTTTTACATTTCTGATATTCTCTTTTGCTCTTCTGCTTGAATATTATAACAATACAAAAAGTCTCATACTGTTTCATTGCTTTGTAAATTTTGTCCTATAACTAGAACTCTAGACAAAATAATTATAAGTTTAGATTTTTTGTTGGTATTATGTATATCATAATAAATTATCAATGATAAGTATGCTCTAATTTTAAGAATATCTTTTGTGTTATATTACTTATATCTGGTTGTTATTTATAGGTCCAAATAGCATGTAAGAATGTACATTTAAGATGATATATTATTAAAGAACGTATAAAATTTAAATAATGTGTATATTTTAAAAATTCAGGCATACAGCAAATAAATTTTTTTCAATAACCTAACAGAGCCCTTTTTGTCCTCGATTTTGAGAATACAGGATACGGCCACAGTGTTCATCTTTTCAAAATCTTGGTAGGCAGTCAATAAACATAGTCACAATTTTAAACAAATTCTGTAAAAATAATTATATTTTTCTGAAGTTAATCTAACAACTTTTCAAACCTCATGTTATCAGATTCAAAGGCAGAAAAAGCAGATTGAAATACACTTTGTCAAACTGTGGTTGATTTGCAAGTATTACCTTCTTGTGAACTTATGTTTGGAAAAAAAAACAACAAAAACATTGTATAAAAATGAATTCTGCATATGAAATTTGCAAAAAAGTATATTGTATGCTTTATTATTATCAGTTGCATTACAAAATTTATATCTTAGCATTTTTGTGGACGGACATTTCATTGTTCAACATTTAACAGCACATCTATCCTCTATTCCCATATGCACTAAAGGAGCTGGACTTCTGCATACCACATTGCTTGAGTCATATCTACATCAATAGGTACAAAGTAAACTCACACTTACACAGAATCACCAAACAAGTAGTAAAAAAAGTAAAAGGACTTGTCAAGCAAATAGAAACAAAAGCATAATTCTGGAAAGGCTCAAAAATTCACCTCTATGAGGCTTAAGAAGAAATTCCAGTGAATATATCAATTCTAAAGGAAATTGCTATCAATTTAGCAGAACACTTCTTGCAATCTCATGAAGTCAATATTTTGGCCAAGATATATGGATATTTTAAATATTCATACTCTCAGTATAAATGTGTTAATTTTCATTTGTTTTTAATTATGTGTATCATTGTTTCCATAAAGCCTTGTTAGAAAAACTCATTGTTTTTAATGAGGAGAAAAAAATAACTAAAACACTGAGAATTTCAATGAATAGGAAGGCAGTGTTCCTTTAGTAAATGAAATAAGTTCACATGTAGATGCATGGCTATAGAAGAATATTGCAAAGTGGTTAATGATGAATATGGGACAAAATTTTCTTCTTACAAATTTAAAGCTATAACTAACAACCTCTTAAAGAAAGGGGTTATACAAAAGAGAGAATATTTTAAACATTTCTAATCCCACACATTCCAGTGTGACAAAGTTTGTATGTGTGGTCATGAGAGAGAGAGAGAAAGAGAGAGATAGAGAGAGAACAAATATAAAGAATAATACAATATACACACTGAAAAACAATTTAAGTTATCATCAGTGTATTAGAATTTTGAGAATTGCAAGGATGATAGAATGCATAGGGGTTTAAAGTGCCACAAAAATATGACATCAGATCCAGCAAAACCAAAGACAAGACAGAGTCATTCCAAAAACAAACAAAACACACACACACACACACACACACACACAGGCACACACACAAATCCTCTAAGATGAAATCCAGGCTCAGAACTAGCAAATTAAAAGAAAATAATGGATATGGGGCAACCATTAGTGCAGTTCATTATGTATCCAGCGGAGCATATTGGAACCTGCTATAAATATCAGCTTTGAAATTGGAGTCAAAGAGCACTAACCAACATGCACTACAACAATAAAGAATTTAATTCACAATGAAGACACAATACATATACACTAAATGGAATGATACAATATGCATGATGTGAGAACCATTAGAGATAGGAAAATAGAAACATACTAGAATACATTAACTTAAAGAAGAGTTTCTTTTAGTACTCTTTTATGCCCTCAGAAAAAATAATTTTCAGAGTGGCGTGATGATATTTACTAAGCTTTGGCTTGGTACTCAAAGGGAAAGTTCTTCAATTGTCCTAAAACCCAAATTCTGGTAATTTTGTTAAATGTCATTCTCATTTTTATGACATCAAAATATTCATGCTCAGGGGCTGGGGTTGTGGCTCAGTCACAGAGTGCTTGCCTTCCATGAATGAGGCACTGGGTTCAATCCTCAGCACCACATAAAAATAAATAAATAAAATAAAGGTAATGTGTCCATCTACAACAAAAAAAATTTAAAAAAACAAACATTTATGCTCAAGAAACTTTCAGGGCATATAAATGTAAAATAATAACTATTCCAACTGAGATAGAAATGTAATGATGTTAAACACAACATTCAGGCAAAAGCAGTTGCTTAGTGAGTCGATGCCCAAATACAACAGTGTTGATATAGCATTGCATGTGACATTGTGTTTAATGTCCAGGCAATGGATTTATTTACCATTAAAATTTACTTGACAAACATTTCTTGACAAAGTTCTTAAAGGATTGTTTGACCTGTTGGTTCCTTAGGGAGTAAATAAAAGGATTTAACATCGGGGCAATAGAGGTATTGAGCATGGCTATGCCCTTGGTCAATGCTTCTCCTTCTTTGGCTGAAGTTTTGACATACATGAAAATGCAGCTTCCATAAGAAATGGAGACAACAATCATGTGTGAGGAGCAAGTGGAAAAGGCCTTTTTCCTTTGCTCAAGAGAGGGGATCCTCAGAATTGTCTTAATGATGAACACATAGGACAGAATCACTAATGTTAAAGTTGAAATCAGAGTTAATATTGCCAGGATAAATGCCAAGAGCTCTAGGAGGGATGTGTCTGTGCAGGAGATCAGGAGCATAGGAGAGGAATCACAGGTGAAGTGGTCAATGATGTTGGAGTCACAGAAATCCAGTTGTAGTCCCATGATCACAGGTGGAAAGATGGTGAGAAAGCCAGCCAGCCAAGAACCAAGGACAAGCAGAGTGCAGACCCTGCTATTCATTATTGTTGTGTAGTGCAGTGGCTTGCAGATAGCCACATAACGGTCATAGGACATAGTAGTCAAAAGGAAAAATTCTGTTGAGCCAAGCAATATGAAGAAAAACAACTGAGCCACGCAAGAATTATAGGAAATGGTCTTATCCCCTGTTGTTATGCTGACCAGGTATCTAGGAATAGAAACTGTGGTGAATGAGATTTCTAGGAAAGAGAAATTCCTAAGGAAGAAATACATGGGTGTTTTTAGGTGCAAGTCTACCAGAGTGAGGGTGATAATTGTTAAGTTTCCAGTAATGCTCAGTATGTAGGTGAAAAACAGAAATAGAAAAATGAAAATATTTAGCTTTGGGTCATCTGTTAATCCCAGAAGAATGAACTCAGTTGCAGATGTATGATTTTTCATTTCTTTATTTTTGGGTCTAAAAATAAAAAATTAGAAACAATTCTTTAATGAGTTTAGGACTACCTTTTCATCACATCTCCTGAGTGAGGAAACATAAAAGACCTGTAAAGAAACAATAATTTAGCCACTAAGGTGTACCAAATTTTGAATGTATATATTAGACAAATACAGAAAAAAAAAAAAAAAAAACTCGTGTTATCTGCCTTATACATCACCAGTCATTTAATATGAAGTTATTCTTCTTTTAGGCTTAATATTTGCATCTGCATAAGAATTTTACAGCTATCAAATATACTCCACTTTCTTTAAAAAATCTGATCATATGTGTGTAGAAATTTTAAAATATAGAATATTTATTTATTGTAAAATTAGTATCCCTATTACTACAAGTTCTTTTTTTCTGAAGATGAAACTTTTTGACTGTTCATAAATTCTTCAGTTTTTCAAGGTATCTAACATCATTCAAATGTACAAAGAATCATTTAATAAATAAGGACCATCAAAACCAACACATTATCTAAAGAAACAAATTTATAGTTTTACAAAGTATTAAATTTTTTCTTTTGTTAATCAAAAAAATTCTACCTGTATAGATGATTTTCTGTGCCCCAAAGTTGAGTTTTGTAGGTTATACAATGATTAGAAAGGAGAAAAATAAATGAAGCAAGCAATAAAAATGCACTTACATTGAGATAATATCAATGGTAGCAGTAGAACCGCTGAAACCCAAGTTGTAGGTTGCTTTCTTTGTGTCACATTTGATGCTTTACTTTCAGAGTTTTTCGTGCACTTTTCAACTTGTGTATACCTGTGACTTTCTTACATAATGACAAACTTGTATAGCATATAAGTGGAATCTGAGCACATGATCCTTGTTATATACATTGTACTTACTATTGAAATGACTCCAATAGAAAACCTATTTTTAACATCAGACAGACTCTGATGGAGGGGCACATAGCTTCAGGTACAGGTAGAAGTTGCTACAACCAGATGTAGACAACGTATCCAAAAATCTATGGAATTTATCATCTAGGAAAAGAGTTTGTGACTTGATGAGAAATCTGTTGTCCTGGTCAGTGGCAGAAGCTCTGAGGGCACTCTCAAGTGGTTAATCATGTAAAGTCTGTACGCCTGAAACTCAGGTAGCATTTCAAAAATTGTCTTGAATAAAAAAGTCCCTGGTACCAATTATTTAAGAGCAAAAAATTGGACAGTTTAGAACTGCTTACAGGGTAGGATGTGTGAGCCAGAGCTAGAGATAATGCTTTCCTGGAGTGTGGCAAAGCTTCACAGAGTGAAAGAATGAAAGAAGAAAAGAAAGGACAGGAGTGGGAAAGAAAAAAGGAATAAGAATAGAAAAAGAGAGACAGAGAAATAGAAAGCAAGAAAGTGAAAGAACAAAAGAAATAGTAAAAAAGTGGAAACTTTATCAGTTTATTATGAAAATACAGAGAAGCAGGCAAGTAGAAGTTGATAAAGGTGCATATTTTGCTTATGAGTTAAGTGAAAGTTAATTGATGAACTGGAGAGTGCTCATATCATGAATGAAAATCAAGAATCAATAGTTATGGAAAAGAGGTGATCTGCATATAAAACAAAATTGTGGAGACGATTAATACTAAAGGGCTATGCCAAGTGTATGATCCAAGACTAAGTTTTTGGTAATCTCTTTTTTTCCCAAAAATCTATAAAAAGAACAAAGTCTTGACCTGAGATACAAGAAAACCTTCTAATATATTTTACCAGTTTCTTATCAATTTTTGTAAGAAAGATGGGTTGTAATTTTTTTTTTACTTTGTTCACCTTCCAGTTAGAGAACTTGGTTTTATAAATATTCTTTCTTAAATAAGCCAACTACTTTTATCTGCTTATTTTTCTCTTCCAAACAGACACAGGGGATTCTTATTGGAGAGCATAATTAAAATGTCTTTGGAGAGCATGGTACTGATGAGAGCACCCCAAAGAAAAGCTGAGTAATTTTAATTAGGCTTTGTAGAAATTATGTTTTTTCAACATTATATATCAGAGAAATATACAATACCAGCAGCAACTGTGAGGACATGACAGTCTTGAATTATTTGGACTTCCTGTTGTCAATATCATTTTCTTTCAGCCTGAAAGAAATGTCTACCAAAGTAATATAACCCCACAGAATGGAAAATGTAACAAAACTGAAAAGAGTAAGAGAAGAGGCAACAGAATTAAATTTGCAACTCAAATATTTTATTTGTTGATAAAAATATATTGAGTGTAAAAGTTCTTGCAATAGAGAGTGATTTGTCTCACTTTGTTATTAAGGGGACAAATTTCATTAAAATAACAGGAGATATTGGGTTATTTCTACTGAAATTTTTCATACTAAAATAATATTTCCAATTTAGAAAATGTTGAAATTTTCAGCAATGTAATATTCTTCGTGGTACATTTTCCAAGGATTTGGAAGGCACACCTCAGAGTGTCTTTTAAATTACACAGCATGGAAAACTACAAATTGCTGGATTGGTGACTACAGATAGACACTTATGTATGCCCTGACCAAGACAATAGTGTAGTTAAGATTCTGTTGAATAATTGAAAAAAAAAGGTCATTACAATATTCCATATTGAAGAGTTGAAGCAAAGTTTACAAAAATTACAGGAAAATACACCAACAAATATTTCTTTCCCTTATCTCTCAAAAGAAAAAGTAGTTCTCATGTCTGCCTTAGATCACTAACTCTTGATTATTTTTTATTATTTTGGGTGGCAGCTCCTAGAGGGTTAACTGTGTTGCATTAAGGAAGATGTGTTTTGTCCTGGCAATCACTTAAATTGCTCTGTAGGCATGTTTTGGAGAGTCTTGAGTTTTTCTAGTTTCCCATTTTAACAGAGTATATATTTAGAAATTCTTACTTTGAATATTAGAATCATTTTCTTTGCTCTCTCCCTCATGCTGGTAAGAAAATCTGAGAGGGAGAAAAAAAAATTATTTTCTTGGGGTTGAGAAGAGTGGTTTTCTGATCCTTAAGAGCAGGCAGTTAATATTTTTACTCCTGAAATAATGATATTTATATTTTCTTCTCTGTCAGAGAAACACATTGGAATTACTTGAATTAATAGTTAAGTATCCTTAGTGAGGTTCAAACATCATTTACTGAATCTTCTGTGTAATTAGCTTTGGCAAAGCAACTAAAATAGGCAGCAGCCAAAACACCTTCTTTGAGACAATAAGATAGTGATTAGGAACAAGTTACAGGGAAGGTGCTCATCTTAATGGTGGGGGGTTGGGGTGGGGGACCAGCACAAGTCTGATTCAACTGCCCATTATACTTTCTAAGAATATAATTATCTGTTAATAAAATATTTTATTGAATCCACCATGATAAAATATTTGATAGAGTATCTGGTACACATGAAAATTCTAATTGACAAAAATTACTATGTATACAGAGATATTATAAAAACAATCATTTTGTTAATCAGAATTTACATTTGAAAACAGGAGAACATGTATAAGGTGGATATTATTTGTTCTATATGCAAACAATGCTTCTCCCTATTACTTTGTGTTTGTAGACTTCCAGATTGTTTCTTCTAATTATTCATAAAATATAAAATAAGTTATTGTAAACTACAGTACCTCTGTTCTATAGAATATTTTCTGTGTACTTGGATACCAAGTACATTTACTGTGTCTTAGGTACCACTTTTCTTACCCCCATTATCTTCCTCATTCCCTGTTCTAGTAATCGTATTATATAATCTGATCAACTTAATTTTTTTAACATTCACGTATCAGAAAGAATACATAATATTTGTCTATCTGCATGTGACTTATTTTATTTTGCATATTGTTCTCTAGTTATATACATCTTGTGGCACATGATATCATTACTTTTATAGCTGAATAATCTCTCTTGAATTCTAATTCAAATGATAAGCTATTAGTGCACAAGAAATACTAATGAGTTTTGTATGTTGGTTTTGTATCATTCAACTTTGCTGAATTAATTTTAGTTCCAATAGCTTTTTAGTGGGGTTTTGTGGATTTTCTGTACATAAGAACATATTGCCTTACAAACAATGACAATATGATTTCCTCTTTACCAACTTAGATGCCTTTTATTTCTTTCTTTTGCCTAATTGTTCTTGCTAGAATGAAAGTGATGAAATGAAATTCTTGTTCCAAATGTTAGAGAGAAAGCTTCCAGTTTTTCTCCATTCAGTTTGATTGCAACTGTTGACTTATTATATATAGACTTTATTATGTTAGATACATTAGTTTTACTCTTAATGTGTTCTGTTTTCATCATAAAGGGTTGTTGAGTTTGTTATCAAATGGCTGTTCTACATCTATTCAGGTGATCATATGCTTTTGTCCTTCATTTTGTTGATGCTGTATATCTTGTTTATTGATTAGCATATTTTGAACCATCCTTGCATCCCTGCCAGGATTCCCACTTAAGAATGGTGAATAATGGGGGTGAGGTTTTGGCTCAGAGGTTGAGCGCTCTCCTAGCATATGTGAGGCTCTGGGTTCCTTCCTCAGCACCACATAAATATAAAATAAAAATATTGTGTCCACCTATAACTACAAAATAAACAAATTTTTAAAAAGAATGGTGAATAATCTTTTTA
Source organism: Marmota marmota marmota (assembly GCF_001458135.2). NCBI lineage: Eukaryota > Metazoa > Chordata > Mammalia > Rodentia > Sciuridae > Marmota > Marmota marmota. The sequence goes on along the minus strand of NW_025999960.1, from coordinate 20,785,842 downwards.
ATGTGTCATGGGATTTAGTTTGCTAGTTTCTATTGAGAATTGTTGCATCTATTGTTTTTTTAAAAACATTTGGCTGTAGTTTTGTTGTTGTTGTTGTTTCTTGTCTGGTTTTGGTATCAGGGAAATAAATGCTAGCATCATAGAATAAATTTGCAAGAATTTCATCCCCTTCATTTTTATGGAGCCACTTAAACAATGAAATTAATATTTCTTACATAATTAGTAGAACTTCATAGAGAAGCCATCTAGTCCTGGATTGTTCTGTGAAGGGAGATTTTATTTACTGTTTCAACCTCAATATTCAATCTTGGCCTGTTCAGTTTTTCTATTTCTTCATGATTAAATCTTGGCAAGGTGTATGTTTCCAGGTACTTTTTCCTTTCTTCTAGGTTATCAATTTTATTGGTATACGTGTTCATAACAATCTTCAATGTTTCTAGGCATTTATTCAATGCCAATTTTAATAAATTCATTTTCATCTCTAATTTTGTTTGAATATTCTATTTTTGTTAGTCCTACTGGGGAATTATCAATTTTCTTTATGTATCTGAAGGACCAAACATAAGGTCTTTGTGTTGTTTTTGAAATTCTCTATTTCATTCATTTTGACTTAGATCGTTATTTCTTTCCTTTTACTAATTTTGAATTTTGTTTGTTCTTATTTTTCTAATGCCTTGATATGCACAGACAAATTCCTTATTTAAAGCCTTACCATTTTTGGAGAAGGTATTGATTGTTATGAGCTTTCTTTTTAGTAGTGCTTCTATTGTATACCATTGGTTTTTGGTATGCTGCATTTAGAATTTCAATTGTTTCAAGCATTTTTAAAATTATTCTTGATTTCTTTCATTACCTATTGGTTGTTCATGACTGAGTTTGCTTAATTTCCCTGGATTTATGTAATTTCCAAAGTTTTTAAATTGATTTCTAATTATATTGTATCATGGTATGTTTGGAAATAATACATTAATATAATCTCAATTTTAAAAGACTTACTGAGATTTGTAATTACTGAGATTACTCTTTGTTTTTAGAAGAATATGTATTCTTCAGTTGTTGGATGGGGTTTGTAGATGTCTGTTATGTGCAATTTAATTCTGTAATTTCTTTGTTGATTTTCTGCCTGAATAATTCTTACATTACTGAAAATGGAGTGTTCAAGTCCCATACTGTTATTGTTTTGGAGCCTATCTCTCCTTTTAAATCTATTAATATTTCCTTTATGTATTTGTGTACTCCAAAATTGAATGCATATATAACTACTCTTTCCTCTCGTGGAATTGACTCTTTATCACAATTTAATCATTTCATTTGCTTCTTTTTAAAATTATTTTTTATTTTCTTTGTTCTTGTTGCCAGTGCTGGGGATTCAACTCAGGGCCTCACACATTATAGACAAGCACTTTAGCACTGAGTTACACTCCTGGCCCTATGTTTTTTTCATTTAGTGTTTTTTGATGTGACTGTGGCTACTCCTGCTTTTTATTCTATTTTCATGGAACATCCTATCACATACCCTCACTTTCAGTTTAAGTGGGTCTTAGAGGTGAGTTGAGATTATTGTAAGCAACTTATAGTTGGGTATTTTTTTATTATTCATTTAGCTACTTTGCATCTTTTAATTAGAGATTTTAACATGTTTGCATTTAAATAAATTATCAATGGGCCAAGTCTTACTATATCCATTTTGAAACTTCTAGTCTGGTTTTATATTATTTCCTCTCTTTCCCCTTTCCTACAATCTTCTTTTGTGATTAAGTGATTTACTGCATTTGTGATTGTGTTTTCATTTCTTGCTTATCATTTTTGGTTGTCAGAATATTTTTGTGTTTAATCTGAGGGTTACAAAGTCATCTTTGATTATAACAAGTTATCTTTAAATGTTTACAACATAACATGATTATAAAAGTAAGAAAAAGAAACTATATTAATAGCAACACTGCATTCACACTCCACTCCTCCCCACATTTTCAATTTTTAATACCTCACATCTTCCATGTGAACGTACCCATGTAGTTGTTGGGTTTAGGCTTGTTTTGTTTATCATATTCATACTAAAGATATAAATGATTTACATACCATCTCACAACATTAAGGCATTTTGAATTTGTCTGTATGGCTAATTTTACTCTTGAGTTTTAAATCTTCCCATCTTTTCTTCTTACTCTTCAACATCATTTTCTTTTATTTTAAATAAATCCATATAGCATATCTTGGCATTCAGTTCTGGTGGGGATAAATTCTCTCAGCTTTTAGCTAAAAATACCTTTACCTCTTTTTCATTTCAAAGAATAGCTTTGGTGGGTACAGTATTTTTTGCTGATAATTTTTTTTCCATTCATTGTTCTAAAAATTGCATGTCCCTCTCTCTTACCCTGTAAGATTTTTTTAAAAGTCAGCTTCAGGTGAATTGAGACACCCTTACGTGTTATCAGTTTCTTTTCTTCTGCCACATTGAGAATCTTCTCTTTATCTTTCACTTTAATAATTCATTAAAGCATATCTTGAAATAGACTCAATCAAGTTAAATCTGTCTGGTGATCACTGAGTTTTCTTATACCTGAATATGTCTATTCTTCTCTAGGTTTGGGGAATTTACTGTTATACCTCTTTGAATAAGCTTTCTATCCGTAGGCATTATCAAGTCCATATTGAACCCCAATAACACAATTATGTGCTCTTTTAATGGTGTCTCCAAATCCCCAAAGGCTTTCTCTATTCCTTTTGTTTTGTCTTCTTTCTTCTCCAACTGTGCATTTTCTAAAAACTTTGAGCTCATTAATTCTCTTTGCTGTTTAATCATATTGCTATAATGCCTTCTTTCATATTTTAAAATTTCACTTAGTATATTTTTTTGTGGTGCAAGGATTTCTGGTCATTTTTTCATTTGCAATTGCTTCAATTTCTCTTCTAATTCTTTGTTAGTGTTTATTGTTTCCCTTTATTTTCTTGTAGCTTATTAAGTTCCTTAAAATTATTCTTTTAGATTCTTCATTCAAGAGTTCACATCCATGTGGGTTACTATCCAGTTATCTTTGTGTACCTTGTATGGATAGTTAGTAGTTCCATGAAAGTTATTGATGCTTTTTGGTGTGCAATATCATTGAAGAGTTGGGTATTTATTCCAATCTTCATAACCTATCTTTGTTTATGCCTTTATTTCTTGGAATAAAGTGGCCTGCCTAGTTTCTCTAAGTCTTTAGTCATTTCTGCTATTTCAGCTCTAGATAGTGTCCTAAGTACAGTTTTGCTGCACATTTGCTATTGATGTGTTCATTGTGTCAGCAGTAGATGGCTATCCAAGCACAGTTTGTCCCAAATCTGAAGTGAAGAACAGCATAAATTTGCTTGGTTTTAGAGGTATCAGTCTATGGTTATTCAGTTTCACAGCCTGCTGACACCAGTGTTGCACTGGGATGGACCAATTACAATAATAATGATTAACACTGCCGAGAACTTACTTGTTTACTTGCAGTATTTTAGATGTTAATCTATATAAAATTCTTTTAAAAATCTATCAATTAAGTACAATCATTTTTCCTCCTTTATAACAAATGAACAAATCTGAATTCTAGAGAAGGTAAGGTGTTTTGTTTTGTTTTTTTCAAAATGTCAAGCTTGTAAATGACAAAGCCAGACTACAGACTCTGGCAACATAATTCTAGCACTCATACAATTAAGCATCACACTAAGCCTATGAAACATATAACTGACCCTCCTGGACCCAAGTGATAGTTCATGATACCTATCCAAAGGAGTGTCAATCAACACCATCTAATTGGCAATTGAAATTGAAGGTGGTGAATCTCTTGCCTATCTATAAGGAATCAAAAATAAGGAATAGTGTTTTTAAGTTGCAAAGGTATTGCACTTGCTAAATATTTTCTCTATTGAGATGATCAAATGATTTTATTCTTCATTCTGCTACTGCGGATTATGTAATTAATTTATTTGCCCATGTTGATTCATCCTTGCACCCCAGGAATAAATCAATATTTTATGATTTAAAGAAAATCTCTCAACAAACTAGGTTCAGAAGGAATTAGTCTCAACACAACAAGACGGTGTATAACAAGCCCACCACTAACATCATATTCAGTAAGGGAAAACATGATCCTTAAAGGTCAAATTCAAGATAAGTTTTCCCATATTCACTGCTTTCATTCAATGTTAGACTGAAAATGATAGCTAGAGGAATAAAGCAATAATAAAAAATGAAAGACATTCAATTGAAAAAATGTCAAACTATCTTTTTTGTAGATGGCATGGTCTATGAAGAATACACTGAAGAATACACACACACACACACACACACAAACATACAAAAACTGTTTGAACCAATGAACTAGTAATGTTGCAAAATACCAAACCAACACAACAAAACACAGCTGCATCTCTACAATAACAACAAACTATTTGAAAAGTTTGTAAGAAAACAATTTAATTTATAATAGCATGTCAGAGAATAAAGCATTTAAAATAAACTTAACTAAATAGAGAAAAGATTTTATGCTGAAACTATAAAACACCGAAGAATGACTTAAGAGACACAAATAAATAAAAGAATCTCATGTTTAGGGATTGAAAGATTTAATATTGTTAAATTGTTCTTTACACTAATTTATCTACACATTCAATGTGATTTGTATCATGATTTCAAGAATATTTTTTTACTGAAGGAGAAAAAAGGACAAAATTGGAATGTGGTAACCAAAGACTTGAATAACCAAATCCATTCTGAGAAAAAATAATGGAGTTGGAGGCATAACATTTGCTGATTTCTAAGTATGTTACAAAGCTGCAACAATTAAACATCATGGCATTTGTATAAAGACAGACATGTAAACTAACTGAATAGAAAAGAGAGCTCAATAATAATCTCATGTGTTTACAGAACATTGATCTTTTAGAAAGTGCTATGTATTCACTATAGGAAATGACAATTAATAAATAGAATTGCAAAAACTATATATTCACATGCAAAAGAATGAATCTGGAGCCTTATCTTACATTATACACAACCTGAAAAAGAACTAAAGACTAAACATAAGATCTGAGACAACACTGACACACACACTAACACACACACACACACGCACACACACACAAACAACGGAGACAGTAAAACTCCAGGAAGAAATATATGTGGAAAGCTTCCTGACATTGGTCTTGACAATGACACCAAAAGCTCAGGTGATAAAAACATTAACAGACAAGTGGGAGCACATCAAATTGACATGCTTCTACACTCACAAAAAACAAACAACAACAAAAACAAACACACACACACAAAAACAATGAAAAGGCATTCCATATAATGGAAAAAAATACTTATAAACATGGTAAGGGATTAATATCTAAAATATAAGAAACTCTGTAGATGTGACAGTTGAAAAACTAATTCAACTGAAAACAAAAGTGGGAAAAGGACCTGAAGAGTTATTTTCCAAAAGAATACATACAAGTGTACAAGGTTCTCAACATCACTAATTATCAGAGGAGTGTAAATTAAAACCACAGTGAGGCATCACACCTGTTAGGAGTGCTATTATATGAACAAAAGCAAAACAACAAACCCCCAAACTAAAAGTAACAAGTTTTGGCCAAAGGAGGAGAAATTGAGACTCATTTACATTGTTGATGGGGATGTCAAACGATACAGCCATTTCAGAGAACAGTATAATTGTTCCTCAAAACAATTACAATAAAGCTACCATGTGAGACAAAAACCCAGTTTTTAGATATGAATCCAAAAGAATCGAAACCAGGATCATGTGGGAACTTTTGAATACTTGTATATATTACATCATTATTCACAATATCCATGATATGAAAGCAATCCTTTAAATATCCCTCTATACATTAGTGGACAAAGAAAATGTGTTATATACATACATTGGGATATTATTCAGCCCTAATTAATAATGAAATTTTGCCATATGCAACAACATACAAGAACTTGGAAGACACTGTAATAAGAAAAAAGCCAGTCATACCAGTCATAGAAAGACAAAAAAAAAAAAAAAAAAACAAGGCTCACATTTTTGAAGAACTGAAAAAAGTCAAACTCAGAAGCAGAAAGTAATGTAAGCTTTCAGGTGTGTGGAGTTGGGGAAATGGGCAGTTGCTATTTGATGAATATAAAATTTCAATTGTATAGGATGGATAAGTTTTAGGTATCTACAATATAACAATGGGTCTATGGTTAACAATACTGTATTTTGCACAAAAATTTTGTGAAGAGGGTAGATGTTGATGTTAAGTGTTCTTCCCAAATTAAAAAAATATAAAAAGGTAGAAACAGGAATAAATTTTTGGAGGTCATGTGTATTACTTTGAATGTCTTCAACGTTGTGACGATTTTATGGATGTTTATGAAATGTCAGAACAAATCATATTTTCTGCCTTAAGTATGTGCAGTTACTGTTACATAAACCATATGTCAATAATGCTGCTAAAATAAATTTAAAAATAGAATGTAATGAGCTGTTTTTTTTAAATGAGTGAATTTAAGTCTGCAGGGATTTCTGCTACTTATTATGTGACAGATAACTATCTGCTTAATAGAAGGAGCAAACAACATATGAACAAAAGAAGTTATGATAAGTTAAAAGCAGGAAGAAAATAAATTATTAGAAATAATAAAGAATGGCATACACAAATTACTTTTTCTAGCTCCTGAGCTAAACAGAATTTTCCTAGATCTTGCAAGTCTTTCTTATACCTTTAATATCCTAAATCTTTTTTCTTAGTTAATTTTTACTTTTAATGCTTATTTGGAAAATAAAATTATATCACATAATTCGATGAGCAAACCTTACCAAAATTAGAGTGGGAGAACTGATAAAAGATAAAATGTTAGCTAGCATACCACATGGATATAGATTTCTAAATCATGACCTATCTAAGATAAAATTCTCCAGAGACTGTCATTCCCAAACTCAATGTTGCCTTTTTTTTTTTTTTTGGTAGAAATGTTTTATAAAAATGTGACTTCTTGATGCTATTTTTTCCTTAAGTAATAACTCTAATTAGAAAAGTTCTACTCTCATAAACTTGTATTTTTTTCTAATTTTTTTCCTTTTTTTTTTTCTTTCTTGTACAGGGATATAACCCAGGGTTGCTGACTCACTGAGTCACATCCCCAGGCCTTTTTAATTTTGAGACAGGTTCTCTCTAAGTAGCTTAGGACCATGCTAAATTGCTGAGGCTGGCTTTGAACTTGTGATCCTACTGCCTCTGGAATTATAGGCAGGCACCATCACACTCAGCATGATGTCATAGTTATATTAATTTTTCTTGCGAAAGCCAGCATAAGTAATAAGTAAATAATTTAAATAACAATATAATGAATTTATTTAGAGGTGAAAGCTAGCAAAAATGGTTGTATCGATTACTGATTTTTCTATCATGATCACAAATATCATTCAATTTTTAAATCATATAGATTTCAAGAAAGTTGTGAGTTAAATGCCAAATGTTTAGTACAAAAGTAATCCTCTTTTTTCATCTTGTTTAACCTATACTCTTTGTTTATAAACCAATTCTTCCTGTAACCTCTACGTCTAAATTTTCTCTTTATATTATTAAATTAAACCACCACAACAACCATTTAAAGCAGGGTGTCCTAGATCTCTAGCACTACTAAAAGAGAAAAAAAAAAGCAAAAAGAGGGTATACATATAAACACACAGACACATGTACAGGTACATACATTTTAAGAACATACATGCTTATACACATATTTATATAAACACACATATGAATTAATAACTAAAGAAAATCGATGTCTTCTTCAGAAATATGTGCAGTGATTAATCATTTACATGTATATACTTGAAGTATATAAATTAATATATAAAATGACTTTAGTCCTGCCTTTGTTTTGTATTATATGAAAATATTCAAATCATTCCATAATAATAATGTGTATGAATTCATAAAGTATTTGATACATAGTATGTTAAATTAGTACCAATTGGCATAAAAAGTTGTTTTTTGAGAAGAGATAAGAAGGCAGAGAATAATTAAACAGCAATGTTTTGACTTTGAAGTCCAAATTATGCACCTGCCTCAGTTATTAATCATGTTCAGATTGATATTTTTGAGGCAAATATCTTCCTCACAATGTCTTTAATTGCTTGTTTCACCTGCTGGTTCCTTAGAGTGTAAATAAATGGATTCAGCATAGGAGCCACAGAGGTGTAGAGAATAGCCACTCCTTTTGTTAAAGCAACTCCTTCCTTTGCTGATGTTTTCACATATATGAAGATGCAGCTTCCATATGAGATGGAGACAACAATCATGTGTGAGGAACAGGTTGAAAAGGCCTTTGTTCTTTGTTGAGCTGAAGGAATTCTTAGAATTGTTCTGAGGATGTAAGCGTAGGAGAGAATTATTAGTGTCAATGTGGTCAGGAGAGTGAATAAAGCTAAAACAAAATCCAAGAGCTCTAGAGTACTGGTGTCTGTGCAAGAGATTTGCAGCAAAGGAGCAGAGTCACAGGTGAAGTGGTCAATGACATTGGAATCACAGAAATCTAACTGCAAGCCCATGGTCAGTGGTGGAAAAATGACCAAGAAACCAGCCAGCCAAGAGATGATGATGAGCTGGTAACAAATCTTGTTGCTCATGATGGTTGTATAATGTAGAGGCTTGCAGATAGCCACGTAGCGATCATAGGACATAGAGGCCAGGAGGAAAAATTCTGTTGAGCCCAGGAAGATAAAGAAAAATAGTTGAGCTGCACAAGCATTGTAGGAAATCGACTTGTCCCCAGTTAGGATGCTGATCAAAAACCTAGGGTTACAGACAGAAGTAAATGAAATTTCTAGGAAGGAGAAATTCCTGAGGAAGAAATACATGGGGGTCTTCAGGTGGGAATCCAGCAGGGTCAGGGTGATGATAGTTAGATTTCCAGTAACACTCAGCACATAGGTGAGAAATATAAAGAAGAAAGTCACAACCTGCAGCTGTGGATCATCTGTTAGACCCAGGAGGATGAAGTCTGTTACTGATGTTCGATTTTTCATTTCCAATGGTTGGTTTGAGGCAGATTTTACTGATAACATTGACCTGGAAAACAATAAAATATTGGTCAGAAGAGAAGCATGAACATCTGCATATAGTTTTTAAAGTGATATTGTATTTTAATATGAAGCACTGGGGACTTTTGCTGTTGTTGCAATTGTTTGTGTATATTTTTCTCACTTTTATAGTCCAATCATATATCGTTAATTTTTAATATCACTCTGGTGTATTTTATTCTGTGTCTACTGCATTAATTATTGAAAAATGAACTTATTATACACATAGTCTTCAAATGCTTCATTATTTACCTAAAATATAGGGGGTACTGTGCCTTTCTTACATCATCTTCTCCAGGAACAAAAATTCTTATTTGATCATGGAATTATTGATCAACTCAACTTTCTAGGAAAAGCTCTAAATGTAATTCTTGAGAATTAGTGACTACTACCTTTATTAGTATTTTTTCTTGACAAAAAAATTATAAATGTACAAATATTAAAGAAGATGTGCTATGTTCTGCATATTTCAGTTAGTTGCTAGACATTACCACTTAATATGTTTTTATATATCAATTAGTTATCAAGTTAACTACTAAATATATGTGCATATATATATATATATATATGGATCTGTGAGAGATATAAAAATAAATGCACCATAGTGAACAACATTATATAATAAATAGGATAGAATGAATAGAAGTCGAAATATAATATAAAATAAGTTGAAATTACTTGCCTATTACCAAATATTGATGGTTAAAAGTAAGTGTTGAGTACAAAATAGTATTCTCAATTTGCTTAAACCAAAAGTCATGCAGTTGTTCAATGCTGCATGGAGAAATACATGTTTTGCTTTCTCTTCCCATAGTACTGCAAATTCCCTCACAAAGTCCTTTATACTTCATCTCAAAATACCCAGGAAAATAATTCCTTTTATTCTTTCCCCAACATCATTTAACATCTGGAGCCCTGATATATTTCAAGCATCATCTTAATATCATATCTTTAGATGAAAGTTCTGGTGTTATAAAAGAAAAAAATTCCAGAGTTATTTTTGATAAACTATTTTGATATTTCTCAGAGGGCCAAATCCATAAAATTTCCCTAGGAATAAAGTAAAAATAGCACCTTAAATGTATTTTGTTTCACATAATTTGAAGAAAAAAATTGGAAGCAAATAAATTCTTAATTATCTTGTGGGCAAATAATGGGGCTCTAATGAATCTGTGTACAATGATAAATTTGGGCAATCATATTTTAATTGGTTGATTATGAGACCTATGTCCCAGGAGAAAACAGAGGAAATTATTCAGCATAATGTAAACTAGGTACTTGGGGAAAGGTGAAGCCCAGGAAAAATACACTGATATCTTCTGATTTTCACTTTCATGTGTTGCATGCATTACTCTGAAGACTGGAAGGAAAATCAGATTAAAAAAAAATTTAAAAAGCATGTTATGCCACAAAAAAGCAAAATAATCTAGAGGTGTGCTTTTCCTCCACATCCTCTCTAACATTTATTGTTGTCTGCATTCCTGTTAACTGCCATTCTGACTGAAGTGAGATGAAATATTAGAGTAGTTTTGAAGTTTTGATTTGCATTTCTCTAATTACTAGAGATGTTGAACATTTTTTCATATATTTGTTGATTGGTTGTATATCTTCTTCTGAGAAGTGTCTGTTTAGCTCTTTAGCCCATTTATTGATTGGGTTGCTTGTTTTTTGTTGTTGTTGTTTGTGTGTGTGTGTGTGTGTGTGTATGTGTTAAGTTTTTGGAGTTCTTCATATCCTGGAGATTAGTGCTCTATTTGATATCTGTGTTGAAAAAAAAATTTACTCCCAAAATGTAGGCTCTCTCTTCATCACATTGATTGTTTCTTTGGCTGAGAAGAAACTTTTTAGTTTGAGTCCATCCCATTTATTAATTCTTGAATGAATTTCTTGCCCTTTAGAAGTCTTGTTAAGACAGTTTGGGCCTAGTTCGAAGTGATGAAGATTTGGGTCTACTTATTCCTCTATTAGGAATAGGGTCTCTGGACTAATTTTTAGGTCCTTCATTCACTTTGAGTTGAGTTTTTTGCTTGGTGATAAATAGGGATTATTTTCATTTTGCTGCATATGGATTTCTAGTTTTTATAGTACCATTTGTAGAAAAGTCTATCTTTTCTCCAATGTATGTTTTTGGCACCTTTGTCTAGTATGAGGTAGTTGTATTTATGTGGGTTTATTTCTGTGTTTTCTATTTTGTACCATGGGTCTAAATGTCTATTTTGGTGCCAATACCATGACATTTTTTTATTATACCTTTTTAGTATAGTTTAAGTTCTGGTATTGTGATGCCTCCTGCTTCACTCTTCTTGCAAAGGATTTTTGGCTATTCTGGGCCTCTTATTTTTCCAAATAAGTTTCATGATTGATTTTTCTATTTCTATAAAGAATGATGCTGGGATTTTAATTTGAATTGAATCTGTATAGCACTTTGGGTAGTATGAACATTTTGACCATATTAATTTTGTCTATCCAAGAGCCTGGGGGATCTTTACATATTCTAAGGTCTTCTTCAATTTCTTTCTATGCTGTTCTCTAGTTTTTATTGTAGAGGTCTTTTCTTTTTGTTAAATTGATTTCCAAGTACCTTGTTTTTGAGGCTATTGTGAATGAGATAGTTTCTAATTTCTCTTTCAGAGAATTCATCACTGATGTATAGAAATGCATTTGATTTATGAGTATTGATTTTATATCCTGCTCCAATGCTGAATTCATTAATTAATTGTAGAAATTTTCTGGTGGAGTTTTTTGGATCCTCTAAGTATAGAATCATGTTGTCAGCAAATAATGATAGCTTGAGTTCTTCTTTTCCTATTTGGATCTCTTTAATATCTTTCATTTGTCTAATTGCTCTGGCTAGAATTTCAAGGACCATGTTGAATAGACATGCAAAAAGAGAGCATCCCTGTCTTGTTCCAGGTTTTATAGGGAATGCTTCCAATTTTTCTCTATTCAGAATGATGTTGGCCTTGGGTTCAGCATAGATAGCTTTTACAAGGTTGAGATATGTTCCTCCTCGCACTAGTTTTTCTAGTGTTTTGAACATCAAATGGTGCTATATTTTTTCAAATGCTCTCTTTGCATCAATTGATATAATTATATAATTCTTACCTTAAAGTCTATTGATATGATGAATTATATTTATTGATAATCATGTGATCAACAAAGAACTCTGCTGTAAATCTGTCTGGTTGGTAGGCTATTGATGGAGTCTTCAATTTCCTTGCTTTAAATTGATCTGTTTAAATTGTATAAGTCCTCTTGTCTCAGTTTAGGTTGCTCATATACCTCTAGAAATTTGTCAGTGTCTTTTGAGCTTTTCTGTTTTACTAGAGTATAAATCTTCAAAATAGTTTCTAATTATCTTCTGTTTTTCAATAGTGTCTCTTATGATATTTTCTTTTTCATCACAAATTTTTGTAATTTGAGTTTATCCTTCTTTCTTTTCATTAGTGGCTGAGAATTTGTCAATTTTATTTATTGTTTTCAAACAACCAGCTTTTTGTTTTGTCAATTTTTGAAATTGTTTCTTTAGTTTCAAGTTCATTGATTTCCACCCTGATTTTAATTATTTCCTGTTTTCTGTTACTTTGGGTGTTGGTTTGTTCTTTTTCTAGGGCTTTGAGCTATAATGTCATATCATTTATTTGTTGACTTTCTCTTCTTTTAATGAATAAACTCCATGCAATGAACTTTCCTGTTAGTACTGCCTTCATAGTGTCCCATAGAATTTAATACATTGTATCGGTGTTCTCTTTCACCTTAGAGCATTTTTTAAATTTTTTTCTTGTTGCCTTTTGCAAACCCTTGTTCATTCAGTAGCATATTACTTAGTCTCCAGGTGTTAGAGGAGCTTTTTTTTGTTTAATTTTATCATTGATTTCTAATTTCATTTCATTATGATCTGATAGAATGCAGGATAGTATATCTACTTTTTTGTACGAGCTAAGAGATGCTTTGTGGCATAATATATGGTCCAATTTAGAGGAGGATCCATGTGCTGCTGAGAAGAAAGTATATTCATTAATAGAAGGATAAAATATTCTATATAAGTTAGTGAATTCTAAGTTATTGATGTATTATTGAATTCTATAGTTTCTTTGTTCAGCTTTTGTTTGAACAATCTATCCCCTGCGGAAATAAGTGTGTTAAAGTCACCCAGAATTATTGTGTTGTGGTCTGTTTGACTCTTGAACTTGAGAGGAGTTTGTTTGATGAATGTAGATGCTCCATTGTTTGGGGCATATAAATTTATTATTGTTATGTCTTGTTGATGAATGGTTCTCTTAAGCAGTATGAAATAGCCTTCTTTATCCCTTTTGATTAACTTTGGCTTCAAGTCTACTTTATTTGATATGAGGATGGAAACCCCTGCTTCTTTCTGCAGACCATGTGAGTGGTATGCTTTTTTTCCCAAATTTTCACCTTAAGTCTGTTGATGTCTTTTCCTATGAATCTCTTGGAGGTAGCATATTGTTTGTTCTTCATTTTTTAAATCCAATCTGCCAGTCTATGTATTTTGATTGGTGAGTTTATGCCATTAACATTTAGGGTTATTATTGAGACATGATTTGTATTCCCAGATATTTTTGTTTATTTTTTGGTATTTAACTTGCCTTGGTTTCTCCTTTGATTAGTTTTTCCTTTAGTGTAATACCTCCCTTTGCTGATTTTCATCATTGTTTTTCAATTCCTCTTCATGGAATATTTTGCCAAGGATGTTCCGTAGTACAGACTTTTGAGTTATAAATTCTTTAAACTTTTCATCATGGAAGGTTTTCATTTTGTCATTAAATCTAAAAGTTAATTTTTCTGGATTTAAGATTCTTAAAATCAGCATACTACAGTGCTACAGCCATATCAATGTTTATAGCAGCACAATTTAAAATAGCCAGACTATGGAACCAAACTAGGTCTTCCTCAATAGATAAATAAATATAGAAAATGTGGTATACAAACTCAATGGAATATTACTTGGCTTTAAAGAAAAGTAAAATTATGGCATTTGGCAGTAAATGGTTGGAGTTGGAGAATATCATGCTAAGCAAAATAATCCAATCCAACAAAACCAAAGGCTGAATATTTTCTCTAATATGTGGATGCTAATTCACAATAAGGTGGGGGCACTAGGGAAGAATAGCATTAGCTTAGATTAGGTAGAGAAAAATAATGGGAGAGGAGAGGAGGGGATGTGGGGATAGAAAAGACAGTAGAATGAAACAAACATTATTACTGTGTGTATATATGTGATTACATGACCAATATGATTCTGAAACATGTACACTCAGAAAAATGAGAAATTTTACCCAACCACATATGGTATATCAAAGTGCATAAATGCATTCTACTGTCATGTATAACTAATTAAAACAAATAAAAATTTAAAATTTTTTTAAAAACAGATTCTTGGTTGGCTTCCATTTTCTTTCAGAAGTTCATACATGTTGTTCCAGGATCTTCTAGCTTTCAGAGTCTGGGTTGAAAAATCTGCACATAATCTAATTGGTTTTCCTCTATATGTAATCTAATCCTTTCTCTCATGGCTTTTAATATTCTCTCCTTATTCTGTATGTTAGACATTTTCATTATAATGTGCCTTAGTGTGGATCTGTTGTGATTTTGTACATTTGGTGTCCTGCAAGCCTCCTGAATTTGGTTTTCCAATTCATTCTTCATGTTTGGAAACTTTCCTGATATTATTTCATTGAATAGATTGCTCATTGAATAGATTGCCCATTCCTTTGGTTTAGAGAGAGAGGGGGGAAAAAGTCTTGAAGGAAGAAACAGGTATTGTTTTGGTTGGAGATCAGTATCTTTCCTGCTTCCCTTCTCATCCAATAGGTAGGGTCATCTGTTGTTAGCTGGTATCTCTGTCCTCAGGATGGTGAAGGTAACAAGGGTGTCACTGTGCAGTGGTAGCAGCTGCTGGGGAAAGGGGAGAGTTATAAGCTGGGTACCTGGCGAGCCAGAGTTCCAAACTGAGAGTTGCCCCCACTGAAGTTGGTGATGAAGGTGACCAAAGGTGGAGGCGCATGCTTTCAGAGGTGGGTTATCAGGTTGCAGGGGTAGCCAAGCCATGGTGTTGTTGGAAGATAAGCTCCGAGAGCAGCTCTGAGTGTGCAATGTATGGCTGTCTGTTGACTTCAGAGCCTGTGTCAAGTTCTCTGGTGCAGGCAGGCTACTGCATGTAGGAAACTATCTTTTTTTTTTTTTTTTTTAGAGAGAGAGAGAATTTCAATATATTTTTATTTTATTTTTTTTTAGTTTTCGGCGGACACAACATCTTTGTTTGTATGTGGTGCTGAGGATCGAACCCAGGCAGCATGCATGCCATTTGAGCGAGCTACAGCTTGAGCCACATCCCCTGTCCCAGGGGACTATCTTTGCTACTGCAGAGCCCAAGATGGTGGCAACTGGGGGAGCCCCACGTTGGTAGATGGGAATCCACGTGGGAGTGGCTGCCTGAGATCTACTCATAGAAAGCTGCCAGGTGTCTTGCGTGAGAGTGGTGTCCTCATTTCTGCTCGAGTGGGTGGCGGAAAGTTCTGCGCAGGTGGTGTTGGTGCTGATGGTCTGGCTCAGGTACCCGTACTCCTGCTTGGGTGAGTATTTGACAGACCTACTTTGATGCTGAGGACTGGAGTCCTGGAAAGGTACAGGACCCTGATTCCTGCATGGGAGCAGGAATACCGCTAGCAGAGAAACAGTATTCTCATTACTTGAGTCCCATGTCACAGAGCAACACAAAATGCTGCCTCCCTCTAGCCCACCATCTTGAATCTCTCCTGTCTTCTCATTTCAACTTGCAAATTTTGCTTCAGTTTTTTTTTTTTAAGTTTTTGCATTGCTTAACTGTATCTGAAGTAAAAAAATCTCTGAACCAATTCATACATAGGGTGAAGTGACATTTTTGTTGTCATTACATGAATATTAGTTTTACTTTTGTGTAACATTTCAATTGTTCACTTAATATGTATTTTCTTTGTGGTTTTGATATAGCTAGTTTCATAAATGTGTTACTTTTTTCTAGTTTTCATTGATTATTTATGCTACATAGTATATGTTTTGAGGTATTTTAGGTGTTTTTCTCATCTGGCCTATTTAAAAGATAATATGCTATATTATATCTCAAAGTTTCTTTATAATCAAATATCTTTGTATTTCTCCTCTTGTCCTAGTATCTTTTAATACTATTGACTCCTTACAGTAGGATTTATATATGTTTATATCTTATGGAGTTTTTGATATATCATTAAGGAAATAATTTTTCCATCATTTTATATTTTACAAATACTTACAGAATATGTGTTCTTTAAATGAATTGTTTATGCATCAACTGTTTAGAATAAAATATTGTAAATATTTTGATAGCACAGCTCTTTGAACTATTTATATTTTTAATAGTTTATAGATAAAATTATTTTTAGGTAAACTGATTCTCCATGAATGTTTGCTATTTAAAATTTAAAAAAAAACTATTTCAAAATTGACTTAATTTCTTATTGGACCACTATAATTATAAAATAAAGGAAATAATTATGGTATTTGTACATACACATGATATAATCTGATTAATTTTATTCTCCACTACCTCCCTTTTCTTATCCATCACCCTGATCTCTTCCCCTTATTCTGTTTGTTTCCCTTTCATTTTCATGAGGTCTTCCACTCTTCTTTCCATTTTTTTCTCCCTAGCTTTCATATGTGAAAATAAGCAAACAAACCAAAACAACACTTGACTGAATTTAGCTTATCTCACTTAACATAATGTTCTCAAATTCCATTTATTTTCCTACAAATGACATAATTTTATTCTTTGTGTCTGAATAGAACTCCATTGTGTAAGTATGCCACATATTCTTTATTCCTTGATCAACTGGTGGATACCCAGGCTGGCACCATAACTTGGCTATTGTGAACTGGGCTGCTATAAGCCTCCATACATATCTCCATAGTGAGTATACTAATTTGTAAGTGTGTAAGTATTTTTTTCTCTTCTTACCATCTTGCCAGCATTTATTATTATTTGTATTTGTGATGATTGCCATTCTAACTGGCATGAGATCAATTCTCAGTGTAGCTTTGGTTTGCTCTCTTATTGCTAAAACTGTTGCATTTTTTCCATATATTTCTTACCATTTGTTTCTTTTGGGGGAAAATTTCTTATTTAATTTATTTGGCCATTTGTTGATTGGTGTTTTGTTGTTGTTGTTGTATTGTTTTTGTTTTTGATGTTTAGCTTTTTGAGTTCTTTATATATTACAGATATTCCACTGTCAGAGAGTAGATGGAACATATTTTGTGTAGGTGTCCCATGCTCATATTTTCTTTGCTGTGCAGAAGCTTTTTAACTTGATGCCATTTCATTATTTCATTATTGTTATTATTTCCTGAGCTTTAGATAATGAGGAAGTTATAGCCAGTGCTTTGATGTTGGAGGGTTTCCCTTATTTTCTTCCAGAAACTGCAAACTTTCAGGTTTTTGATTCATTTTGAGTTGATTTTTATTTATCTGCATATGGATATCCAGTTTGCCTGGCACCATTTGTTAAAATGGCTGTCTTTCTCCAGCCTATGTTTTTGGTACCTTTATCAAGGATCAGATGGCTATATTTATGTGGGGTTGTCTTTGTGTTTTCTTTTTCATTGGTTTATGTGTCTGTTTTAATGAAAATACCATGCTGCTTTTGTTACTGCACTTCTGAATTATAACTTAAAATCAGAGATTGTGATGCCTCCAACATTGCTCTTTTCCTTACAATTGCTTTGGCTATTGTAGGTCTTTTATTTTTCCATATAAATTTTGGGACAGTTGTTTTGTAATTCTGGGAGAATGTTATTATATTTTGATGGGTAGTGCATTGAATCTGTAGATCCCTTTCAGTAATGTGGCCATTTTAGCATTAGTAAGCCTGTCTATAAATAAACATAGTAAGTCTTTTCATCTTCCAATATTGTCTTTAATATCTTTCATCAGCATTCTATAATTGTCATTGTAGAGATCTTTCAGTTCCTTAGACTGAATCATAGGCATTTTATTTTTATTATTTGAAGTTATTGAAAAAGGGATTATTTTCTGATTACTTTTTTAGTGAATTCATTATTGATTTTTGAATGTTGATTTGTAATATGTTACTTTGCTAAATTTGTATGTTAGTTCTAGAAGTCTTCTAATAGAGATTTTTGTACCTTCTAAGTATCAGATCATATCATCTACAAAACTTGAAATTTGATATCTTCTTTTCCTATTTGTATCCCTTTCATTTTCTTTTTATGCTTAATTGATCTGGCTGAAATTTCACATACTATATAGAATAAGAGTAATGACAGTGGACACATTTGACTTATTCCTGATTTTAGAGAAAGTGTTTTTAGTTTTACCCCATTCAGTATGATTTTGGCTTTAAGTTTGTCTATGTAGCCTTATGATGTTAAAGTAATTTTCCCTTATCTCTAACTTCTTCAATTTTGTTGTCATGAATGAGTGCTGAATTTTGTTGAAGACTTTTGCAAAATCTATTGAGGTAATCAAGACACTTTTTATTTACTTCTGTTTATGTGGTGGATTACATTCATTGATTTGCATATATTGAACCATTCTTTCTTCCATGGCATGAAACTAACTTGATTGTGATATTCAATATTCCTAATGATTGTTGAATACAGTTTGCTGTTTATTAAGAATTTTTGCATCTATATTCATAAAAATATCATTCTGTAATTTTCTTTCTTTGAGGTGTCCTTATCTAGTTTAGGTATAAGGGTAATAACTAAAATTAATTTGGAAATGTTCCATCCCTCTTTCTATTTCATGAAACAATTTTAGGAGGAATGGCATTAATTATTCTTTAAAAGCTTGATAAAATTCACCAGAGAATCTATGTGGTTATGGGCTTTTCTTTGTTGAAGACTTTTTAATTTCTGCTTCAATCTCATAGCTTGTTCTTTTTTTAGTTTTTTATATCTTTTTGGTTTATATCTTCTTGGTAATTCATATGCATATAGAAATTTATCCATTTCTTTCAGTTTTCTGATTTATTGAAGTACATGTTTACAATACAGACCCTAGTTAGTCTCTCAATTTCCATAATGTCTATGGTGGTATGTCCTTTTACATCTCTACTTTAATTAATGTGGGTTATTAGTTTGTTTAAGGGCTTATCAATATTGTTTGTCTTTTCAAAGAACCAACTATTCATTTTATTGATCCTTTGCCTGTATTTTTTATTCTCTATTTCATTAATTTCAGCTTTGATGCTGATTATTTTCCTTCTTTTACTGCTTTTGAAATTTTTTGCCCTTGATTTTCTAAGATCTTGATATGCATCATTAGGTTATTGATTTACTTATTATTTTCTTTATTTGGGACCTTTCTTATTTATTTTATATAGGCAGTTATTGCAACTGAGTTTTTCTCATAGAACCACTGTTACAGTGTTTCAGAGACTTTGATATGTCATGTGCGTGTTCTCTTTTTATTTTTAAACTTTTTAAATTTATCACCTCATTTCCTTATTTTTATATACTTTCTGTCATTTTTCTTGTTGATTTCTAATTTCGTTCCACTGTTATCTGGTAAAATGCAAGGAATTTTATTGATTTTTTTATACTTTCTAAGACTTGCTTTGTGGTGTAATATATAGTTTATTTTGTAGGAGGTTTTATGAACAGCTGAGAATAAAGTAAATTTGGGTGTTGTTGAATGAACTATTTTGCAGATGTCTATTAGTTAATTTATTAATAACATTGAGGGGCAAAGAATTCGTTACTGATTTTATATCTGTTTGACCTATTTATTAGTGGGAAAGGGGCATTAAAAACCTCTCAGTATTATTGTATTGGCTTTTATCTGAGTTATTATATCAAATCATATTTATTTATTTATTTAGGTGCACCAGTATTTTGGGCATAAATATTTACTATCATTATTTCTTATTGTTAGATTTTTTCATTTTATAAAGTGACCATCTTTGTCTCTTATGATTAATTTGGGGTTTGATGTCTGTTTTATTTGTGTCTTCATTTGAATTGAATGTTTCTTTCTGTTTTAGACATATTTTTTCTGCTGTGACCAAAAGACCTGAAAAAAAATTAAGAAGAAAAGTTTATTTGGGGGCTTATGGTTTCAGAGGTCTAGGCCAGAGACAGCAGCTGGTTCCATTCCTTGCTGCACAAGGGCAAAAGAATGTGGTGGAGAAGTGGCTCAGGACAGCATACCAGTAAGCAGAGAGAGAGAGAGCGCGCGCTTCACTCAAGAAGAACGAAAGTTATAACCCAGGGACCACCTCCTCCGTCTTCACCATACCTGCCTACTGTTACCACCAAGTTAATCTTTATCAGGGTATTAATACACTGATTGAGTTAAGGCTCTCATAACCCAATCTTTTCACCTCTAAAACCATCTTCAGTGGCTCACACATGTGCTTTTGGGTACACCTGGTATCTAAAGCATAACACTGTCCTTTAACCTTCAGTCTGTGGCTATTTTTGCCTATAAGATGAATCTTTTGTAAACAACATATAGTTAGATCTTGTTTTTTAATCAATTATGCCAATCTATAAATTTTAATTGGAGAGTTGAGATAATTTTATATTTAGTGTTATTACAGAAAGAGTTTTATAAAATCCTTAGCTATTGCTTAGCTATTCTTCTAAGAAGATTCATACATTCTTGAGCTCTGGAGTTTGTTTTTAACTTCTTTAGTGTGTACTTTTAAAATGTTTCTGTAGTGTTACCTTAATATTTATGTAATCTTTTATTTTTTGCTTATCTTGGAAGGTTTTCAAGAAATCAAAAATTTTCCTTTTGATTTTGAAGTATAGCCTTTACTCAATATGACAATCTTGGTTTATAGTCATTTTATTTAATTACTTGTTTGTAGTTATTTTATTTAATAACTTTTATGTTTTGAAGCACAGTGTTCAATCCCTCATGGATGAGGGAGGGAGAAATCAAATTCTGATTGAATTACCCCTAAATGTTACATGATATTTTTCTCTTGAGACTTTAAAATTTTTTTTACATGTTAAACATTTTTATTATACAAGGTGTCATGGAAAATTATTTTGATTTTTCTATTTGGGGTTCTGAATGTGTCTTTCATCTGGACAAAGTTTCAAAAAATTTCTATTAACCAAATAGTTTATCCATAAACTAATCCTGTATCTCAAATCCCTGTTTGATTCCAATAGTTTTTAAATTTGGTCTGTTAATGTTGTCTGTGAGTTCTTGTATATTCTGTTCATGGTTACCTATTTTCTTAATACAGTCTGTATATTTAATGCCAGCCCCCTTCTAGTTCTAAGATTGTGTGTTCTACTTGATTTACTCTATTGGAAAAGCTTTCACTGGAATGCTTAATTGATTTATTCTGCCTTTTGTTTCTAAGATTTTAGTTTGATTATTTTTGAAGTGTTTATCTCTTTGTTGAATTCTCATTTATATCCTGTATTGACTTCACTAATTTCCTTAGTTGTTTTTTGGTTCTCTTGAAATTCATTGACCTTTTAAATAATCATTCTTTTGATTTATTTATATGGTATTTCATCCAATTCAGTATGTTGGGAGTTACTTACTAAGGAAGTATAAACTTTAGAAGGTGTCAAGTTACCTCTTATTTTCATTCTTTTTGTGGTTCCAAAGACTTGTGCATTTGTTAGGATGTTTTTCTTTTTCGTTTTTATGTGAGGGCATTTTTAGGGTATATCTTCCTCCTGGAAAAGTACCCTGTATTTTTATTCATAAAAATATTCATAACATAATATGTATTCGTATTATGTTATGAATATTGAATGTATTTCCAGTATATACATAGTTTAGTATCCCTGCTAGTTTTTTGGTGCTTATTAATATGTATTATTTCACAGCTTGAGGATCCCACTTTTTAAATCTCACAAGAGTGGGGTTCTTCTATTACGGCGGAGAGTTGTGTTCTATATATCAATGTAGTATGGAATAGAACTTCTATCATGGGATTTTAGACTGCAAAATTCTGTATTTTCTAAAAACATTAGGTTGAAGCTCCTGCTAGGTATAGTTTACAAAATCTTTCTGTGATTTCCTATTGTTGGTATAAGAACAAAATTCCATGAGTTGAACCTATGTCCCCCTTTAGCCATTCTTACTTGAGGTCTTCTCATTGGTTTGGGATATTAGTTACCCTTATTCTTTGTGTTTAATTATTGCTGATGTTTGAACATGGTTGTGTTGTGCTACGTGTAGCAAGAAGCACTGTATCTGGACTGGGTTGAAGTGTACCTCCTTAGCAGAGTGTGTACCATGTGAACTTATCATCAAACCAAATACCCAGTCCCATATAAAAGGGGGAGATAAACAATTACAACGTTAGCAGTTAACAATATATAGCATTAGAGTAAATACTGCTTGCCTATTAAGACCTACACTAATAATCACAAAAACAGGAATGGCAGGGTCAGAAATTAATAGCAGGTAGAACAACAAACATTTGGGAACTAAATAGAGCACCAATGTAAACACCAGTTTTCAGCAACCTCCACAATACGAATAATAAAAACAACATGAATAGTGGGTCAGAAATTACATAAACTAAATAGTTTGAAAAGATGGTAAAAATACAGTTAGTTAAGAGAAAAGAAAGTGGGGAAAGAAGGTAAAGAGAGTTTAGAATACGAAAAATGGAAATGAGAAAAAGCATAAGAGAGGGAGCACCTACCTGAAAGCGACAGAGAAGAAGGAAAAAGTAAAATAACAACAACAACAAAAAACTATATTTGTATATAATTCAGAGAGAGAAGAGATTTTGACTATTTGAGACAAAAGAAAAGAAAGTGTAACAAACCAAACCAAAGTAAAATAAAAAGAAAGAAAAGCACAAAACTCATCAGCCACCAGGAAACAAAACAGAATAGCAAAAGGATAACAAAAAGAAAAAGACGAAACTAAAAAAGAAATGAAAAATGTATGTATTTGCATTTACATAAGCCAATTTGTAAATGCAATGGTAATAACCAAAAAATTCTAAATAAAAAATGAAAGAAATGTGTACCCTGAGGTGGCTAAAATTATAGACATGGAAAGATATTCATTATAGATGCCATGCTGCTCTTGTTTTCATGTTTTCTTGGAGATGACAAGGGCTGGGGTTACTTAACATTTCTTCATTTTGTGTCCTGGGACCAAAGGCTGAAGTGGTCTGGGACCAAAGCTGATTAAAATGGCTTTCAGCTTCCCTGCTCACCAGTGAAAGGTAAGACAGAATGGGAAGTATCATCTATTGAAACTTTTTTTTCTAGAAAGACTAGATCAATGCACTCCCAGGGTAGGGCTGATCCAGAGTTGTAAATGGGAAGTTACTATGGTTGGGGGCTAGCTCAGATTGCAACTTTGGAAATTTGTTGGGTGATACCTATTTTGAAGAGATAATATCAACACATCCTAAGGCCAAACAAATGGAGTTATCTGATGGGCACCTGAATCTTGCCCCCTCTCCAAGAATTCTATTTATCAGCAGGATAATCAGCTGCCTTGGATATAGGTGATATAGCAGGTATTGTGCAATATGATAAGAGAGAATGTTACAACTTGTAACTCTAAGTCATTTGTAAGTCCAGAAGAATAAATTCTCCAATTGATGTTTTATTTGGCATGGCCATACTCTGAATTCTGATACATCTAGGTGAAAAGAAAACTTAACATCAATTTATAATATAATTTCAAATACATTTTTAGTTCTCTTATTCTGCATAAAGTTCATCACTAGACACATTCAACAGGAAATGGCAAAACAGCTGTTCATCAGAAGTGAAAGCTCATATCAGAATGTATTAGGGAGGGACAGGATTAATTTATGTCCAATTACTGTAAAAGTATGTTTTAACCTTAGTTTTAATAATTCTCTCTCATATGTTTTTGGTTACTTAGTTAATACACAAAATGCAGTTTTTTAATTTTTAATTTTATTTATTTATTTTTAGGTATCTTTTAAAAATTTCTTTTAATTAGTTATACATGACAGTACAATGATCTTGACATATCATACATTTGAATCAGATGGTATATAATTTCTCATTTTTCTGAGTGTACAGGTTGCAGAATTACATTGGTCATGCAGTCACGTATATACCTACAGCAATAATAATGTCTATTTTATTCTGATATCCTTCCATTCCCCACTTCTCCTCCCCTCCCCTCCCATCACTTCTCTCTACCCAATCTAATGTGACCCACTTCCTTTTTTTTCCCCTCACATTGTCATACCTGAATTCTGTATAATGATGGGGGTCTCCTTCCCTCTTCCATGCAATTCCCCTTCTCCCTCCCTTTCCCTCCCACCTTTCTTCCCTATCTAGAGGTAATTTTCTTCTCATGCTCTTCCTCCCTACCCCATTTTGAGTCACCCCCCTTATCTCAGAGAAGACAATTCGGCATTTGTTTTTTGGGGATTGACTAATTTCACTTAGCATAATCTGCTCTAATGCCATCCATTTCCCTGCAAATGCCATGATCTTGTTATTTCTTAGTGCTCAGTAATATTCCATTGTGTATAACTGCCAATTTTTTTTTATCCATTCATCCATTGAAGGGCATTTAGGTTAGCTTCACAGTCTAGCTATTGTGAATTGTGCTGCTATGAACATTGATGTGGCTGTGTCCCTGTAGTATGCCATTTTTAGGTCTTTTGAGTGTAGTCCGAGAAGAGGAATAGCTGGGTCAAATGGTGGTTCCATTCCCAGTTTTCCAAGGAATCTCCATACTGCTTTCCAAATTGACTGCATCAATTTGCAGTCCCACCAGCAATGTATGAGTCTGCCTCCCCCACCACACACACATCCTCACCAGCATTTATTGTTTTTTTTTTTTTTTTCTTCATAATGGCTGCCATTCTAACTGGAGTGACAAGGTATCTTAGAGAAGTTTTAATTTGCATTTCTCTCATTGCTAGTAATGGTGAGCATTTTTTCGTGTATTTGTTGATTGATTGTATATCCTCTTCTGAGAAGTGTCTGTTCAGGTCCTTGGTCCATTTGTTGATTGGGTTATTTGTTTTTTTGCTGTTTAACTTTTTGAGTTCTTTGTATACCCTAGAGATTAGAGCTCTAACTGATGTGTGAGAGTTATAAAATAGTTAATGATGATAACAGTTTGGCTTTATTGTACTTGAGGAAGATGAAACAAATTGTCAAAACAATTAGAAATTTTGAAAAGTTAGTGACAATAAAATGAAAATTCTAAATCTGTCATTGGAAAATATTGTTTACCCTTAAGTCAATTTTTTTAAAAAGTGATTTTTGATCTACATTCATAGAAAAAAAATCAAACAAAAGTGTTATATTTGGGGGACATTCATTGAAGTCTTTCTTATTGTGCCATGATGATAAATTAACCCTTTTAGCTCTTCTCTGACTAAAGTTGACTCAAGTTGATACAGTTTTCTTGGGCAAAATAGCTCCCAAGGGCCATCTCATATATCATGGAAGCTAGAGTGAAATACACCTTCCGGGGTTCAGGAATTTGTTGGAAAAGCTGGCAGCTGTGTGGGCTTCATGAAAGCAGTTGTTGAAGGTTAAGGCAGAATGGGAAGCAGCTTGACTTAGCATTGAAGAAGTCCCCCATCTTTGACTCAGATCCCAAGACCAGAATAGTTCTACGAATTTTTCTTTTTTTCTGTTTTTGGCTTCAGATGTTTAAAAACATTCTGACGAGTCACCATCTGAGTACCAACATAGAAAAATAGAGACCATTGTGATCATGCATGATAATAGAAGTCTTATAAAAAATAGTTTAGTTAAAATCTCTAAATCAATATGACTGCAGTCCTCAACAAACAACAGCAGCAGAATTGGCAAGGGAAAAGAATTTGATTCCCAGAGTAACCACATTATATTATTCAAAATATCATTTAAAAAATAAAAATTAAAAAAAATAAAGAGTGACAAGGCTTACACAAAAATAAGAAAGTATGGACTAGTCACTGGGATTTGGAAGTAGGAAGATACAAGAAAGAAATTGTCAGGAACAGATCCTCAGAATGTGCAGACATAGGCCACATTAGATGGTGACTTCATATCCATTGTGTTCAAAGAGTTGAATGTAACTATGGACAAGTAATGGAACCACAAGAATGATGAATAAATGAAAAATATCAACAAAGTGACTAAGAGTATAACAGCAAATCAAATAGAAATTTAAATTTGCAAAGTATAATAGCTGAAATAAAGAATTTTAAAGGACTTCAACAGCAGATTTTAGTGCCAATTAGAAAGCAGGAAAAATCTTGCGTATTGGCAAAATGATATTATATAGTTAGAGAAGATACAGAAAAAGATTAAAAGTATCTGAGTCTATAGTACTTGCAGTATATAAATACCCATTTTGGGAGGCCCAGAGGATGAAATGAAAGGATAAACAGACTATTTTGAGTAATAATGGTTAAAATTTCCCGACTTGAAGAAAGACATGGATTTACATATTCAAGAGGCTCAATGAACTTCAGTTAGGATAAACTAAAGAGACTACAAAGAGATACATGAAATTCTGATGTGTAGAGCCACCCAATTTCTGGTTCTCAGTATAGCAGCACTTATAAGTGAATGTATTTTCTTACAATTTCACTCTGGAAAGGTTTAGATTGATTTTCAATTATTTCCTTTTTTTAACTTTTAGAATAATCATCTTCAGATAAATTTTGAATAAGATTATAAATATTGCTTCATTTATCTTTAATGTATCTGTATTAATTATGTATGCTAGTATAAGGTTAACATTTATCATCTAATTTAACATTTACTAGCTTTATTCACATTTCTCATTCTCTCTTTTGTGTTTTTGCTTGAATAGTATAATCTTATAGAATGTCTTATTTCATTTTGGGGGGAAGCTTTTGCTACAATATGATATTCATAGACAAAATAATCATAGAATTATAGTTTTGTATTGGTATTTTATATATTGGATTAAATTAGCAATGACCAATTTTCTGTTTTAAGAAAATCTCTGTTATCTATCTATCTATATATATATATATATATATATATATATATATATATATAT
>NW_025999960.1:20737622-20758723 GCF_001458135.2 Marmota marmota marmota | reverse complement strand
TATATATATATATATATATATATATATATATATATATATATATATGTATAACTATATATATGTGTATATATATATGAAACTGACATATATAATATATTATATAATATTTAGTATATATTATCCATATATAATTATATATATGGTTTTATCTATAGGTAAAAAAACCATTCAAAATATTTATTTAGAACAATATATTATTAAAAAAAGATGGTAAGATGTACACTTTGGCAGCACATATACTAAAATTCCAGTGACACAGAGAAGTTTAGTATAGCCCTTGTAGATGTATGACATGCAAATTCATAAAGGTTTAATTTTTTTCATAAATAAATAAAATGGCAGGAAATGATGATAATTTTTATAAACACATTGAATGTCAGTGGTCTCAACTCTCCAGTTAAATGACAGACTGATAGATTGGGTTAAAACAGGTATCAATCATCTGGTGTTTTTAATAAATTCACATCACAGGAAATGGTAGCCGTAGGTTGAAATTGAAGGAGTGGATAAAGATATGCCATGAAACTGAAAATAAAAACAAGCAGGAGTAACTACTATCATAGCTGAAAAAGCAGACTTCAAGACAAAATTAATCAGAAGAGACACGAAATGTTACTTTATATTGGTTACAGAAACTATCCAACAAGAGCATATAACAATTGTAAATACTTCTGTCACATATCTAACTACATAAAAGAAATCATACATATAGTATCATCAGATATACTATAATACAATAATATTAGGTGATGTGACTATTTCTCTCCAATTAATAGATAGGTTATTCAGACAAAAACCTGAAGACTATTTAGACATTAACAACACTATTAAAAAAATGGATCTCACAGACATCTGTAGACTATTTCATCCCACAACAAATGAATTCACTTTTTTCTCAGCTGTACATAGAAACTTGCCCAAAATAGAACATATTTTGGGGCACAAATCAAGTCTTATACAAAAAAGTAGAGGTTATATCTTTTATCTTATCCTATCATAATAGGATGAAATTTTAAATTGATAACAAAATAAAAAACAAACCATTTTAAAATTCGGAGATTGAATAATACCATTTTGGATGAGGAATGGGTCAAATGAGAAATTAAAAAAAACACTAATTCAAAACCAGTAGAAAAGAGGAAATCATTAAATCAGAGCCCAAATTAATAAAATGTAGAATAAAAAATGAAGGTAGTATCACCCTGATACGAAATCTAGATAAAGGTTTTACAAAATACTGCATTAGATATGAGGTTCTATTTATATTTAGGCAATGGATTTCTTTACCATTTAAATATACTTGAAAAACATTTCTTGACAAAGTTCTTAAAAGATTCTTTTACCTGCTGGTTCCTTAGGGAGTAAATAAAAAGATTTAACATTGGGGTAACAGAGGTATTGAGCACAGCTATGCCCTTGGTCAAGGTTTCCCCTTCTTTGGCTGAAGTTTTGACATACATGAAAATGCAGCTTCCATAAGAAATGGAGACAACAATCATGTGTGAGGAGCAAGTGGAAAAGGCCTTTTTCCTTTGCTCAGCAGAGGGGATCCTCAGAATTTTCTTAATGATGAACACATAGGACAGAATCACCAATGTTAAGGTTGTAATGAGAGTTAATATGGCCAGGAAAAATGCCAAGAGCTCTAGTAAGGACGTGTCTGTGCAGGAGATCAGAAGCATAGGAGAGGAGTCACAGATGAAGTGATCAGTGATATGAGAGTCACAGAAATCCAGTTGTAGTCCCATGATCACAGGCGAAAACATAATGATAAAATCAGTCATCTAGGAACTAATGAAAAGCAGAATGCAGATCCTGCTGTTCATTATTGTTGTGTAATGCAGTGGCTTACAGATAGCAACCTAATGCTCATAAGACATAACAGTCTAAAGGAAAAATTCTGTTGCACCAAGCAGTATGAATAAAAACAACTGGGCCATGCAAGAATTATAGGAAATGGTCTTATCCCCTGTTGTTATGCTGACCAGGTATCTAGGAATAGAAACTCTTGTGAATGAGATTTCTAGGAAAGAGAAATTCCTAAGGAAGAAATACATGGGTGTTTTTAGGTGCAAGTCTATATGAGTGAGAGTGATAATTTTTAAATTTCCAATAATTCTCAGTATGTAGGTGAGAATTAGAAAAATGAAAAATAGAAAAATGAAAATATTTGGCTTTGGATCATCTGTTAATCCTAGAAGAATGAACTCAGTTTCAGATG
Organism: Marmota marmota marmota; assembly: GCF_001458135.2. Lineage (NCBI taxonomy): Eukaryota > Metazoa > Chordata > Mammalia > Rodentia > Sciuridae > Marmota > Marmota marmota. Next base: position 20,756,502 of record NW_025999960.1, on the reverse strand, counting down.
TTTGATCTTTCATTTCTTATTTTTCACTTCTTCCAGGTCTAAAAACGCAAATAAGGATCATTTCTTTAAGGATGTTAGTACTACCTTTTCATCACGTCTCCTGAGGTGGGAAACATAAAAGGCATGTAAAAACAATAAATTAACCATAAAGATGTACTAATTTTAAAAAAATACACATTAACCACAACAAAATAATCTGTTTGTTACCTGCCTTATACATCCCTAGCCATTTAATATGAAGTTAGTCTGTTGGTAGGTATAATAAGAGGGTCTGCATAAGAAAGGTATACTTTTTGAATATGCCATACTTTCCTTTACTTATCTGACCATATGTGTGCAAAAACTACATAGAAATTCTTAAAACCTAAAATACACTTTTGTTGTTAAAATACTATTCCAACGAACACACATTCTGAATTTCTGAACATGGAACATTTTGAAGTATGTTTCTTAATTTTCCATGATACTCAGTGTCCCTCTTAACAGTATATAGGATTAATAATTTTACAAATAAACCAGGACTTTGAAAATATTACTTATATAATTCAAATGAAACGAACACGGAATTTTCCAAAATATTAAAAATTTTCCTTTCTGAATTGAGTAATAATTTATCTCTGCATAGATGAGTTTCTGAGGGCCAAAGTTAAATGTATATTATACAATTATTAGAAAAGGGAGAAAAAGAAATGAAGAAAGAAAGAAGAAATGCACTTATAGTCATGTGAATGCTGTTGAACTGCCGAAACCCAAATGCTAAGTTACTCTTATTTAAGTGATGATGTTTGACACTTTACTTTCAGAGTTTTTCATATACTTCTCAGCCTGCCTATCTCTATTTTTTTTTGCACAATGACAAATATATAGCATATTGGTGGAATTGGGGCTGATGGTCTTTGTTATATACAGTGAACTTGCTGTAGGAATGACCCCATTAGAAAATCTATTGCTAACATCAGAGAGGCCCTGATGGGATGGGAATATGGCCTCAAGTAGTCAGAGAAGGTCCTAAAACCAGACTTAAGCAAAGTATCCAAGAAGTTCCACTCTTTATGGTCTGGGAAAGAGTTTGGGACCTGATGAGAAATCTTGTATACTGGGAAGAAGCCCTAAGGGTAGTCTGAAGTATTCAATTCATGTTAAGTCTGAAAGTCTGGAACACAGGTAGCATTGCAAAATGGTCATTGAGTAAAAGTGTCTCTGTTACCAACTTACTATTTTTAAGAGTAGAACTATAAGTTTGAAGTTGGAGATGGCAGTAGAAAAATGAACAGTTTAGAATTGATTACAGGGCAGGATTTCACAGCCAGAGATAATGCTTTCTTTGAATTTGGAAAAAATTCTGAGAAAGAAAGAAAGAAAGGAAAGAATAAAGGAAGGAAGAAAGAAAGGAGGAAAGAAAAAGCAGGAGGGAGTGAGGGATGGAGGTGAGAGTGGGAGTAAGAAAGAGAAATCATTAAATAAAAGAAACAAAATAAGTGGCTTTGGGGGATTTTTTTTTATTTTGAGGGCCAATACTTACAAAGAAAGAGACAAATAGAGGTAATAAAGATGTCAAATTTGCTTGTGAATTAAGTGAAACAGTTTCTAATCAGGACAGAACACATGCCATGAATAAAAATCAAGGATCAATAGTTATGAAAAACAGGTGAAGTGCATGGCATATGAAATGCAATTGTTGTGATGATTAATAGTAAAGGATTATATCAAGTTGTATGATCCAAGATCAGGCATTTAGTATCTTGTTTCCAAAATTTCTATAAAAAGAATAAAGTCCTGACCTTAGATGCTAGGAAACCTGAAATACATTTTACTTGGCTCTCAGGAAGCATTAATAAAAGATAGGTTGTAATTTTTTATTACTTCTTTTTTACCTTTCTGTTGGAAAACTTGGTTTTATAAATATTCTTTTTAAATAAACTAATTTGTTTTATCTGTTTCTTTTTTTTAATTTCCCCTCCTCTAAACAGACACAGGGGATTCTTGCTGGAGAGCAGAATTAAAATGTCTCTGGAGATCATGGTACTGATGAGAGCACCCTAAAGAAAAGCTGAGTAACTTTAACTAGACTTATTTTAGAAAATTTTCCTCAATATTAAATAACAGAAAAATGTACAATGGCAGCAATAACAATAAAGAAATGACAGTATTATGTTACTTTGGACTTCATATTGTCCATCTTGTCTTTTTTTCAACCTGAAACAAAAGTCTGATGAAGTAATATAATCTTACTTCATGGGAACATGTAAAAAAGTAGAAAATAGAATGAGAAGAGACCTCAAGAATATTGTGTTAGGCAGCTTTTGATTCCTCTGACCAAAATACCTAACAAGAACAGTTAGTGGATATACTATTTACTTTGGATCACAGTTTTGTAAGTTCAGACCATGGTTGGTTCACTCCACTACTCTGGGCTGAGATGAGATGGAGCATCACGACAGAAATGTGTGGTGAGAAAAAGCTGCTGACCTCATGGATACTAGGAAGCAGAGGGAGAGAGAGACAAGAAAGAGGGGGAGAGAGAGAGAAATGGGGGTGGGGAGATGCATTCAGGCACTGCGGACAAAATATAAACTCCAGAGTCATGCTTCCAGTCACCTACTTCTTCCAACCACACTCCACCTACTTATATCCTAACCATCCTGTTAATCCATTCAAATTAAAATGGTCTGCTTAAGTTACTACTCTCATTATCTAAGCATTTCAAATCTGAACATTTCTGTGGTGATTCATGCGAGACACCTCATATGCAAACCATAACAAATATTAACTGTGCCATTCAGATCTTTATTTGTTGATAGAAAGCATATTGGGTATGTATTTTAGGGAAGATAAAGATAGCTATAGGCATATCAGCAAGATACAATGAAAATTGAGACTATAATATAAATATAAAACTCATAAAATTGATATCTGTAAAAACTCCTCAAATATTTTCCTGTACTCCATGTTTGTGAAAATATATCAACATACACTCAACTCTCATGCATTAACAAATTAAATTAAAATTAAAACATTAACAAATTAAATTAAAATTAAAACATAAAATTTTTTTAACAAAAAAAAATTTAAAATATTGTTTCTTTCACATTAGAAACCAAGTAAGCAAAGTTTTTGTGCTGTTTTTATTGTCTATGTCTGATTTTTCTATGTGACAATTTCGGGTCTGTTACATTGTTTCAGTTACTGAATCCTTTAAATATAATATGTTTGTTGTGTATGCTGAATTTGATTTTTATTTTAATCCTTGGAATTGTGTTATATCTACCTGGATGTGCTACAAAAAATGAATCTGCAGAAATGGGGGAGAAATACTGGTGACTTAGGTTGATTGTCTACTTTAAGAGCACGTTTAATGAAGGACATGATTTTTCTAACCAAAAAAAAAAGTTCCTTCCCCCTTTCTAATGGTGAGACTTTGTAAGATTTCTATCATATTTCTTTTGGACTCATTTTTCCTGTTGAATTTTTTAAAATTCATTTGTATGAATACATTATAGTTTTATATAATTATATGGTTCTTTTGAATATTCATAAGTGAATATAATGTTATTTTTTCAGTCTCAATCCCCAATATTATCTCCTTTGCTCCCCATCTCCATCTGGTCTTATTATTGTACTGGGACTTGCCATTCAAATGAGAGAGAAAGAGAAGGAGAAAAAAGGGAGGAAAAAAAATGAGAAATGTACTGCTGTAGTCTTCTGGGTCCTGGGGATGTCAAGAATACCATAGAAGATGCAGAAAGGGGTATAGATCGCTCATGCTCTCTACAAATAATCTTGTCCCTTTTTTAAGATGCAATCCTTGTCCCAGTTCTCACTGTCTTCAACAGGGAGTTCAGATAACCTCACCAGTGCAGATCTGCTTGTATGGAGGATTGTAGTTCTATACTTAAAATTGCAAATTGCATATATGTCTGATTGGTGTGGTCTGTAATATTTGAGATCTTTATGATATCTGCACCTCCTCCCAGCACTCAGAAAGGGAGTTCCCCATTTCCTCTGAGCAGCCACAATCCAGGTGCTCTTGTAGACTGTTACACTCACCCAACCATTGCAACTCTCTTATTTTTCTAAAACTCCATTATTTTTGTGCTTTGCCTGAGTTGGAATAGAGCTCTGCTCTCCTGACTCCTTGTGAAGCTGCACAACTGTTGATCCAGTTCAAAGGCAGAGCCATCAATATGGTCTGGCCTCTACTCACCCACCGCCTTATTCCATGATGGCATTTTTTTTTTACATGCAAAGTCCATAAGGACTGAATACCACAATCATAGAGGAAGAACAAATGGAAAAGACATTTATTTTTCCTTTGCAGGGCAGAGGGGATCTTCAGACGTCCAAGGATGAGTATGTAGGAAAGAATCAATAATGCTAAAATACTATGAGTGTGACTATTAAGAAAAATGTTAAGTCCTTTAGTAATTTTGTGGCAGGCAATCAGCAAAAAAGGAGAAGAGTCACTGATGGACTCTTTTCATTTGTGTTGAAGTCACAGAGATTCAACTGGAGGCCCCAGATCACTGAGAGAAACATAATGATAAAACTAGCTAACCATGAGCTGGTTACAAGATTGTTACAGACTTTGTTCCTCATAATAGATGTTTCATACTGAGGTTTGCAGATAGCCCCATAGTGATCACAGGGCATGACAGACAAAAGAAAAAATTCTGTTGCTTGACAAAGCATTAAATAAAACACCAAAGAAAACACATAAAATAAAATACAATAAATTGCCAGGCAAGAATTTAGGAAATGATTGTGTCCCCATAACAATGCTAATGAGAAATCTAGGAATGCAGACTGTTATAAGCAAAATTTCTACGAAAGAGAAATTCCCCAGAAAAAAATGAAGATTTGGTAGTGTTAATGTAATGATGATGGTTGTGTTGCCATTTAAACGCAATAAATGTGTGGTTAGCATAAAGGAGAATATCACAGCTCATAATGCTGAGTAATCTATAAATCCCAGAATTTCTAATTGACGTTTTATTTGACATGGCCATGCTCTGAATTTTGGTACATTTATTGGTAAAAAGAAAAGTGAATATCAACTCATGATATGATTTCAAACATATTTGTGGTGCTTCCATTCCTCGTAAAAAACAAAGAAGAGAACACAGCCTACAGATCTTGCACAATACCAACTGTACCAAAACATGCGTTATGGGAAGCCAGAAGGAAATAGAAAGGCATAAAGTGAGTGTTTGAGAAATAATTTTAAAATTTTCAAATTTGGGGAAAAATATGAATTTACATATCTAAGAATCTCACTGAATTCCAACAACTCAGGGAAATTGCAGTGAGACACCTTAAAATACAATGTCTTAAGTCACCTCATTTCTCTTTTTTTTTTAATTATAGCATCACTTAGAAATGAATACATTGTATAGGATATGGGGTACATGCATGTGTTCCCAGCTACTCTGGAATCTAAGCAAAATATTATAAATTTGAGACCAATTTGGTCAACTTATCAAGACCCTGTATCAAAAGAAAAAAAATTATTTTATGTTGAGAATTATTGCTCAATGATACTATCAATGGTAGAGCTTCCCTGGATTCAATATCTAGAACTGCAAATAAAAAAAAAGGAGGGAAGGAAAAATGGAAGGAAAGAAGGAGGAAGAAAAAAAAAGAAAGGGAAAGAAAGAAAGGAGGAAAGGTATATATTTCTTAATAATTTTACTTTGAAAAATTTATACTAATTTTTACTGTTTGACTTGTGGAATAAATTTATTTAGATAAATTTTGATTGATTAAGAGTATCAAATTTTGCTTCATTTTATTCAATATAAATTTCTTTTCTCAATATTTATTTTTCTATGTATCTTTATCATTAATGTATATACGTAAACATAGTATACATATAACATTAACACTGATTATACCATTTCATATTTACATTTTTTTACATTTCTGATATTCTCTTTTGCTCTTCTGCTTGAATATTATAACAATACAAAAAGTCTCATATCGTTTCATTGCTTTGTAAATTTTGTCCTATAACTGGAACTCTAGACAAAATAATTATAAGTTTAGATTTTTTTGTCGGTATTATGTATATCATAATAAATTTTCAATGATGAATATGCTCTAATTTTAAGAAAAAAGTTTTGTGTAATATTACTTATATCTGGTTGATATTTATAGGTCAAAATAGCATGTTAGAATGTACATTTAAGATAATATATTATTAAAGAACATATAAAATTGCAATAATGTGCATATTTTAAGAATTCAGGCCTACAGCCAATACAACTTTTTTCAATAACCTAACAGAGCTCCCTTTGTCCTCAATTCTGAGAATACAGGATAGGGCCACAGTGCTAACCTTTTCAAAATCTTGGTAGGCAGTCAATGAACAAAGTCATAATTTTAAATAAACTCTGTAAACATAATTATATTTATCTAAAATTAATCTTAACAACTCTTCAAACCTTACATGTTATCAGATTTAAAGACAGATAAAGGGCGGATTGAAATACCCTTTGTCAAACTGTGGTTAAATTGCAAATATTACCTTCTTATGAACTTATGTTTAGAAAAGAACAACAAAAACATTGTATAAAAATGAACTCTATATATGAAATTTGCAAAAAAGTATATTTGTATGCTTTATTATTATCAGTTGCATTACAAAATTTATATCTTAGAATTTTTGTGGATGAACATTTCATTGTTCAACATTTAACAGCACATCTTTTCTCTATTCTCATATGCACTAAAGGAGCTAGACTTCTGCATACCATATTGCTTGAGTCATATCTACATCAAAAGGTACAAAGCAAACTCTCACTTATACAGAATCACCAAAGCAACTACTGTAAAAATAAAAGGCCTTGTCAAGCAATTAGAAACAAAAACCTAATTCTGAATGGGCTTAAAAATTCAGCTCTATAAAGCTTAAGAAGAAATTCCAATGAATGTATCAATTCAAAAGGAAGTTGCTATCAATTTAGCAGAACATTTCTTGCAATCACACAAAGTCAATATTTTGGCCAAGATATATGGATGTTTTAAATATTCATACTCTCAGTATAAATTTGTTAATTTTCATTTTCATTATTATTAATTTTCATTTTTTATTATTGTTTCTATAAAACTTTGTTAGAAAAACTCATTGTTTTTAAGGAGGAGAAAAAAATAACTAAAGCACTGAGAATTTTAATGAATAGGAAGGCAGTGTTCCCATAGTAAATGAAATAATTTCACATGTAGATGCGTGGCTGTAGAAGAATATTGCAAAGTGGTTAATGATGAATATGGAACAAAATTTTAGTCTTACAAATTTAAAGTTATAACTAACAACCTCTTAAAGAAATGGATTATACCAAAGAGAGAATATTTTAAACATTCCTAATCCCACACCCTCCAGAGTGTCAAAGTGTGTGTGTGTGTGTGTGTGCATGAGAGAGCTAGAGAGAGAGAGAGAGAGAGAGAGAGAGAGAGTGAGAGAGAGACAAAGTATAAATATAAAGAATAACACAATATACACACTGAAAAACAGTTTAAGGTATCATCAGTGTATTAAAATTTTGAGAATTGCAAGGACGATAGAATGCAGAGGGGTTTAACATGCCACAAAAAATATGACATCAGATCCAGCAAAACCAAAGACAAGACAGAGTCATTCCAAAAACAAACAAACAAATAACATACACACACACACACACACACACAAATCCTCTAAGATAAAATCCAGGATCAGAAATAGCAAATTAAAAGAAAATACTGGGATATGGGGCAACCATTAGTGTAGTTCATTAAAAATGTATCCTTCTGAGCATACTGGAGCCTGCTAGAAATATCAGTTGTCCTTCCTATGTAACTTTGAAATTGGAGTCAAAGAGCATTAACTAACATGCACTACAACAATAAAGGATTTAATTCACAATGAAGACACAATACATATGCATTAAATAGAATGAGACAGTATTCATGATGTGAGATCCATTAGAGGTAGGAAGAGAAATAGAAACATACTAGAATACATTAACTCAAAGAAGAGTTTATGTTAGTACTCTGCTTATGCCCTCAAAAAAATAATGCACAGAGTGTCATGATAATATTTGCTAAGCTTTGGCTTGGTACTCAAAAAGAAAGTTCTTCAATTACCCTAAAACCCGAATTCTGGTAATTTTGTTAACTGTCATTTTCATTTTTATGACATCAAAACATTCATGCTCAGGGGCTGGGGTTATATGGCTCAATTGAAGAGTGCTTGCCTTCCATGAATGTGGCACTAGGCAACACATAAAAATAAATAAATTAAAAAAAGGTATTGTGTCCATCTACAGCTAAAAACAAAAAAAAATTAAAAATTCATGCTCAAGAAACTTTCAGGGCATATAAATGTAAAATGCTAACTATTCCAACTGAGATGGAAATGTAATAACGTAGAACACAACATTCAGGGAAAGGTAGTTTCTTAGTGAGTCGATGCCCAAATACAACTGTGTTGGTATGGCATTGCATGTGACATTCCATTTAATGCCCAGGCAGGAATTTATTTACCATTAAAATTTACTTGACAAACATTTCTTGACAAAGTTCTTAAAGGATTGTTTGACCTGCTGGTTCCTTAGGGTGTAAATAAAAGGATTTAACATTGGGGCAACAGAGGTATTGAGCACAGCTATGCCCTTGGTCAACGCTTCTCCTTCTTTGGCTGAAGTTTTGACATACATGAAAATGCAGCTTCCATAAGAAATGGAGACAACAATCATGTGTGAGGAGCAAGTGGAAAAGGCCTTTTTCCTTTGCTCAGCAGAGGGGATCCTCAGAATTGTCTTAATGATGAACACATAGGACAGAATCACTAATGTTAAGGTTGTAATGAGAGTTAATATGGCCAGGATAAATGCCAAGAGCTCTAGTAAGGATGTGTCTGTGCAGGAGATCAAGAACAAAGGAGAGGAGTCACAGGTGAAGTGGTCAATGATGTTGGAGTCACAGAAATCCAGTTGTAGTCCCATGATCACAGGTGGAAAGATGGTGAGAAAGCCGGTCAGCCAAGAACCAAGGACAAGCAGGGTGCAGATCCTGCTATTCATTATTGTTGTGTAGTGCAGAGGCTTGCAGATAGCCACATAACGGTCATAGGACATCACAGTCAAAAGGAAAAATTCTGTTGCACCAAGCAGTATGAGGAAAAACACCTGAGCCACGCAAGAATTGTAGGAAATGGTCTTATCACCTGTTATGATGCTGACCAGGTATCTAGGAATAGAAACTGTGGTGAATGAGATTTCTAGGAAAGAGAAATTCCTAAGGAAGAAATACATGGGTGTTTTTAGGTGCAAGTCTTCCAGAGTGAGGGTGATAATTGTTAAGTTTCCAGTAATGCTCAGTATGTAGGTGAAAAGTAGAAAGAGAAAAATGAAAACATTTAGCTTTGGGTCATCTGTTAATCCCAGAAGAATGAACTCAGTTGCAGATGTATGATTTTTCATTTCTTTATTTTTGGGTCTAAAATAAAAAATAAGAAACAATTCTTTAATGAGTTTAGGACTCCTGAGTGAGGAAACATAAAAGGCCTGTAAGGAAAAAATAATTTAGCCACTAAGGTGTACCAAATTTTGAATGTATGTATTAGACACATACAAAAAAATAACTTGTATTATCTGCCTAATACATCACCAGTCATTTAATATGAAGTTATTCTCCTTCTAGGCTTAATAATTGCATCTGCATAAGAAATATATACCTATCAAATATACTCCACTCTCTTTAAAAAATCTGATCATATGTGTGTAAAAAATAAGTAGAAATTTTAAAATGTAGAATATTCATTTATGGTAAAATAGTATCTCTATTACCACAAGTTCATTTTATTTTCTGAAAATGAAACTTTTTGACAGTTTATAAATTCTTCAGCTTTTCAGGTATCTAACATCATTCAAATGTATAGAGAATCATGTAATAAATAAATAAGGACCTTCAAAACCAATACATTATCTAAAGAAACAAATTCATACTTTTACAAAGTATTAAATTTTTTCTTTTGTTAATCAAAAATATTAGACCTGTATAGATGAGTTTCTGTGTACCAAATTTGAGTTTTGTAGGTTATACAATGATTATAAAGGAGAAAAATAAATGAAGCAAGCAATAAAAATGCACTTACATTGAGATAATATCAATGGTAGCAATAGAACTGCTGAAACCCAAGTTGTAGGTTGCTTTCTTTGTGTCACAACGTTTGATGCTTTGTTTTCAGAGTTTTTCGTGCACTTCTCAAGTTGTGTGTACCTGTGACTTTCTTACATAATGACAAACTTGTATAGCATATAAGTGGAATCTGAACACATGATCCTTGTTATATACAGTGAACTTACTGTAGAAATGACTCCAATAGAAAACCTATTTTTAACATCAGACAGACTCTGATGGAGGGGGGCATAGCTTCAGGTACTGGTAGAAGTTGCTACAAATAGATGTAGGCAATGTATCCAAAAATCTCTGGAATTTATGATCTAGGAAAAGAGTTTGTGAATTGATGAGAAATCTGGTGTCCCCTGGTCAGTGGCAGAAGCTCTAAGGGCACTCTCAAGTGGTTAATTCATGTAAAGTCTGTAAGCCTGAAACTCGGGTAGCATTTCAAAAGTTGTCATTGAATAAAAGGGTCCCTGGTACCAATTATTTAAGAGCAAAAAAAAAAATGGACAGTTTAGAAGTGCTTACAGGGTAGGATATGTGAGCCAGAGCTAGAGATAATGCTTTCCTGGAGTGTGGCAAAGCTTCACAGAGTGAAAGAATGAAAGAAAAAAAGAAAGGACAGGAGTGGGAAAGAAAAAAGGAATAAGGAAGAAACAAGAGAGACAGAGAGAGAAATAGAAAGCAAGAAAGTGGAAGAACAAAAGGAGTAAAAAAGTGGAAACTTTATCAGTTTATTATGAAAATACTTACAGAGAAGCAGGCAAGTAGAAGTTGATAAAGCTGCATATTTTGCTTGTGAGTTAAGTGAAAGTCAATTGATGAATTGGAGAGTTCTCATATCATGAATGAAAATCAATAATCAATACTTATAGAAAAGAGGTGAGCTGCATATAAAACAAAATTTTGGAGAAGATTAATAGTAAAGGGCTATGCCAAGTGTATGATCCAAGATTAAGTTTTTGGTAGTCTCTTGTTTCCCCAAAATCTATAAAAAGAACAAAGTCTTGACCTGGGTTACAAGAAAACCTTCTAATATATTTTACCAATTTCTTATCAATTTTTGTAAGAAAGATGGGTTGTAATTTTTTTTACTTTGTTCACCTTCAAGTTAGAAAACTTGGTTTTATAAATATTCTTTCTTAAATAAGCCAACTACTTTTATCTGCTTATTTTTCTCCTCCACACAGACACAGGGGATTCTTGTTGGAGAGCATAATTAAAATGTCTCTGGAGAGCATTGTACTGATGAGAGCACCCTAAAGAAAAGCTGAGTAATTTTAATTAGGCTTTGTAGAAATTATGTTTTTTCAACATTATATATCAGAGAAATATGCAATACAAGCAACAACTGTGAAGACATGACAGTCTTGAATTAATTTGGACTTCCTATTGTCAATCTCATTTTCTTTCAACCTGAAAGAAATGTCTAACTAAGTAATATAACCCCACAGCATGGAAAATGTAACAAAACTATAATGAGCAAGAGAAGTGGACACAGAATATTAAATTTGCAAATCAAATATTTTATTTGTTGATAAAAGCATATTGAGTGTGTATTTTAGGCAGAAGAAAGTTAGTACATAGACACATCAGCAAGATACAATAACAACTGATAGTACAGTATAAATATCAAGCTAATGAAATTGGCAAAAAAAAAAATCTCAAAAAAAAAAAAAAACCTTGGGCTGGGGATGTGGCTCAAACAGTAAAGCGCTCGCCTGGCATGTGAGGGGGCGCTGGGTTCCATCCTCAGCACCACATAAAAATTAAATAAATAAAGATATTGTGTCCACTGAAAACTGAAAAATAAATGTTAAAAAGTTCTCTCTCTCTCTCCTCTCTCTTTCTCTTTCAGAAAAAAAAATACAACTTGGCATAGTCCTTTAGTATTAATCACCTCCACAATTTTGTTTTATATGCCATGCAGCTCACCTCTTTTCCATGACTATTGATTCTTGATTCTCATTCATGGTATAAGCCCTCTATTGCTCATGAACTAAGTTTCACTTAACTAAAAAGCAAAATGTGCACCTTAATCACTTTTTTTAATTGTTTCTTTCACAGTAAATTAAACCAAGCACAGTTTATGTGCTTGCTGCTACCTGCACAGCTGAATCTTAGAAACCAGTGAGGGACATGGGAGATTAAGACAGACAAAAACACTTCTAGAGAGAAAATTGGGACCATGTGGGACACTGTCCTCTGAAGGAGGAAAAATGACTTGGAGCTAGTACAGCATGTTTGTTATTCGAGTTTTATTATCAATAGGTTATTTGTGGGAAAGTTTCTCCAAACCAGACAGGCCATCAGGTCACAGCACTTGTGAGACATTGTGGTTATCTTATCATGCTCAGAATTCTCTATCCCTGACAGCTAATGTTTGAGCTTAAGGTCAAGAATGGTATAGTTCCATGCCTTTGTACAGAGCCTCCTCAGGAAAGGCATCACCATAGAAACTGGGCAATCTTGTCCTGAAGCTTTGCAAAGAAAGTTCCCTGTGCAACTCAGCCACATCCACAGCCACGAGGCAGTCAGAGACCATGATCCAAGTCACTTCCTTCCACATGTGCTCCTTTCATTATCTATGTCTGATTATTCCTATTGGAAAATTTGGGGTATGGTACATTGTTTCAACTTCTAAATTGTTTGATCACATTATGCTTGGCACATATTCTGAATTTAAATTATTTTTGTTCTTCAAATTGTTTTTGTATCTACCTAGACTTTCTAAGGCAGGATATCTTTGGGAATTCAGGAGAAATATTGATGAATTAGGTTGATGAGAATATTTGAAGAGAAACTTCAATGAAGAAAAAAAGTTTTGTGTTTTTTTTTTTGAACAAAAAAGACAAAAAGTGTCCCTTCATTTGTCTTGGAAAAAGGTTTTTTTGTTTGTTTGTTTGTTTGTTTGTTTTGTTTTTTTGTGTTTTTTTTAACAAAAAAGGAAAAAAGTGCCCCTTCATTTGTTTTCTAATATTTTCTAAATGTTTTGTGCAAGACGTTTCAGAATTGTTTTTTTCTTTACATTCTCCACCAGGCTTCTAGGAAAACACTTGCTTTTGAAGATGTGGCACCTGGGTTTTAATAAAAGTACCAAGATTGGCAACCCCTGGGATTATACCCTTTCATAATCTCTTCTTCAGCACTGGAAAAGAGGCTTAATTCTAATATGACAAAGATGATTTGAAGGGCTGGGGTTGTGGCTCAGTGGTAGAGTGCTTGCCTAGCATGTGCCAGGGTCTGCGTTCCATCCTCAGCACTACATTAAAAAAAAAAGATGATTTGATGTCCTTTTTGTGATTTATGTTGTATTATGTAAGGTTCTTGCCAGTTTTGTTGCTCTCCATCCCCTCTCCTTGCTGGCTCTGGAGAAACAAGCTTTCAGGAATTCTAAAGCTATCATAAATGTGCTGGCAACAGCCTGAATCATCCTGGAAGTAAACTCATGATCCCCAGTTGGACCTCAAGATAGTGACCAGACCACAGGATGCCTCTGTGAAAGTATTGTAGAACATCCAGGATTTCCATTCACAGATACGGTGAAACTTCTTCTGTGTCTTCTTACAAAGTGCTAAATTTGTAGTACTTAGTTACATGGCATTGGATACTATTACAGAACATACTGCCTGTGCCTCCCAAGTGGAAGATTTGTAAGGAAGCACATTAAGATCTGGCAGGCTTGACATCAACTTGCTTTGGAATCTTTAGTACCTGGCAATCTAGTGCACAAAATTTCTTATTTTTCCTCTTAAGGAGAGCATTTTCCTTCTGAGTTAATCCATCAGTGAGGTTTTCGGTTCAAATTTATTTTTTGTTTTACACTTTTCTCATGTAACACTCTAGCCAATTTTCCTCTTCTCCACAAAATTTCTACTTTACTCTTTATTTTTTCTGTAGCTTTCTCTTTGTGCTAAGGCCTTAAATGATAGGCATTCTTATTTATTCTTTGTGGTGAGCCGTTCTAATTAGACCGTGGCCGCCATTAGAAGATGGCGCCGGCTTCCACTGTGGCCTGTGACAAACAACTCCTAATATGGAGAATTGGCACGCAATCCCTTCCCATCCTATGAGAAAGGTCCACGTGGCAGCTTGGGATTGGTATGCGGGAGGCTTTATTAGGCTGTGCTTGGGCTCTCGGCGGGGGGTCGCTAGAAGATGATACTTGAATCAAGGCCTGAATAAACTGCTGAAAGAAGAATCCTGTGTCGTGTTTTCCCTTGCTGGCGAGGGGTCACGACAATTCTTCTTATTAATATATGTTTCTTATATCTGTGAAAAATTTTGTATCTAGGAAAATACAATATTCCCCAAATAAACTTGTGCTTGCAAATCATTTTTACCCCTGTATCTCCTCAGCTAGAAACATGCTAGAAAAGAAGTCAGAAAATTCATGGTTGGCAGAATAGACTCCTCCTGTGATTTTTACACGAATAAAAAAACACAAACCCAAACAAAACCTTTAACTATATAAATCCTCAGATGAGAAATTGAAAACAACATACCATTGTGCAGGACTAAATTTCTGTCTCTCAGACTATCAAATGCATGCTCCATTTCTTCAGTAAAGGGAAGGACAGATTGTAATGGCTTTTATTCATTGGGTAATATCCCTTCCTCTTGTACTTTGATGAGATTATTTTTTTAATATCTTACAAATGTTTAAGTGCTAAAGTTCACTACCACAACATTTTTTTTTTCCATTGAAGTGCTGGAAACTTAGTAAATGTACAGAAGTAATAGCAAGAAACACTGTAATATTTCCCATTGAGATATTTTTTTCTGAAATTGTTTATAAATTGTTTTTAATTGTTTATAAACTTTTGAGAAGTTTTGTTTTTTTCTCTTCTTTCTTTCTTTCTTTAATTCCTTCTACTTCTTTTTTTTTTTCAAAATTTATTGTACCATCCTGGATTGAACCCAAGGCCTCATGCATATCAGACAATGTTCTACCACTGGGCAATGTTCTACCCCCAGCCTTGAGGATTTTACAGGGTATTTTGGTTTAGATATGAGGTGTACCCTAAAAGCACATGTTTAGGACAATGCAAAAAAAGTTTAGAGGTAAAACTATTGAGTCATGAGAGGTTCAGCCTAATCAGTGCATTAACCCTTTGATAGACATGGGTGATAACTGTAAGCAGATAGGGTATTCCTGAAGGCGGTGGGACACTAGGGGTGTGACTTTGGGGTATATATTTTTTCCAATATAAGGGGAGAGGCTCTTTCCCTCCTTCCACCCTCTGTCTTTTCCTGATTCCATTCAAATAAGAGCACCAAGTTCATCTAGCAGCTATTCTGAACTCTTGTGTTCTGACAATCCACCTCTTTCCCTAGAATCAATGATCCAATAGACCAAGGTAAAAGCATCAGTGCAATTTGTGATCCATTCTCAGGGGCCATGCACATGTACATTATTTTTCAAACCTTATCCCTTCACGTTCCTCCTCCTCCTTTTTCCCTTTTCTGTGAATAAAAAGTCCCTTGTGTGAAGTATGTCATAGTGTTGTTCCCCTTTTCCTTCTGTCCCATAGGTGATGAAAAAAATATAGTTAAATGTAAGAAATTACTATGATACATGGCATTAATATATCATCACTTCTTTGGGTACTCTACCTCCCTTGGGCCTTAATCCAGACTTAAGCTGACTCTGTTTTGTAATTAGCTAGAGGAGTACAGAAACTCATAATTAGGGTTTTGAACTCAAAATGACTTTTGTCTGTGCTCCATTTCAGCTGGCTTTATTGAAGAAAAAACAGAGTAGTTTTTCATTGAGATCCATTGAATTTTGAAGCTTTGGGTTGACACCTTTTATTTTATTTTTACTAATTATTTTTTATGAGAAAGGATCTTGCTATTTAGCCCAGGCTGATCTCAAACTTGTGATCCTCCTGCTTTAAGCTTCTGAGTATGTTGGGTTGATATCTTTTCATGAGTAAGGAAATTCTTAGCAGTCATTATTTTGAGTATTGCTTCTCTCCCATTTCTCTCTCTTTTCTGAAATACCAATTTTCATATATATTAGAAATTTTTTCCTCATGAAATACTATATTTCATATATTTTGTCATCTGTTCTACAAATTGCATGACCTAATATTTCATAATAAATTTTCTTCATTATCAGATCCTATCAAGTATTTGATTCTGTACTAGTTTCAAAACCACTGCAAAGAGGTTATATTAATAAAAGAAAAGTAAAGCATTTTTTGTTAGTTTAATATTAAATGTTAAACATTTTATAAAATATAATGCATCCCCTATAAAAAGAATATCTATTATATGTATCTTAATGAATTACCAATATAAATCTCTGTAGAAATTTATCTGGCTTCTTCTTTTACCAATTGAGGTTGTTTTTCATCAGATTTCATGATAGTTTTTCAAATAAGGAGTAAACAAATAATTTACTGATTTTAATGTAATTTTGCATTATGTTTAATAAAAGAACAAATCATCTCTCTGGCTTAAAGGACATGTATACAAAAATGTGGATGTGATTTTCTTGAGAGCAGCTTGTTTAGTTATATTTCTATTTTAAGTTACTTCCTAAAATGTAAGTTATGCCATTGTTTTTGTGGACATCTTATTCACATGTGGACATTTCATGTTATGAGTTGGTGCAGAGACTATAAGAAATATGTTTGATGCCCCCAAAGCACATACTATGAGTTGATTTTAGAATATCCAGTGATTAAGGATTATGACCAACATTGTCATTAACTTGATATTCTTCTCTGAACTCTTCTTTTGGAAGGTAGAATGAGAAGGCTCCTCATAGCTCAGACACTTGGCACAATTTAATTTTTCATACATCATTTGAATGCCACTATAAAATTTAGACTCCATTTTAACATCAACATTTCAGGCTTTCCTATAGAACTGTAATGAAGCCACTAATTAACTTTGATATTTTGTTTCTAGATTTAATGGTGAAAATATCATTTAGTGTCTTTTCCTATAAGAAATCTTGGGGATCCAAGAACCTTTATCAGTTCAGAGTAAATATGCTCAAATATTATATAAAAATGGAAATATAATGTACAGCAATCTGGAGACAAAACTATATTTTTCATACAAGTCATAACAGGAATATCTAGCTAGTTAACAATAATAAAATATTACAGTTTTGATGCAAATGAACACCTCAGATTTCCAGATTTTAGATTAGGCTGAACCTACACATCAATCATTTGATTTGTAGAGAAGTTAGAAAAAAGTGTTTGAAAATGCCACATGTAAGCTGAATGGAGACACAAATCTTTATATATGTTCCTAAACATCTCTGGATTTTAATATGAAAACAGTCTTTGTTGAAAAGGATGCAACAAAAAAAAGTATGGGTTAGAAATTAATTTTAGAAGATCTTTTTGAAAAGCCATGCCTAAGATAACTTTATTTATAATAAGTAGAGATTTTCAAATGCATCAGCAAATGAAATATCTGTGGAATTTGTGGAAAGTAAATGCATTTTCTGTTTTATTGTTTTGTGCTCAAAGAAGTTGTCATATAAACCATTTTATTCTGAATATGTAACTATAAGATTAAACCAGTTGGGGCTGGTGATGTGGCTTGGGCAGTAGCACACTAGCCTGGCAAGCGTGGGGCCAGGTTCGATCCTCAGCACCACATACAAGCAAAGATGTTGTGTCCACTGACAACTAAAAAATAAATAAATAAATAAGTATTAAAAATTCTCTCTCTCTCTAAAAAAAAAAAAAGATTCAACCAGTTAAACTTAGGTTTAGAGAAACAAGAAAATATTCATGTAATGCATGATGAAAGATTTAAAGAACATATTTGAAAGAGTTGCTGTGTTTTTCTATTGGACTAGCACCATGAGCAATAATTGTAAAATATGTAAAATAAAAAAGGTGACTCATACTTGTTCCATTACATATAGTAAAGGATTCAGTGTTTTAATATTACTCTATGAAAATTGTTGAGAGCCACAGCCGAAGGGGCCCCAGCAAACTTCCAGCTGCCAGCTGATGATTGGCTCACAGCTGCCCAGCAAACTTCTAGCTGCCAACTGATTGGCTCCTCTGTGGTGATGCTCATTGGGTTGTTTCCCTGCCCTTTCAGACCACAGAGCTGCTCATTGGGGGACTTTTTTTGGCTCTGCCCACGTGACCCAGCCAATCAGCCTCAAGAGCAGGAGGAGTGGGGGAGGTGGAGAGGCTTGTGGGAAGCTGGTGGTGGCAGTTGGGCTCTGAGGGTTTTTTCTGAAGAGCTGTGTGGTGAGGTGTGTGTGTGTGTTCTAAAAATAAAGTTCGTTTCTTTTGTCAAGTGCCTCCTAAATTGTGCCCAGCCAGACTGTGGCAGAAATTATTACTAATATAATAAAACTAATGATGAAGTCAAACTTATTGAACAATTGGGAAAAATGTATATTCCATGTAAATTTTCAACTGTGCATTTATATGCCAATTTTACAGTGCATATTGTTTTTAGTCTTAAAATTAATAAAATTTATTTTTCTGTTGAAAAATTTCTAATGACCACTACCAAAACCCCTGGATCTAACTGTGGTGAGCCACTTCTGCTGTTTATGCAAATTATGGTCACCATTACATGATGGCGCTGGCTCCGCTGTGGTCTGTGACAAA
Organism: Marmota marmota marmota; assembly: GCF_001458135.2. Lineage (NCBI taxonomy): Eukaryota > Metazoa > Chordata > Mammalia > Rodentia > Sciuridae > Marmota > Marmota marmota. The sequence goes on along the minus strand of NW_025999960.1, from coordinate 20,737,738 downwards.
CAACTCCTTGTTTGGGAGAGTTGGCACATGACTTTTCATCACTCTATGAGAAAGCTCCACGTGGCTGCTTTGCATTGGGGCTTGAGATGCTTTATTAAGGCTGGGAGGGGCATCCG
>NW_025999960.1:20703157-20734539 GCF_001458135.2 Marmota marmota marmota | reverse complement strand
TGCCATTGCACGCAGATGGGTTTCCACACTAGTGCTTTTCTATCGCATTAAAGTCCGTGCCTTTCTTTCAGGGTGCTGTCAACTTGTTTGTCGTTATAATCAGCCACAGTTCAGCCTCAGTTATCCCCCTTCATCCACCATCACCACGATACAGGATGCGAGGCAAAGCACTGCACTTGAGTGATCCTTGACATGGACCTCAAGGAGAGCATGTCCTATTGCATGCGGGTTAGACGCGTCCACTCCCCGCCCCACGAAAAAAGGCGTCGGCTGATATGGTCTCGGATCTGGGGAAGGGCCCTCCTTAGGACTGAGCCATACTATGCAGCCACTTCTGCACAGTGGGATAGGACCTCTACTCTCGCCTGTATTGTTTTAAGAAAACAGAAAGGGAAAACTGTGGTGAGCCACTTCTGCCGTTTATGCAAATTATGGTCACCATTACATGATGGCGCTGGCTCCGCTGTGGTCTGTGACAAACAACTCCTTGTTTGGGAGAGTTGGCACATGACTTTTCATCACTCTATGAGAAAGCTCCACGTGGCTGCTTTGCATTGGGGCTTGAGATGCTTTATTAAGGCTGGGAGGGGCATCCCAAGAGATTCGGAGATGAAGAACTATCAGGGGCCTGAATAAAGTTGTTGAAAGAAGATTCTTGGGTTGCGTCTTTCTTGCGGGCAAGAAGTCGCGCGACAACGCAACAAGCAACGCAACATCTAACCATATATATATATCAGCAGGAAATAACGTTTTAGAAAAGATTAATTGCAAAACATTAGTTTTGATTAGATGCACATTTTGAAATACAGATATATCCAGAAAATACACATCTTTCTGAAAGAAACTAAGCAGAAGATGATTTTAACAATAGGGGCATTAACCATGTTAACCTAAAAATGTTTTCCTGTGTAATCGGTGAGATTGTAGGTTTTAGGTCTGCATATATTAGAAAAACTAGATAAGTGTGCAGATACTTCTATCAGGAAATTATAAAGCCATCCTTTTGTAAAGTAAAAAGTATCTAAAAAGAGAATTAGTAAAATGAGTATACAAAAAAAAGATAAGAGTAAGGGGGTTAGCCTGGAGTTCTGACTGCTACATAAAATGTGAAAACTCTTAAAGGAAAACAAAGTACATGCATATCTAAGGAGTTGTTGGGTTCTTTTTTTTTTTAATCTTAATTTTTTTTGGTAAGGATATATATATATATATATATATTTTTTTTTTTTTGGTCTTTTTTGGAACTGGGAGTCAAACCCAGAGCTTTGCGAATGCCAGGCAGGCACTTTGCCATTGAGCTACAACTCAGCCCTGGGTTCTTAATTATCACTTCAAAATATGCACTGAATGTTTCCTTTTAAAATATTGTTTAATTATTCATCACCTCCACCCCCTTGCAGGTCAAATGGCATCTTGACAGAATTGAACCCATGAGGAACCACACAATAGTAATAAAGTTCATTATTTTAGGACTGACAGAGGGCCTAAATTAGAAAATTGTAATTTTTCTTTTTCTATTTGTAACATACCTTTTGAGTGCTACTGGAAATCTTACCATCATCCTTCTGACCTCATTGGATTTCCTCCTCAAAACACCCATGTATTTCTTCCTAAGAATTTTTTTCTTCTTAGAAATCTCATTGACAACTGCCTGCATTCCTAGATACCTGGTTACCAAGGTCACTAAGAAAAATACTATTTCCTGTGATGCTTATTGGGCACAAGCTCTCTTTACTGCTTTCAATAGTTTCTCCTGTTGGCTGCTATGTCCTATGGCCGCTATGTGGCCATCTGCAAACCCCTTCATTATGCAACCATTATGAGCAGCAGAGTGGTCCACAATCTGCTTGCTGCTTATCACCCCTGGAGCTATTCTGAGTCTAACCCTAGAATTCTGTGATGTCAATATTATTGACACATTTTCTGTGACTACACTCCTATCCTGAAACTTGCCTCCACAGACACCAAGTACATAGAATTGTGAAAAAATCAGAGGGGGGGACAGATATATTTGATTCAATTCAGGGGCACTCAACCACTGAGCCACATCCCCAGCCCTATTTTGCATTTTATTTAGAGACATGGTCTCACTGGGTTGCTTAGCACTTCACTGCTGCTGAGGTTGACTTTGAACTTGTGACTCATCTTGTCTCAGCCTCCCAAGCTGCTGGTATTACAGGGGTGTGCCACCATGCCCAGCTAATTGTCAAATTTTATTTTAGCAATTATCACACTCTTGAATACATTAGCACTGGGATTGTTGTCTCATATCAAAATCATAAGAACAGTTCTAAAGAACCCTTCTGCCCAGGAGAAGAAGAATGTAAGGGTTCTGTGTTGGGAATTGAGGTTTCTGATAGCTTCATGCCTGTGGCATTCTTGGTGGCTAGTGAAGTTTCTGTGCAAAGATCAGAATACGTGGCTTCTAGGAAAACTCCTGTGCAAAGACACAGGATGCCTAGCTGCTGTAGCAATGTCCTACATGAGGTGACTCTGTGCTAGAGTCTTACCAGCTTCAACCTTGATCTCAGGCACATAGCTCCTGGGAATGAAGTAAAATGCTTGCTAGATAAATACAACATTTCACCAAGCTCCAGTTCTTCTGGACCTGAAAGCTAACAGTAACTTTAAATAATGGGCTTCTTGAGAGCTACACAAAGTTCCTAACATTGCATATTGCAACTATAGAATGTAACTGAGGAATAAGCTGAATAATGTTGCTAACTCTGTAACCTACCTAATGACACAATAAACAACAATGTAGTTATGGCATTAAGGACCTAATGGAACCTACTGGAATAAATAAATGTGGCCACTTGGATCAACAGCCATCTTTCCTGCCTCTGCATCTTGTCTCTGTCTCCTTTTAGTTTTCTTGCAGAAGAAGACTTTTTCCACCTGTTTCTCCCACTTGATTTTTGTCTCCATCTCTATGGCAGTTGTATTTTTATGTATCTCAAACTGTCTGCAGAGGAAAGGATATCTTTTAACAAAGGGGTATCAGTGCTCACTATTTCCATTGCACCTGTACTAAATCCTTTCATATATAAACTAAGAGTTAAGCCTGACCCAGCTCCCAGCCTGATGGTTAGCCACACCTATAGTTAGAAACTGGATACTGACTAGACCCTGCTTCAATTATAGTCAGCACAGAAAATTGGTGTCAGCCCAATTTCTACTACCCAAACTTGAGTATTAGAAACTAGAAACCAAGAAAACAAGCTGAGTCTCTTTCCTCAATGGTAAGGTCAGTACCAAAGTGATCAGCATTGATCAGGGTGAGCATTTCTGCAGCACAGATCACTCATGGAGAATCCACAACCAAAGGACCTGTGGTTATAGACAACCACCTGGCTCTATGCCATCTTTAAAAGGATCCTGTACAGGGGAGCAGGTACATGGAGACCAACAACAATCACAGTAACATCCCAGAGCTCTGCATCTTGAACTTCTGTGTACAACTGAAACACCCGACAGACACACCACCATACCTTCCAGTCATCAACCACAGGCTCCCAAGCTGGAAAACCAGAACTGGCTGGCATGAGGTCCACAACAACTAAAGGAGTGTCTCATTACCCCAGCCCCTCTGGAGAGATCCAAAATCAAAGAATTATGAACATCTTCTCAATGTCTCAAATCCTAATGGCATAAATGGCAAGATTCAACAAGGATTTTCTTCATTTTGGCATGCTTTACTATAAATAACTCTCACATAAACTTTAATTATATATAGTACTTTTTGTCTTGGTTGTTATTCGTTAACCTAGTAGCAAACACTGTACCTTCAACCTGTTTAGATGTATTTCCTCTAATGTTTTAAAGCATTAATTAGAATCATTCTCCCCATCTTTGTTTCCCTAGTCCTCATTTATATGTACTCCTCTTACACTTTAGCTTCCCTACTACATTATCTGCTACTACCTCAAATGCCCCCATATTTTTCTCCTTTTATCCTTGGGGCATACTATTCTTTTCTTCTTTTCTCTCTCTCTCTCTCTCTCTCTCTCTCTCTCTCTCTCTCTCTCTCTCTCTTTCTCTCTCTCTCTCCCCTCCAATCTTTCTTCATCAACCGTAAGCCCTCACATAATGTCACAGCAATTGTACTCTATTTAATAACTAATTTTTCAACATGTTCCAGAACTTTACTACAAGTTTATACCTGGATAAGAGAACTGTGGAGAACCATATCAGCAAGTATTTCATGTCATAAGATTGCACAGTATATGGCTTAGCTCTAAAGTTACTGTAGTAAATACGGGTTCAGTTTTTTTTCTCAAAGTGATGCTGGGAATTAAAGTATCAATACCTCTATGATACCCAACCAAGGATTCTTAGGAGAAAGAAGCTCATGAAATAGTTCTTTGCTTAAAAAGCAAAGCAATATACTTCCCATTAGATTAGTAAACATATAAGCACTATGAAAAAAACTGGAACAAACAACCCAAAACAGCTCTGAACACTTCAACAACTGACTCTTTAGAGAGTTCCTAGTTAAAATGTTCAATGAGCAAAAAGAAGATGCATACACTTTTCATATGCTGTGTATGTCTTCATTTGTCACAAAGATTTTTTTGAATTCTCCCATGACCTATTTTATATTCAAATGAGTATAATTTAATCTTCACATGATAAAATGGTTTCTGTTATTCTTTTATTGATTTCTAATTTTACCTGATTATGATTGAATAAGATACAGGGAATTATTTTTCTCTCCCTCCCTCCTTTTTCTCTTTTGTATTTCCTAAGACTTACTTTGCATCCTAAAATATGATCTATTTTGTCAAAGATTCCATGTGCAGCTGAGAAAAAAAATGAATTTGGTAGTTCATGGATAAAATAGTGTGTAGACATTGTTAGATCCATTTGATTAATAGTATTTATAAGGTCTGAATGTATGTAGCATATGTCTGGGTGACATATCTATTTGTGAGAAAGCTGTGTTGAAATCACTGAGAATTATTAGGACTTTATGTTTAGTCTATCTGGGACTTTATGTCAAGTAGTGTTTAATGTATGTAAGTCCATTGACGTTTGGGGCATAGATATTTACAATCATTACATCTTTCTGTTGGATATTTCTCTTTCCTAGAATGAAGTTACCATACTTTTTTTTCTTCTGATTAATTGGGTTTGATAGATTCTTTGTGAGATATGAGAGTAGCTACCCCTGCTTGTTTTCATCTTTATTTGCTTGGCATATTGTTTCCCAAACTTCTGCCCTCAGCCTGTGGATGTTTTTGTCCATAAGGTGAGCTTCTTGTAAACAACATATGGTTGGGTCCTAATCCACTTTGGCAGTTTATATCTTTTCATTAGAGCTTTGAGACTATTTACAATTGGTGCAGTTATAGAATGATATTTTTTGTTTCCTGCTATTTTGATTTATTTCTAATGTTTAATTCAGACATGACTCTCCTTCACTTAAATTGTCTTCTAGTGAGATTATTCATTCACTGACTCTATTTTTTTATTTTTATTTCATCTATGCATAATACTTCTTTAAGTATCTTTGTAGTACTGAGTTAATAGTCATGAATTCTTTTAATTTATGCTTCTGTTGGAAAATTTTCATTTAACTTTCAATTCTGAGGGAATAGCTGTGCTAAATATTATAATCCTGTTTGGTAATAATTATCCTTCAATGTTTGGTATATGTTCTTCCAAGCTCTCCTGACTTTTTGAGTGTGTGCTATGGAGTTAGTAGTAATTCCCACAGCCTTACTTTTAAGTGTGGCCTGCTGTTTATCTCTTATAACTTAAAAATTCTAATCTAATTCTGTATATTACATATTTTAAATATAGTGGGTATTGGAGAGGGGTTTTTTACCCCAAATCTTGTCTATTTAGGATTTTGAAGATATCTTGTATTTGGATTTCCATTTCATCCTGATGGTTAGGAAAATTTCCTGTTACTTCACCAAAAAGTTTATGCATGCTCTTTGTTTGTATCTTACTGCCTTTCTCAAAGCCAATGATCCTTACATTTGGTCTCTTAATGTTGTGGCAGATTTCGTAAGTCCTCTAGTCATAGTACATTATCTTTATTGCTAGCTCTATTTTCCAGATTATATACCTTAACTTGGAAGCCTGAAAGTATGTCTTTTTTATGGCCCAATTAGTTAGTGATACCTTCAATTGAATTTTACAATTTATCTATTCATTCATTTCTGAGATATCTATTTGATTATTTTTCAGAATATCCATTTTTCAAAATATTTATTTTTTAATTATATGTGGAAGCAATGCCTGTATTTTATTTATTTATTTTTATGTGGTGTTGAAGATTGAAAACAGGACCTCGCACATGCTATGTGAGTACTCTACCACTGAGCCATAACCCAGTCCTTCAGAATATCTATTTATTCAAATAAATTTTTACCTCCTTTATCTTCTATCTTAGCTCATTTCTTTGATTTCCTTTTAGTTTATTGATCATTTTAACCCTCTTATTTTTGAATGCTTCATATTAGCTCTTGTCCACTTCCAGTTTTCAGGAGTTATAGACTTTTGGAGGCATGCTAGTTTTTTGTTTTCTCATATTTTCTGTATGTCTTTGTTTAGATTTGTCTCTCTACTCATATGGGTCTTTCTCCCACTGTTGTCTAAAGGAATCTAGTGAGCTGCTTTCACTTCACCTTTGTCCCAATCCATGAATATATCATGGCCCATGTCAAGGGGTCCCAGTCAATGTGTTTATAGTACTTTGGTTAATCCCTTACACCCCTTTGAGGGGACAGGATGATCACCTGTGACTGAAAATAATTAAGACAAAACCGAATGCTAATTAGTCTTTAAGCTTGCTAAACATTTTGTAAAACTTCAGCTAATCTGAAGTGGAATATGGGGATTGCACACTACAGTAAGCTTAAAGGTTGGTATGAAAGAGATGGAATTGGTATCATACTTCATATGGCATGTACATCAAAGAGAAAGAAGGAAGAATACAAGGAGAAAAAAATGAAGAAAGTAAGGAAAATAATGAGGGACAGAAGAGAGGCAGAAAGTGAAAAGTGAGTGAGATTATCAAAAATAGCAAGAATAAAAAATCTAATGTATACATCCAATTCATACTTTACCCTAAAGAAGATAACACTGGCAGTCAACCCCACACAAAAAAAGTAAAAAATAAATCATCCAAATAAAACTAACAATAACAACAAAATCTAGGATATAAAATAGAACAAAAAATACTTAAAAGAAAGAGAATAAATCTAAAAAATAGAAAACAACAAACAAAACAACTAATCAATTTAGCAAAAGAAAAATCAAACAAAAAGCAGAACACACCAAACACACACACACAAATCACATACACTCACATACTCATGCACACATGCACCTACTAACAACAGAACGGAACAAAACAAAACAACAAATAGAAATAAGAAGCATACAGAAATAAAAAAATCAGTGAAAGAGGCAGAAACTGGAGAAATGATAAAGAGAAAAGAGAGAGAATGAATGTCAGAGTAAGAAGAGAAACAAAATAAATAAGTCAGATTAATACAATATTTTACATTCAAAAATGTCAGTGAAAGAGACTCTTTCTAGGAACCCCAGCTACTCAGAGGTCTGAATCAGTGGGGTCACAGGGCTAAACATCCCTTGGTAGATTTCCTGTACTACAAAACTCAAAAATGCAACAAACATAATTAGTGATCATACAATAAAAACAGAGGAAATTTAAAAAAAAAAAAGAAAAAGAAAAAGAAGAAGAAAGGGGTGTGGGGAAGGAGATTAGCCAGGAGAGGAAATAGTAAAAGGAGAGAAAAGGAGGAAGGTTCATCAAAACAGAGAATAGTAGTGTATTTCCAATAAACACATTATAACATCACAGATTTTTAAAAATTCAGAAGAATGGATTAAGGAATACAATTCTTGATAGTTTGAGGGAATATCAAATCAATACATAATGTTGTACACGTGATATAACAAAGGCTAATATTAGAGAGTCAAAAATTATTCCTTGGTGATGTTTCTGAAATGGAGGGAGTTCTTAGACTCCCTGTTTGGATTATGTTCACTATTGGGAGGTACAGAAGATATGTAAACTTCTACAGCATAATCTCTGAGTATCTCTGGATTACTGCATGTTACTTTGAATAAGAAGGAGCATTCAGAAGGCTAGATGTCATGGGTGTGGTAACAATGTTTTCAGATAATCAGGCAGTAGTAAATTGCAGATGAAACCCAATAGCTTGAATATACTTGAAGAAGCTACCTCAGTCTTGTGCTAATATCAAGCTACAGAATTCCTCACCTGTGACCAGTGGGCACACCCATTAAAATTTACTGAATTTTATTTTGCTTTCTTTTCTTTCCATTTTTTATTTCTATTAATATTCACATTAAAGAAAGTGTAAAGGACTCAATCTCTCAAAAACATCTACCAGGAAAGAGTAATTTTGTCCATTGTTTTAGGACCACTGCTTCATGAAAAATTAATGAAAGAAAAAAACTCTAAAATTAGCTATCAGTAAAATTCTAAACATATTCGTCAGATGACAGAAAAATAACAGTGGGAACTCAAAGAGTCAGTGCCTTCACTGAAGAAATCATTAAGATGGCAAAAAAGACAGAATCAATTTTTAAAAATGATTCTGTTATCTAATAAAAATCTCTAAGCAATTAGGGGAGTGGCTAAGTTAGAAAAGGCAGCAAAATTTGGGAAGAAAATGTAGCATTTGGGGTATCACAAGTCATTCTCTGATCTGAGTTAATAACCCAACAGAACACATCCTATCCTTAGTTTTAAGAATACAGGATAGTGTCACAGTGTTTTTTAAAATCTCTGTAGGCAGTCATTGAACTAATTCACAATTTTAAATAAAACCTACAAACATAATTAAATTAATTTTATTTGAAATTAATCTAATAACATTCCAAATCTTTCTCATGTTATCAGAGTTAATGACAAAGAGCAGACAGAAAAACAATTTTATTTCTCAAACTGTGTTAAATTGCAAACATTGCCTTCTTATAGAAGGCAAAAAAACAACAAAAACATTGTGTGAACATCCAATTGTATATATAAAATTTGTAATAAAGTTTACCATATCCCTCATTATTATTTTTAAGTTGCATTACAAAATTCATTTTGTTATTTGTTGGATAAACATTTAATTGTTAAACATTTACCAGCACATTATTTCTCTTTTCCCACATGCACTGATGGGTCTGAAATTTTGAGTACCATATTGCTTGAGTCATCTACATCAATAGGTATAAAGCAAACTCATACTTATGCAGAATCTCCAAAGCAACTACTGGGAAAATAAAAAAAGAAATCCCTGTCAAGCAAAGAGGAAGAAAAAGAAAACCAATTCTTGAATGGCTAGAAATTCAGCTCTATGATATCTAAGAACAGATTCCAGTGAATGGCCCAAATCCAAAGGAAGTTGCTATCAAGTAAGAAAAACACTTCTTGCAAGCACGTGAATTCAATATTTTTGTTTAGAAATATGGATGTTTTAAATATTCATGCTCTTAGCAAATTTGTTCATTTTCATCTGGTTTTCAGTATGCATAATGCTCTTTATAACAGGGATATGGAGTGATCCTCAGTGTAATTCATTAAAAATGTATTGTGATGAATATACTGGGGCCTGCCAGAAATACTAAAGTCAGCCTTGCAGTAACTTTGAAACTGGAGTCAAAGAGCATGAAACAACATACACTACAACAAAAAGATTAAATTCACAATGAAGATATGACACATACACAGTAAATAGTATAGGACAATATTCATGATGTGAGAACCACTGGAGATCAAGGAGAACTAGAAACATAGTAGAAGACATTAACTCACAGAAGAGTTTACTTAGGACTTGGAGATTACACCTTTGGCAAAATATTTTCAGAGTGGTCAAAAGGAAAGTTCAATGATCCTTAAGCCTGAAGTCTGGCAATTTTATTAAAAGTCATTCTTTTTATTAAAAGTCATTATGTGAAATCAAAATATTCATACTCAGAGAATTTTAATGATATGTAAATGTAAAATTAAAACTGTGCCAAATGAGATCAAAATAGGAAAAATGAAGAATACAACATTCAGGAAAAGACAGCTCAGTAGGGCATTGATGCCCAAATACAACAATGTTGATATGGCATTGCATGCGAAGTTCCATTTAAACTTCAGACAATAGACTTCTTTACCATTAAATTTTATTTGAAAAATATTTATTAATCAAGTTCTTAAAGGATTGTTTTACTTGCTGGTTCCTTAAGGAGTAAATAAAGGGATTTAACATTGGGGCCACAGAGGTATTGAGCACAGCTATGCCCTTGGTCAAGGTTTCCCCTTCTTTGGCTGAAGTTTTGACATATATGAAAATGCAGCTTCCATAAGAAATGGAGACAACAATCATGTGTGAGGAGCAAGTGGAAAAGGCCTTTTTCCTTTGCTCAGCAGAGGGGATCCTCAGAATTGTTTTAATGATGAACATATAGGACAGAATCACTAATGTTAAGGTTGTAATCAGAGTTAATATGGCCAGGAGAAATGCCAAGAGCTCTAGGAAGGATGTGTCTGTGCAGGAAATCAAGAACAAAGGAGAGGAGTCACAGGTGAAGTGGTCAATGATGTTGGAGTCACAGAAATCCAGTTGTAGTCCCATGATCACAGGTGGAAAGATGATGAGAAAGCCGGTCAGCCAAGAACCAAGGACAAGCAGGGTGCAGATCCTGCTGTTCATTATTGTTGTGTAGTGCAGTGGCTTGCAGATAGCCACATAACGGTCATAGGACATGGCAGTCAAAAGGAAAAATTCTGTTGCACCAAGCAGTATGAGGAAAAACACCTGGGCTGCACAAGAACTATAGGAAATGGTCTTATCCCCTGTTATGATGCTGACCAGGTATCTAGGAATAGAAACTGTGGTGAATGAGATTTCTAGGAAAGAGAAATTCCTAAGGAAGAAATACATGGGTGTTTTTAGGTGCAAGTCTACCAGAGTGAGGGTGATAATTGTTAAGTTTCCAGTAATGCTCAGTATGTAGGTGAAAAACAGAAAGAGAAAAATGAAAACATTTAGCTTTGGGTCATCTGTTAATCCCAGAAGAATGAACTCAGTTGCAGATGTATGGTTTTTCATTTTTTATTGTTTACTTCTTATAGGTCTAAAAATGAAAATTTGAAACAATGATTTAGTGAGTATGGTACTAAATTTTCACCACTTCTCCTGAATTAGGAAACATAAAAGGCTTATAAAGAAACAAAGAATTAACCAAGGTGTACTAAATTTTGAATAAGTATATTATCTACAACAACAACCACAAAAACTATGTCTGATGTCCTTTTGCATCACCAGTCATTTAATACGAAGCTAGTCACTGACAATGTCTAATAAATTCATCTGTATAAGAAAAATATACCTAAAAAATCAAAAATCTAAAAATGTAAAATATTCTTTTAAAACTACTATGCAAATGAATATGTTTTCTGATTTTCTGTAAATGAAGCATTTATTGAAGTATTTCTTAATTTTCCACAACATTCCAAGATATTTAATTGTCTAACAAAGAATCAGAGCCATCAACACTAATACTTCCATAATCCTAATCAAACAAAACCTAAATTTTCCCAAAGTACTAAATATTTTACTTTCTGAATTAAATAATATTATTTTATCATTCTATATATGAGATTCTAAGGGCCAAAGTTAAGTGATGCAGGTTATACAATTATTAGATGACAGAAAAATAAATGAGGGAAAAAATAGAAAATGCACTTACTGTGAGGTAATCCCACCTGGTAGCAGTGAACCACTGAAACCTAAATGCTAGGTTGCTTTTCTTTGAGTGACAATGTTTGATGCATTATTTTCAGAGCATGTCATACACTTCTTGACCAGTGTCTTATCTCTGATTTTCTTGCACAATGTCAAACTTATAAAGCATATAGGTGGAATTTGAGCTGATGATTCTTGTTATATACAGTGAACATATTTAGGAATGACTCTATTAGAAAACCTATTACTAATATCAGAGAAGCCCTGACAGGAACTTGACATAGACTCAAGTACTGCTAGAAGGTGCTACAAGCAGGCTTAGGCAACAAATCCAAGAAGTTGAGGAATTTGTGATCTAGGAATGAGTTTGTGACCTGATGGGAAATCTGGTGTCCTGGACAGTGGATGAAGCTCTAAGGGCAGTCCCAAGTGGTCAATTCAGTTAAGTCTGATACTCAAGTTTGAAAAGTGTCATTGCAAAGCCGACATTGATAGAAAGTGTCTCTGGCACCAACTTATTACTTAGGAGTAGAAATATGAGCTGTAAAATTGGAGATGGCAGTAGAAAAATGGACAGTTTAGAAGTGGTTATAATGAAGAATTTCAGAGCCAGAGATCATGAATTTCTGGAAAACCTTGAAGAAATAAAGAAGGAAAAAAAGAAAGAAAGAGAGAGGCTGGGGGAGAAGGAGGGAGAGCGGGAGGGAAGGACAGATAGACAAGGAAAGAAAAGGGGGAGAGAGAAAGAAGGAATAAAAGTAATGAAGAAGTGGGATTCTTTTAGTAGTTTTAGTACAATATTTACATATAAACAGGCAAGTACAGGTGATAAAGGTGCATATCTTGCTTATTAGGTAAGTGAAACTTAGTTCATGAGCAGGAGAGGGCTCATACCATGAATGAGAATCAAGAATCAATAGCTATGGAAAAGAGGTGAGCTGCATGGCTTATAAAAGAAAACTGTGAAGAAAATTAATAGTTAAGGACTATTCCAGGTTTTATGATTCAAATATTTTGTATCTTTTGTTTTCCAAAAATTCTATTAAAAGAAAAAATCCTGCCCCAAGATGTTAGGAAAATGTGCCAATATATTTTACTTGGCTCTCACTAAGTATTGTTTAAAGAAAGATGGGTTATGATTTTTTTTAATGAGTTCATTTTCTAGCTAGAAAAAAATGGTTTATAAATATTCTTTTTAAATAAACAAACTAGTTTTACCTGCTTTTTATCTGTTTTGTCTCCAAACAGACATGGGAGATTCTTACTGGAAAGCAAAATTAAAATGTCTCTGGAGAGTATAGTACTGATGAGAGCACCCTAAAGAAAAGAGAATAATTTTAATTAGTCTTATTTTATAAATTATGTTTTCTCAACATTAAATAGCAGAGATTTGTATAATACCAGCAACAAAAGTGAGGACATGACAATCTTGAATTATTTTGGACGTCCTATTGTCAATCTCATTTTTTTTTCAACCTGAAACAAATGTCTGCCAAAGTCATATAATCCCATAGCATGGAAAATATGAAAAAAAATACTGAAAAGAGTAAGAGGAAAGGCCACATGATATTTAATTTACAATTAAAATGTTTTATTCATTGATAAAAACATATTGAGTGTCTATATTAGGCAGGAGAAAGTTAGTAGATAAGCATATCAGCATCACCAAGATACAATGACAACCAAGAGTATAATACAAAAATAAAGCTCATGAAATTCACAAATTAAAAAAAAAAACTCAAGCACTGTTTTTTTTTTTTTTTCACAATAGAAGTAAAGCAAGCAAATTTTATGTGCTGTTTTCGTTATCTGTGTCTAATTTTTCCTGTTGGACAATTTGGGTTCCATTACATTGTTTCAACTACTGAAGTATTTGATTACAGTATGTTTAGCATATATTCTTTATTTGAATTTTTTTGTTCTTCTAATCATTTTTATATCTACCAGGACCTGCTATGGCAGGTGAATCTATGTGAATGGGGTAGAAACACTGGTAATTTAGGTTAAATGTCTTATTCAAAGAGAAACTTCAAAAAGGGACATGCTCTTGCTTCTAACCAAAAATATAAATTGGAAGTGCTCCTTCCTTGTTTTCTAAAAATTTGGTAAATGTTTGGTGCAAGCTATTTCAGAACTTTATTTTATTTTATTTTATTTTTTACATTCTCCACCAGGCTTGTGCGAAAATGTTTTCTTTAGAAGACATGGCAAGTGGGCTTCAATGAAGGCTCCAAGATTTGAAAACCCTCAGGTCATACCTTTCATACTCTCTTCTCCAGCAGTGAAAAAAAGGCTTGCTTCTAATGTGACAAAGATGATTTGATGTCCTTGTGTGTTGTGTTATGCAAGATTCTTGCCAGTTTGGTTGCTCTCCAGCATCTTTCCATTGCTGGCTCTGGAGAAACAAGCTTTCAGGAATTCTGAAGCTATCATAAATGTGCTGGCAACAGCCTGAGTAATACTGGATGTGAACTCATGATCCCCAGTTGAGCCTCAGAATAGGGACCCAGCCCACAGGTGGTTTTGGTAGCACTATTGCAACACTTCCAGGTTTTTACTCCTAGACACTGTGAGATTTCTGTGTGTCCCTTTGAGGTGCTAAATTTGTAGTACTTAATTACAAGGCACTGGATATTACTACAGAAGATACCTGACTGCAGGAAGCCACCAGTGAAATGTGTGTGGACCAGATAAGCATGGAAGCCACTGAGTAGAAAAATCTGTTATCTGGGAACTCCCAATGGCACTCCTGCTGGTTTTGAGAGGGTCCAGTGCATTTGAATTTCTACCCAGTTCTGTCAGAGGTGCCTTACATCTTTCAACATGTGCATGACCTGCTGAGAGCCAAGCAGCCTGCCTAGGCACACCTACAACCTGTTTTTCCTGAAAAAGCAAGCCTGAGATAAGACTCCTCCCACACTGAAACCTTATACCTCCCAATCCCCTTTGATCTGTACCAATATATTAAAAAAAAAAAAAGCAAGAATGAGCTTCCATTTTTATTAGAAGCTGCATCCCTCTGGTCAGCTTGTCCCGTTGCTGACCCCACTCAGGAAACATATTCCTGGTGCCCTGTGGTTATTTTCTAGTGTTGTGGGACAGACAAGGCTAGATACCTAGGGAATTAGAAGGAAGTAGTTTTATTGGCTGCAGCCAGGTCCAAAGGGGAGGTTTTGACTTGGTCCATTTGTCCCTCTGAACCCCCAATTCAGAAATGTTTAGAATTTCATACCCAGTGTGTATAAAAGGGAGAGGGGGAGATCAAAGACTCACAATCTGCAGAAGTCCACATACAAATACATTTTTTCTACTGTTCTGGGCAATCAACCCAGGCCTGGAAAGTAAATCAAGGACACTCTCTCAGAAAATCAGTGCCTGGGAAGGGAGCATTCTCTCCTTTTCCCCCACTAGCTGGTTCCCAAAGAACCAGCTAATTTGTATTATTCACTCTTATCTTTTGGATTGTAAGGGACCCTCCCTAGGACCTAATCACTGTTCCCTGAAATGCAGATGCCTCAGTGAAGGCTTCAGGCCTGACAAGAAGCCTGAGTTAGAATCCCTTATCCCATTCTGCTTCTGCAAAAACACACCTCCTGCCTGAAAACTCTGTTGCAGAAATTCTTGCAGATAGTCTAAGAACAATTATGATGAGGATCTCTGGAAAGGTTAATTAAGATATTTTTGTGAAAGAGGGTGTGCCACTACAGTAGTACTACTTTCTTAGCTTTTATTTCTCAGCAAGCCCATCCTCTGAAAGGAACCCTTTCCCTAGTCCACACAGTACATGAGCCAGACCTGACTGTGCCTCCCACGTGGAAGCTTTGTAAGGAAGAGCATTAAGATCCAGCAGCTTGACATCAATTTTCTTTGGACTCTTTAGGACCTGGCAATCTACTATGCCAAATTCCTTATTATTCCTCTTAATGAGAGCAGTTTCCTTCTGAGGTAAACCCTCAGTAAACTTATCTGTTTCTACTATTTTTTTTTGTTTTTATTTTTTGTCACATCTAGGACGCCAGCCAAGTTGCCTTTACTCCACAAAATTTCTACTTACTCCTTATTTTGGTGTAGACTTTAGAGATATTTTTTCTAGTCTTCTATTTGTGCTAAGGGCTTGAATGATGGGTAATTTTATTTACTTTTGTTTTTTAATATATTGTTCTCTAGGTGTGTGAATTTTTTTTTAATCAAAGGAAACACAAAATTCATAAAAAGAAACTAGGAACTACAAAGCATTTTAAAATCCCTTTATCTCTTCAGCTAGAAAGATGGTAGAAGTCAGTTAGAAAATGCATGGTAGGCAGCATAGACTCCTCCAGTGATTCTTGCACCAATAAAAAAACACAAACCTAAATGAAACCTTTATCCACATAAAAGCCTCAGAGAAGAAACTGAAAACAGCATACCACTGGCCAATGTAAAATTGCTGTCTCTCAGACCATCAAATGCATACTTCATGTCTTCAGTAAAGAGAAGTGCAGATTGTTAGGACTTCTATTCTTTGGGTAACATCCATTCCTCTTGTACTTTGATGAAATTCTTCTTTTACTATCTTACAAATGATGTTTAAATGCTAAAGGTCACTACTAAACATATTTTTTTTTTGTAAAAATACTATAAATGTGAAAATGTAGAGGAGTAACAGCAAGAAACACAGTGATATTTATTACCAAGCTACATTTCTACAATTGTAATAAAGACAACATTGGAATACTCTTCAGAAGTTTTTTCCTCTTCTTTTCTATTTTTTTAAAACATTGCAGTGATCTGGATTAAATCCAAGGTCTCATGCATATTAAGCAAGTGTTCTACGACTGGGCTATACTCTATCCTTGGGGGTTTTGCAGGGTGCTATGGTTTAGATATTAGGTGCTCCCCAAAAGTTCACATGTGAGACAATGTAAGAAAGTTTAGAGGTGAAATGATTGGGTCATGAGAGTTTTAACCTAATCAGTGCATTAATCCCCTGATAGGGATCAAGTGGGTAATAACTGTAGGCAGTATGGGACTCAAGGAGGTTTGTCACTCAGGTTGTACCTTTGGGGTACATTTTTTTCATGGTGGTAAGGGAAATTCTCTCCCCCACCCTTTTCTTTTATAATCTAAATAAAAATCCAGTGTGTGAAATTTGTTCCAGGGATGTTTCCCTTTTCCTTTCTGGACTGTAACTGATGAAAAAACATAAAATATTAATATTATATATGGTATTAATGCATAATCTCTCCATTAGTTACTCTATTTCGCCTTTGTCCTTGACCCAGATGTAAATTAAGCATATTTACTTACTATCCAGAATGGTACTCAAACTCATATTGAAGATTTTGAACTCAGAATGATTTTACCTGTTCTACATTTCAGCTGGCTTATTTGAAGAGAAATCTAGTGTGGTTTTCACCTGAGGTTCACTGAGCTTCAAGTCTTTGGTTGACACTTTTTATTTTATTTTTATAATTAATATTTTTTATGATATGATGTCTTGTTATACAGCCCAGGCTTGCCTTGAAATTGTGACCCTCCTGCTTCAAATATTCTGAGTATCATGAGTTGATATCTTTAATATCTTAAGTAACATTTTTGCAATTATTATTTTGAATATTGTTTTGTCCTATATTCTCTTTGTTCTTCTGGGATACCAATTCACATGTATATTAGAGGTCCCATGGAATAGAGACAACCATATTTCCTATATTCATCATTTGTTTTCCAAATATGTGTGGCCTAATATTTCAATTTCCCTAAAATTTCTTTTATTCCATGTTAGTCATAACTTTCCTTCATTATCAGACCCTATCAATTATTTCATTCTTATGAATTTTTTTAAAATTAATGTGAAGAGAATATATTTATACAATAAAAGTAAAACATTTTCTTATTAGTTCATACTAAATGTTAGACATTTAATAAAATATATCCTTATATGATTTTCTAAATTATATTTTATTAAATGTCTATAAAGGGAATATCCTACTCTACTATATGTGTCTTAATAAATTATTCTTTTCAATTTCAATTTCTTTAGAAATTTTCTGGCTTATTTTACCAATTGAAGCTGTTTTACACATTTTACTGTGATTTTTTAAATAAGGAGTAAGCAAAATATTTAAATATTTTAATGTAATTTTGCATTATTTTTAAAGAAAGAATAAATCATTTCCCTGGTTTAAAGGACATGTATACAAAAATGTAGATGTGTTTTCCTTGAAAATATCTTGTTAAATTATATTTCTATTTTAATTTACTTCCTAAAATGCTAGTTATGCCATTATTTTTCTCTGTCCATCAAATTCACATGTAAATATTTTATGCTATGAGGTGATGCAGAGACTATAGGAGATATATGTTTGACACCCCCAAAACACATACTATGAGTTAATTTTAGAATATTCGGTGATTAAAGATTATGAACAACATTGTCATTAGCTTGATATTCCTCTCTAAATTCTTTTGGAAGGGAGAATGAGAAGGCTCCCCACAGCTCAGACACTTGGCACAACTTACTTTTTCATACATCATTTGAATGCTACTATATAAATTAGACTCCACTTTAATGTCAACATTTCAGGCTTCCCTAAAGACAGTGTAACAAGAATATTAATTAACTTTGATATTTTGTTTCTAGGGTTAATGATGAAAATATCAATTAGTATCTTTTCCCATCAGAATTCCCAAGAACTTTTACCAGTTTTGAGTAAATATGCTCTTTGTATAAAAAGGGGAAATATAATGAACAGCATTGTGGAGACAAAACCATCTCCATTCAAGTCAGAATAAGAAAAACAGAAAAAAGAAGCATCAATAATAAAATAGTATGGTTTTGATACAAATAAACAGCTTAGATTTCCAGATTTTAGGTTAGGCTGAACCTAGACATTTACCTTTTGATTTGTAGAGAAGTCAGAATAACATGTTGGAAAATGCCACACATATGCTGATTGGAGAGCAAGAGATATAAACAATGTTTATGTATATTTCTAAATGTCTTTGGATTTCAATGTGAACACTGTATCTGTTGAAAGGGAAGCAGCAAAATGTACGGGTTGGAAATTAATTTCTAGGCAGTTAAAAAAACATGCCTAATATATATTTGGTTATAATAAAAAGAATTCTTCACAATGCATCAGCAAAGAGAACCTCCGTGAAATTTGTGGAAAGTAAGTATTTTTTTGCTATTTTGGTTTTCTATGCACAAAGAAGTTGTCACATAAACCATTTAATTGCGAATATGTGACAATAGATTCAGCTAGATAAACTCACATTTAGAGAAACAAAGAAATTATTTATGTAACATGTATCTCATGATGAAATATTCAAAGAACATATTTCAAAGTGTTGCTGTATTTCTCTATTGGACTAGCACCATGAGAAATAATTCTCAAAATGTATATAAAAATAATAGATACACATTCCATTATACTTACTAAAGTATTCAGTATTTTAATATTACTGAATGCAAATTATTTCTTATACGATAAAGCTAATGATGAAGTGAAAGTTACTGAACAATTAAATTGTAAATTCCATGTAAATTTTCAACTGTGCATTTAAATATCAATTCTGTAATGCATATTTTTTAGTCGTAAAATTAATTAACAAATATTTTTCTGTTGAAAAAGTTTTAATGGCCACTACAAAAAACAAAACAAAACAAAACAAAAACTCAAACCTAAACATACATATATCATCAGGAAATAACCATTTAGAGAATATTAATTGCAAAAGATCCTTTTTGATTAGCTACACATTTTGGGTACAGATATATCCAGAAAATACACATCTTTCTGAAAGAAACTGAACAGAAAATGATTTTACTAATAGCAGGATTAACCATGGTAACCTAAAAAATGTTTTAGGTGAGATTATAAAAGGTAGGTCTGCATATATTAGGAAAACTAGATAAGTGTGCAGATACTTCTAGGAAAAAATTATAAAGCCATCGTTTTGTAAAGTAAAAAGATATCCGAAAAGAGAATTAGGGAAATGAGTATCCAGAATGGAGATGAGAGTAAGAGGGGTTAGCCTGGAGTTTTGACTGTTATGTAAAAAACTCTAGAAGGAAAACAAAGTTTCTGCATATCTACTGAGTTGCTGGCTATTTTATTAAACTTGGAAAACTGCACTTGATGTATCTTTTAAAATATTGTTTATCACCTCCACCTCCTTGCAGCTCAAATGGCATCTTGACAGAATTGAACCATGAGGAACCACACAATAGTGACAAACTTCATTATTGCAGGACTGACAGCGGACCCAAATTGGGAAATTGTAATTTTTCTTTTTCTACTTCTAACATATCTTTTGAGTACTACAGGAAATCTTCTTATCATCCTTCTGACCTTGCTGGATTCCCACCTCAAAACTCCCATGTATTTCTTCCTAAGAAATTTTTCCTTCTTAGAAATCTCATTGACATCTGCCTGCATCCCTAGATACCTGGTCAGCATAGTCACTAAGGAAAAGACTATTTCCCGTAATGCTTGCTTGGCACAGGCACTTTTTGCTGTTTTCATAGGTATAACACAGTTTTTCCTGTTGGCTGCTATGTCCTATGACCGCTATGTGGCCATCTGCAAACCCCTTCATTATGCAACCATTATGAGCAGCAGAGTGAGCCACCTGCTGGTTGCTGCCTGTTGGATAGCTGCTGGGGTAGCGATCATTCATGGAGTTATTGTGAGTCTGACCATAGAATTCTGTGATGGCAATGTTATTGAACACTTCTTGTGTGACACCTCTCCTATCCTGAAACTCTCTTGCACAGACACCAAGGAAATGGAATTCTCAAATTTTATTTTAGCCATTATCACACTCTTAAATACACTGGCTCTGGTATTGTTCTCTTATATCAAAATCATAACAACAGTTATGAAGATCCCTTCTGCCCAGGAGAGAAAGAAGGCTTTTTCCACCTGTTCCTCCCACCTGATTGTTGTCTGCATCTCTTATGGCAGTTGTATTTTTATGTATATCAAACCTTCTGCAGAGGAAAGGATATCTTTAAACAAGGGGGTATCAGTGCTCACTGTTTCCATTGCATCTGTACTAAATCCTTTCATATATACCCTAAGAAATAAGCAAGTGATACAAGCCCTGAGGGACCTAGTAAAAAAATGTACCTTTACAACTTTGAAGTAACGGCTTTGGCTTTTGTAAAAGCATACTATTGAGAATTAGTGAAAATGCTATCCTCTACTAGTTACATTTATAACATGTCCCTTAATTAGTTTTTATTATGGCAGTCACAGAAGTTACCCATAAAGAGCCTTCATTGTCCTCCTGAATGTTTATCATTTTACTAGCATGGTCCTTCCCCGTTATGTTCTCTCATGATTATGATTATCAAAATATTCCACTATGAATCCTTATTAGAAACCTCACATATCTTGCATATGGTTTTCTACAATAGATGACCCCTTTAGTGAACTCTGTAAATATGAACTTATTTATTTTCCTCAATCTCTAAGGACGACTGCTTTCTTAGCCAGACAATGTTAATATTTAAAAAATATATATGTGATGTTGCTGGAAGCCCATGTGCCTTATTTCTTCCCTTCCTCCTTTTCTTTCTTCTTGCCCTTTTTTTTCTTCCTTTCTTATTTTTTGAGCATATGGGACGACATTTATTTCTACATACTTTCCTTCTCCTCATTTTTTGTAAGTTTTCTCTTACTTTTTTTTTAAATATTTCTTCTTTCTTTCTCTTTTGTCTCGGCTAAATATCTAAAAGTGTACATTTATAAGGCTGAATATTTTATACAGCTCCCATTACTAGTTTTTCATGTTACTATCTGTTATCGCCTTTCTTTATGCATTTGATCTCTTGAAGTAAGAAAAACAATAAGAAAGAGAACCATCAACATGCTGTCTGCCTCACATCCTCATCCTGTGTGTACGTGTATACTGTATCTATGAGAATCCAGTGAATCACCACCAGTACTCACAAATGACATGCACTTTTTACTTTGGAACGAGTTCTTGCCACATTGCTGAGGCTGGGCTTGAACTTGTGATGGTTCTGCTTCAATACTCCCAAACCTCCACCTAACCTTCTTCCCCTCCACTCCCACTGGTGCAATTACAGTTATATGTAGTGGAGCACAGCAAATATGCATCTTTTATTTGATATATTTACAGTAGTTACATTTAAAAATGATTACTGATATAACTGAGGTATATTCTCTCATATTTGTAATTTTTATTTTAAATTTTGTTTTTAATTATGTTTGTCATTTAATTTTATCACATCATTAGCATATCAATTATATGTCTCCCACATTTTTACCCTTAACACATCTCCTCCTACAGGGTGTTTTGTCCTAAGTTGGTTAGGTTTTAATTGCTCTGACCAAAATACTTGACCAGAACAACTAAGAGGAGGAAAATTTTATTTTCAACCTCGGTCTCAGAAGTTCAGTCCATGCATGGCCAACTCCATTGCTCTGGGCTCAATATCTTTCAAATTTTTAATGTTTTCTCTAAAGTTTTAAATTTATCTATTTTAAAATTAATCTATGTCAATCTTCAAAAGAACATTATACCTCCTCATGTGAAGAGCTGTACCTTTGAAGAGCAATTGAATCAGTCCTTTAAGACACTGATGTCATTCATATTTTATAACTAATACACCATTAGTATTATGAATTCAAACACTTGTCTTTTTTTAAATTAAGAAAAACTTTATCTTCATTTTTTTATTATTCAACTTTCCTGCTTTCTGTGTAGAATAGTGTTACAAATCTATATAATATTTCTTCTGCTTGGAGAACTTTCTGAAATGTCCCTTTCAGATCAACTCTACTGATAATGATTTTAATCAGCTTTTGCTTCTCTGAGAAAGTCTATTTCTCTTCCCCTTTTGAAGAATAAATAAACTGGATGCAAGTTCATAGTTTTTCTCTTTCAATATTTTAAGTATTTCACTACATGGTTTATTTCTTGCTTATTTCTAATATAGCAGTGTTGTAACTTTATCCTTGCTCCTCTGTAGGTAAACTTTATTTATTCCTCCCATATTTTTTTCAAGATTTTCTCTTTGGTTTTGTTTTTCATTATTTTTAATATGATCCATAGTTGTACCAATCAAAAAAGTCATTCTTCATTTTTATTGTGTTATAGATTCCATTTCTCTAGTTAGAGTAGCTATCTGTTATTGCATGCTGTATCTTTTTCTATTAGAGCACTTACCATATTAATCACAATTATTTAAAATTCTTCGTTAGATATCTCCAACATTTACATCATGTCTGGCTCTGGTTTTAGAGCCACCTCTGTCTTATCAGATTTTCTGCTATCTTTTGTAATCCCTTGTAATATTTTTGTTGAAAGCAGAACATGTTGTATTAGTTAATGTATCTATAATAATCTTGCTAGGAATTGGCATATGCTTAGTGAAGATTTATTGTAGGTGTAGTGTCACAGGTTTCAATATACGTTTTTGTCATTGTTTTTGTCTCCCTTGTTGACTTTGGGTTTCTGTAAAAACTATTTCTTGGAGCGAGTCTGGGTCTTTTACTT
Organism: Marmota marmota marmota; assembly: GCF_001458135.2. NCBI lineage: Eukaryota > Metazoa > Chordata > Mammalia > Rodentia > Sciuridae > Marmota > Marmota marmota. The sequence goes on along the minus strand of NW_025999960.1, from coordinate 20,711,296 downwards.
TTAAAGCTATAATCCACTGTTATTATATTGTAGCCTTGTTGGTGTAGTGGTTAGTTGTGGCAAAGGGCCAGTGTTCTATGATTTTATGATTTAATATCTGTCTTTTAGGTCAGTGACTCTACAGTCTGAATTTCACAAGTGTTTCTGCAGTAGTTCAGATTCCTCCATGGCTATGATTGAGTTGGAAGATGGAATTTAAGGTGCTCTGGAGTACAAGCAACACCTTTCCTGCAGGTGGGAGAATGATTTGATGAAGTTCTCCAACTGTAGGTGTCTGTAGTGGAGAACACTTTTGGAGTCTTTCAAATAGCTGCTTTTCTCCTTTTCAGCAGGAAGGATTTGTCTTGGCTCTTGACCATAAAACTTGATCATGTTCCTAGAGGTGGTTCCCAGGAAAGTATGGGTCCTTTGATGATTTTAGTTCCCAGGAGTTTCAAAATCTCATTCTAGTCCACACTCAGCTTCGAGCAATTTGTGAAAATTGTCACTTAATTTTTCCAACCTGTGTATAGGACCAGCAGTTCCACTTAAGCAGATCTGTGGTGTTTCACCCTCCCTCCAGGTTCCCTGGTGGCAGTATATCCTGTGCTTTAATTCCTTGAAAGGTTCAAGAAAAGTCATCATTTTTTATTTTGTTCAAGATTTTCATGCTTTCAGGATGGGACTTTGAAGTTCATTATGTGTCAATCTATAACTGGAAGTTAAAAAAATTAGTTGTTCCAATCACAAGCTTATTTTAAAATTTCTATAGAAAGACAAAGAATCTAAAATAATCAAGATGACTTTGGAACCATGCAATACTTAAGACATTGTATACTTTAAAATATTTATTGCATTTATCAAATTTTCATAGGTAAATAAAAGATTAGTGGATATGATTTTATTCATTTAGGTGCATTCTTTTTTTAAAAAAAAAATATTTTTAGACGTTGATGGGCCTTTATTTTATTCATTCATTTATATGTGGTGCTGAAAATCAAACCCAGTGCCTCACCCATGTTAGGCAAGTGCTCTACAACTGAGCCACAATCCCAGCCCCCATTTATGTGTATTCTTCTGGTTTTTATTTTTATTTTTTTACATATTCAAGTCATTAAATTTTTGCTTGCTATAAAACAGATCAATTAAGAGAATATGGTATTAGTAATAGACAAAGGATTTCAGATAGAATCTGCATACAGATTCTCATGTTTATGTTCAATTAACTTTTGAAATAAATGTCAAGGTAATTCAATCACAAAACCTTGTGTTTTTTTTTCCAAGAAGGAATGCTTGAAAAACTGGACTTATATAAGCAAAAATCTGAACCATACTATATATCAAAGGATAACTCAAAATAGATCTTTTACTTACATGTAAAACATAAAGATTTTGGTAAATTGATATATTCATGCAAAGATATACTACATAGCAAAAAACAAAAAAAAAGACCTAATTTAATGATACATGTAACCACAAGGATGAATCTCTAAAACATCATACAAAGTGAAAAGAACCCCAGCTCAAAATTTAGCTATTATATAACACTTATCAGGTTACATTTTGAAAAACAATAAAACCATAGAACAATGGATCAGGGATTATAAGTACTGTGAGATGTGAAATGAACACTTCACAAGTACTTCAGGTAACTTTTGGGGATAATGCAAAAATTCTTCATTTTGACCATGCTGGTGACTACATCACTACATATATTTTTAATGTCTCATAAAATTGTATGAACCTATAATTTATTATTTGAAATGTGTACTATTAGCCTGAGCAAAAGTCAAAAAATAAAGCAAAATCCAAGAGGTAAGTTTGATGGTATAGAAAAGAAAAGGATAGCAATATCAGGAGAGTTGATGGGTCTTTTGGGATAGACTTATTGAGGATATAAAAACTTGAAAATCCTGTTACTGATGGTGTTTGTATGTTATTCTGGCTGTGTGCATATTTTTTTTCACTTATTGTTTAAAAACTTGCATTATTGATTTTGTATGTTTTTTTTCTATGTAAGGCATATTTAACAATAAAAGTAGTGATATGAGTTTTATTTTAAATGTCTGTTTTCTGTCATATCTATATTATCTAATTTTGCATCTTTTTATGTTTATGATATAAAGTTAAATGTAAAATCAAACCATAATTTATTATTTTATTTTCAAATTAATTTTACATATGATTAATTGAAAATTGGAAAGTTATTGCTTTTCACTTAGGGATATGAATACATTATTTGTATGTAGAAAGCTGACCAGTTTATTGCTATCAAATTGAAAACAAAACTTTGGAAATGAATAATATTGTCCCTTATGTGATGATGGAATTGATCTCATAATGTTTTTGCAAGGTTAATGTATTCAAATTATGTAATTTGTATGTTGAATCTAGTCTCCATGGCAGATGCTGATTTAGATGAGTTTGTGGAAGATTCTTTTTCCTTAGGTGAGAGAGATTAGTTCTTTGTTTAGTATTTTAAGGAGATCTGGAAGCAGCAACAGCCCTAGAAAAAGGACATAACCCCTTCTCCCAACTTCCCAATTAACATCATTAATTTTGAAATGCCCATGTTATTTGAACCAAGCCATCCATATTAATCTAATGTATTTTTTAGATCAATAAAAAGATGAATATAATGACTTCCTCAAATGTGCAGACAGATTGTTGCATGGGACTCCATCTTTAGAGAATAATAAATTTAACTTTTATTATGGCTAAGAGCCAGTATTTGAAGAAATAAGTTTATGTATTTAAATTCATTCTTCAATATCTCTCACCTGAAATCATGTTTTTTAAAATGCTTATGAGACAATTAGATTTCTTATCACTAATTTCAAAACTGAGTGTGACAGAATTGGCCTTTTTCACTGCTTATCTGTAACACTTATTTACTCCTCTGCTGACATTTTCTGTCTTCATTCAAAAGCCCATGAAGAATTATGTTTGTGTCATATCCTTTCATATCATTGGTATTCCCCCACACCCACTGGAAACTCTTACATTTAGTCCCAATATTACATCAAGGAAATTTCAAGTGTCTTAAAAATACCTCCTTATGGTGTTGTTTTTCCATCCTGTATGTTGAGTTCTGGATCTTACTGTTTTTATCTGGATCATTGCAAAACCGTGCTCGTCCATTAATTGTCCTGTGCATTGCCCCTTATGTTATTTTTTTCTATCTGCTTAATATACTTCGGTGATTGCTCATTACAAAAGAAAAATCCAAATTGGTGTTCAGAAGTGATTCTAGAAATTATTTCTAAGTAGAAAATAACAATTTTTAGTGTTAGATTTCAGCATACAGGTGAGGACAGTATTTGTGTGGTTATTTTAGTAATATCACTGTCTGACTTACCATATATATCTACGAGTGGTTTCCTTCAGAAGCTAAAGACCCATTGTACTGTAACCTTCCATTTATCTTAAAAATATATGCATCTGTTTTTGTTGCTCCCAATCCTCTACATGAATATATATATACATAATGAAGTTTTACTCAGCCATAAAGATAAATAAAATTATGCCATTGGTAGGAAAATGAACTGGAGAACATCAAGCTAAATGAAATAAGCCAGATTCAGAAGGTCCAGGGCTGCACATTTTCTCTTACATGTGCAAGCTAGAGAGAAAAAAATAGGAAAAAGGATCCCATGAGAATACAAAGGAGGCTAGTAGAGTAGTAGAGTAGGAGGGGTATTAGAGGGAAGGGATTGGAGAACTCAAGAGGGAATGAAATAGACCAAATTGTACTGCATGTACAAATATATCACAATGAGGCCTACTATTATGCATAATTGCAATTCACCTATAAAAGATTTTTTAAAAATCAAAAAGTACAAATAAAAGGATTAAGTCTGAGTTTAGTGTGATTAAGGTTTTATATGTGTTTCTGTACGTATTTATATATAACTATAATGTGTATACTTAAATGCAGATATTCACATGTTTATGTATGTAGTTAAATGCATAGATGAGTATGTACTTGTTTGTAACTAGTATATGTCTATATCTAGGAAGAATTTATTTTTTTTCTATACTCCTTTTTTATTGAATAATGTTCATAAGAATATTGGTATCTTGAAATTCTTTTTTAAAGAGAGAGAGAATTTTTAATATTTATTTATTTTTTTTAGTTTTCGGCGGACACAACATCTTTGTTTGTATGTGGTGCTGAGGATCGAACCCGGGCCGCACACATGCCAGGCGAGTGCGCTACCGCTTGAGCCACATCCCCAGCCCGGTACCTTGAAATTTGCCTCAGAACATTGTTTCTTTCAACTTTTAGATATTGAGGATGCAGGAGTGGATTGCCACATGAAACTTTAGAAGACATACACTAGTTATAAGCATGTACATACATTTATGCACTTATATGCATATACAAATATATTAACAGGTGCACATATGTACACACACATAATATATATATATATATATATATTTTATATATATATAAAAATATATATTTTTTGGTGGTCAAAAATATCTTGGCAATAAAGGCCTGAATTATCATGAGTGGGATTTGAAAAACTGCCTCTAATCAACCAATAAAGTTTTTAAAGTGAGGCAAGTATAACTCAGCAGATAAGGACTTTATTCAAGCATTAATTGCTTTCAAAATCATCCAACTTGATACTGTATTAGCTGTTTAAAATGCCAAACCACCTCATTGCTTGGTTGATCTTGGAAAACCTTTAAAAACCACAAACCAGAGCCCAAATATAAAAGGTCAGTAGAATTCATTACTTCAAGGATGAAATAAACTTTTGAAAGAAAAAAGGCTATAAATAATTGTTTATCCAGGGAATAAAGAATAACATTCCCTCTACTTCAGCAATGTAGCTTGGGATATTAATTTGAGAGGAAAACAAAATGAGTAAGTAAGACAGGAGCTTATCTGCAAAGATGTGAACTTTGGCTCCACTTCTTGCATTAAAAAAATAAATAAATGAAAGTCTCTGGCCCCACAGCAGAGATATGAACAGGGACAGGACGAGACAGGCCTGTCTCAAGTCTGAGCATTACCACATAGGTTTTGACACTGGTGCTAGAACTACCAGACCAGCACCATAACCCTGGCTCCATCACTGAACAGCTTGACCTCAGCCAACTTCTTCCCCAAGCCTGTTTCCTTTGTGTGAAGGGGCAAGAGCATTGGTGCTGACCCAGGGATACTGTAGAGAATTAAAGGAGATAAAGCATGAACAAGGCTTAACCCACAGAAGAGTGTTCAGTAAAGAGTAGACTGCTGTCTATTTATTATTACTATGAATCATCATTGTTATTATTTGTTACTGGCTTAATTTGAAAAGTGGCTCATCCAAGATGCTGCTACCACCAGCAGCAAGAACTCTTGGATGCTACTTCACTCTGTTCTTGAATAATCAACTGAAGGGAAAAGCGATTTGAAAGTTTTTCCTAACTACGGGACAGTGGTTCTCAAACTTCATTGAGCCTCGGAGTCTCCAGGAGAGCTTTCAGGGTACGCTGCCACATTTCAGGTTTTGTGCATTGGTGGGATGGGCCGGGAATATGCACTTCTAACAAGCTGCAAGTGACTGTGCTGAAGATGGGGGCTCACAATAGAGAACCACTGCTGGAGAAGTTTATGTTATGGTGTAGATCTTGACTGTCCCCCCAAAAGCTCATGTGTTAGGTAATGTAGCAAAGTTCAGAGGTGAGTTGATTGGATCATGATGCTGAAACCTCGTAACCACATGAGTGGATTAATCCATCTGAGGGATGGATAATTTGAATGAATTACTGTATGGTAACTGTGGGCCGGTGATGTATAGCCTTGGGGATTACATCTGTCCCTGGTTGCTGGTTCCTGGCTCCTGTACCCCTCTTTCTTCTCTCCTTCTCTCCCCTCCCTCTCCTTTCCATCTGCCCCAAACTGAACAGCTTTTCTCCACCATGCTCTTCCACCATAGTGTTTCTGCAACGGAGTTGGCCAATCATAGACGAGTCCTCTAAGACTGTAAGCCAAAATAAATATTTCCTCCTCTAAGTTGCTCTTGTCAGGAATTTTTGGTCACAGTCATAAAAAGCAGACTTAACACAGTTATTAGATGTCTTTTGGTTAGAAGTCTTTGGTTTAGAAAAGAGACTGAGACTCAAATTCTTGGAGGAAATGAAGAAAAATGCAGAGATGAATGTCCACCAGGTCTTTACCAGCCACCCAATTAGACAAAGCACATCCTACCTGTCAATCAGTGTCAATGCAATAGAGCCTGGAGAAAGTTCACACTTAGCCATGGAAGGAAATGCATTAGACTTCTAGGGAGCTCTGAGTGGACTGAGGACCAGGAGAGGAAGACAGCAAATGAAAAATAACGATCTCCTACATTCCATGTCCTAATTCACTCAAAGAGAAGGTCATGTCACTCAGTAGCAGTAAAAATTTATGTCACTTAATCCTTCACTGAATTAAATTCAAGAAGTTGAAATTCTATTTTAATTACATGACTTTAGGTCATTTACAATGTGGTTCTGGACTACTTTTACAACTTTCTTTTTATAGCATTAATTTGCAATACTTTAAAGTATATGTAAGAGTACACATAAATATCAAACAGAGACACCAAAGATAATGATTTTATTGTCATTTGACTCAATCTATATTCCTGGCACTATTATACTCATAAAATATGCATTGAAAACTCTAGGTGGGAATTCTATTTCCATCTACATCTAAACAGTCTAACAAGGCAGCACTGAACAATTTAGCCCTGCCGGGAAATATTTCACCTGACAAGAACCCAAAGCCATGCAACTCTGAAAGTGTGTTATTAGAAGAAGGAACAGGCAATGAAGGTAAGGCTTCACATTTTCATTATTACTAACACAAAAAGATATACTGCTAATTATTTTCCAAAGTCACTTCAGCCTGGAGCTATTTTGAAAATAAAAATGAAAACTAAATAATATCAAATTCCATTGCTGAGTTTAGTATTTCTAGGAGAGTTTTACAAACAAACCTAATCCCCTGAGATGTTCTGCAAATAAGTGATTTAGGATCAACCCCCCCCCAAAAAAATTAAAAAAACAAACTTTGGAAGTTTGTAATTGTGACATCTATTTTTTAGAACTTCTTAGTTACTGATAAATCATCATGCAATAAATACTGAACCCTATTTATTTTTGTTTAACTGAGAGGTTCCCAAATGCTATGGTTTTTGAATGTTAAATGTCCCACAGAGGCCCATATGATTCTAAGGGTGTATTGTGAGGTGCTGTGTACTGTGAAGAGGTGGGACCTTTTAAGAGATCCTTATGCCATTGGAGGTTTGCCCTTGAGGGGGATTGCCTGAGATGTGACCATTTGCTCCTACACACATTCCCCATGATATGTCACTACCCACCACCTTCACTAGAAGCCAAACAACTGGGCCTTCCTAATCTTGAACTTGGAACCTCCAAAACTGTGAGCTAAGTGAAACTTTTCTCTTTGTAAGTTAGTTATTTCAGGTGTTTTGTTTCAGTAATACAAAGCTGACTAATACACTAATATACTGAACTAAGTAAGCAGAAAATCTTATTTTCATCTATAAGGTACATCTCCCCAGATAACACAGTTGTGAGTAGATAAATTGTTCTTTTCTTTCCACACTTAAAGTAAGTCATTCCCATTAACTCTTGCTCATGGTTATTTCTGACAAGTTAATGATCATTTATATTATTGCTCTCCTATATATAAAGGCAGAGTTTTCTCTGGCCGTTTTTATGATTCACCCATTATTTTAATTTTCAGAATTGTGCCTATAGTTTGCCTAAGTGTGGTTTTCTTTGCTTTCTCTCACTTAGGGTTTACAGAGATTTTTGAATCTATAAGTTACCTGCCAAATTTGCAGAGTGTTTTATTGTTAATTTTTTTCTCCTATATTCTTCAACTGGTCCATTTTCAAGTTCAATAGCCCCTTTTTTTTTTCTTTTGTCAATCTTCTGCTAAAGATAGGTAGCAAAGTTTTCATTTCGTATATTTTCAGTTCTAGAGCTGTCATTTGGTGACTTTGTATAGTGTCCATTTCTTTGCTGAAGTTTTCCGTTTGTTCACTTCTTGTGACAAAAACTTTATAGTTTCTTGGACATATTTATAGTAGCTGCTTTCAAGTGGTTGCTGTTTCAACACCTGTGCCTTCTTCAGGTCTGTTTTCC
>NW_025999960.1:20688484-20699607 GCF_001458135.2 Marmota marmota marmota | reverse complement strand
TATATATATATATATAAAAAGATGCATTTTTAGGTAACTGCCATTGCTATTTTCCAACATGCAAGTCTGTTAAAAATTTCTTTTAAAAATTGCATTTATACTGAGAGTACTATTTCAAGCCTTCTTTTGAACTAGGTATATCCTGTACCATGTCTTATTTAATCATCACAGCTAGATGGCAAAATAGGCATGGTTATGAATTTGTTTTATAAATGGGTAAGTTGATGCTTATAAAAGTTGAGTAACTTGTATAAGTTCATTTTGCAAAAACAGCCAACATAAGAATCTCAAACAAAACAAACTAAACAGAAACACTAGTCTTTGCTCTATTTTTATCTATAATTTTTGTTTTTACTAAGGATCTGAATAAATGTTTGGCTTTTTTAGATCACCTCATTTGGGCATGGTTACATAATTAGAGTTTGTTCAAGGATGACACTAACTTCAAATATTTTACTTAATATATAAATTATAACACTAATCAATCAAAACAAAAAAAAAACTCTTCAACTGCAGTTCTGTTGAGCAAAAGAATGAGCATGAAAAAAGCTTCACAGTGTGAGCAGTATTATGGTTTTAAAATTACTAAATGATGGCAAACTAATAATGGAAATAATGAAGGCCTTCAGTATAATGCAGTATATTCCAAGTTTGAAACTTTTCATGGAGCATTGAGTAGAAGTCTGCATTAGGAATTGTGATTCTATATTTGGTTGGTATCTTCATCCCAGAAAATGACATCAAAGGACAAAAATTTTTGCACTTAGTATTGTTATTTCTTTGTTATTTTATCTCTGTCTTATTGGACACTGTCCCCCAAGCTTCCTTTTAGAACTTCAATAGTAATGTTTTATGTTCATATTCCTTTGCATTTTGTTTATTTCTCTTCTGTCGATTTTCATTCACTGAATTGGTCCCTTGAGCCAGTGCCAGATAAAATGGATAAAAATATTAAGTAGTTCATGGTACATAAAATTTACATAGAAACCATGCCAAATCATTTTAAAGCACTTCTGATATTGTTTCTATGTTATATTTTTGCTTCTTCCTCATAATTTATAGTCAGAGAAGTAAATCTTCTCTGGGTAAAATGGAAAAATGAAATCAAAAATTTTTTGACAATATAAAAATGACTTCTACTTTAAGTGATACAAAACCTACAGCAATTTAAAAGTAGCATACTAGTTCAATGGAAGAAAGGGAGTATGTTTCCCTGGATTACAATGAATGCGTTGTCTAATTTTTATTCTTCCAGTCATTCTGGGTGTTAGTAAAAGTGGATGAAAATCAGAGTTAAGTTGGACGTATGGAGGCCAGAGGAAGACATTCAAATCTCAGCATTGTTTCAATACTTAACAGCACAACTTTTAATCAATGTTAAATAGAATATACTGGGTATATTTTGAAACTGAACATAATTAAAAGTCATATAAAATGGTGAGTATGTTTTATATTATCTATTCATTTTGTATTTTCTAAAATCAGGAAGTTACTATCTATATCCCTATATTTTTAATTTTATACTAATTTGTAGAATTGTTTTTAAAGGAATGAAATTTAGTTGTAGGTACTCTGAGATTGTATTCCACATTTGCTAGCTGTGTGAATTGATGAAAGTTACAGGATCTTTGAGTCTCAGTATTTTAGAAATAGGAAGAACAATTTCACACTTGTGTTATAAAGACGAGATAAAATATAAAAGGTTTCAGTCACAGGAATAAACTATGTTTAGTAAACCACAACTACTTTTCATACCATTCCCAGAGTTAAGAATTAATTCTAAACAAAAGGAAAATAATTAACACAACTATTCTCAAAATCTAAAAGTCACATGATTTACGGAGTACACTTGTTTACATAATCTTATTCAATTCTCAAAAACACTCTTGAAATTCCATCTGTATTTTAGGAAGAGAGACTGAAGCTTATTGAAATTAAGTAATGCATCCAAAGTCACAAATCCATTACATTGCACATTTGTATTTTTTAATTTACATCAAATAGCTAAGCCCATAACTTATGGAATAAATAAAAAATTAATCATGATTTGATATGATAATTTTACTATTAATTCATTTCTTATTCCTTTCTTGTTTAAATTATAGATAACCAGTTAATGGAATGAAAGTATAAACCCTTAAAGACAGGAGAATTAGTATTTATGAAATTATCATCAAATGTGATTCAATGATCTTTAGGTTCCTTTGATTTATTTCTATACACATTGGTATGGATGCAGAGAATTGAACCTTCCCATCATTATTGAAATTAATACATACACATTACTCGTATTCCTATTACTCTTTTAGGGAAAAGTCTTCTAAAATACTTGTGTGAAACTGTAAATATAAATGATCATAAAACAAGTCTTCTAACCACTCAGTCAACTCTCCTGAAGAATCTGCTTTATTCATGCTGACAGACATTCTCAAAGGAACCAACCCCCATGGCATGGCCCAGAGCCAGGAATGCCTGAGGAGTATCAGAAGGGCATTTTATGTGGTTACAAAGCTGAGTTAGAGATTGCCCAAATATTGAAATCAATGATTAGCCTGTTCTTTAATGTACTAACCTAGACTCTGAACAGATCTTGAAAGAAGGTGCTTTTTGAAATTTTTATAATGATTTCTATTTGGGTTTAATTGAAGAAGAAAGAATTGAGCATACAGAATGTTAAAAAAAATAGATTTTCAAAGTTATTGCATTACTAAGGCAGATTTCCACCCAGTGCAACATAAAACATATTATGGTTTGGGGGGAGAGAGAGAGAAAGAGAGAGGAGAGAGAGAGAAATTAGAAATCAAATTGAACCAAAGTCTTTTATCAGTATCTAAGGAATATCCATTGATCCTTCAAACTTAATATATCATTTAGTATAGTGTTTCTTTTTCACCTTGGACCTCAAATATATTGCCAATATCTTATCTGATTTGTTTAGGTGGTCTTTATTAATATTCATTTGGTGGTAGGTATTTGGAAAATACAAATTTTATTTAACAAGTAATAAATATTTCTAATATTTTTCATTTTGAATGGCATAATGCATCTGTCCCAGGTTATTTGAAAATAAAATAAGAAGTAATTTTGATAAATTGGGCAAAAGGAAATGAGATCTTAATATCTAAGATATGTTCTTCCAGGAGAAAATATGTATCTGCAATAAATAACACACTGAAATGATGAGTTAAAGCTTTGCAGATACCCACACAAACACTTCCTGAGAATAGTTTAAGGCTCTAGGAATCATGTATACTTTATTCAATATTTAATTATTCTTTTAAAGGAATATAAATACTCAATTTTAACAAGGTCATTTAATGTTAGCAAAAGAAAATGATCCATTGAACTTTCTTTCTTTGGTCTTTGGAAACTTTCTATAGAAATGTTCATTGTTTTCATGATACACTTATGAAGCCTGTCTATTTTTTGATATATTCCCTCACAACTCCTCCTTTTTTTCTTCAGAACTTTAATCAGTAACAAAAAAATAGCAATGATATTATTAATGTTCAGAAAAAATGTTAAAATTAACAAAGATTATCAAGGAAATTAGATAGCCAATAAAGTTGCAAACAAGTTTAAAATAAATACAGTGCACTCATACATTTTCCACTATGAAATAATAATAAAATATATTTTAACAAATATGAGTTTCCAATATGAGTAAGTTATTACAAGAACTTTAAATTTGAGACTGACACCAAATTTGGTCTATTTGATGGGACAGTAGTTTGTTACTTCAAGGTATTAATAAAAAATCTTGATTTTAATAAAAACAAACCCTGGTAAGTTAAGAGTGATATTACTGAAAAGGAGTAAAGTGAACTGAAAAGATGGAGTATAAAGAAATGTTAAAAAGTAATTTAGAAATAATGTTTAATAAAGGGTCTTAAAATTTATGTATCAATAAAATGTAGTTTCCTTTACATGTCTTTGGTTTTACATTTATTCAGTATAGGGAATTTGGGTCAAGTGTTTAAGCATATTTTGTAAGGTAAGCAATGTGGGAAAATGCATCTTATGAGAGAAAAATAAGACATAAATACTTTCCAGGTTAGAATAGAGCATAAAATGGGAACTGTGCCTGATGGCAACATTTGTTTCAACAACAAACTCAACATTAATTAGCTAGAAGAATTTTCCTTTTAAACCACTATAACTATACTAGTCAGTAGAAAATGTTGAAACATCTTTGAAGATAAGATCTTGTCCTTTCAAGAATGTGCAGGGTAATGACAGAGTTCACAGGAGACTTCAGCACAGTCCAAGCGTGGTGGGTTGGGAGGAATGACTAAGGGGTTCTTGTGACATTATACAATGGATACTCCTCCTGTGATGGAAAGAGGTGATTTGGGGGGTCATTACAATGAACCACTCACAATGCCAGTTATAGTTTACTTCAAATTTCACAATCACTTCCAGAAAGTTTATTACTAATGAGTATGAGAAAAACTAACTAGCCATGGATAATGTTGATATGCTGTGAATACTTAATTGGCTCAGGTGCAATAATCAAATCCTGGTCAAGGGTTGGAGTAGAGAGAGAGAGAAAAAGAGAGAGAGAGAGAGAGAGTATGTGTGTGTGTGTGTGCGTGTGTGTATGTGTGTGTGTGTGTGTGTGTGTGTGTGTGTGTGTAGTGTTAGCATGGGAGAGTAAAACAGTTTAGAGAGGTCAGCATAAAGTAGTGAGGGTAGAAGAACAAAGCTAAGAATCACATGCCTAAATGTGATAGGTCTTACACAAACAGGTAATTCCTATTCTATTATTGTTGCTGTACTTGTGTAATTCTCTTGGGATTACTTTTTTATAAAATAGCCTTTGGCTCAGGACATCTTCCTGATCCAAGCAGTATTCAGTTCAGTGATTAGAGAACATTTTCTCCATAGGAAAATGTCTGTATAACTTCCATTAAATGTTAAGCATTTTTCCAAATATGTCACATATATTAACTTACTTAAATCTCATGATTATCAAATGAGATTGATTTGTATTGTAGATAAGGAAATTGAGCACGAAGGAGTAAGTGATTGTAAGACCTAAAAAGTGGATTGGATTCAAAACAAGACATTCCCCCTCTTTTGTATGGAAATATAGCAATACCATTTAAACTTTACCTCTAAAAAAGCATTAGAACTTATTATTTTTAAAATGTAAATAAAACTATTAACTTAAGCTTTCCTGGGTTATGTTTATCTATATCTTTATCTTAGGGCATCAGCAAATAGTAATAATGATTAATGATGAGGTTTATTATTTCAATTAGAAATCAAAATAATATGAATATGCATAAAGATCATAAAAAATGATACAAGTATACTGAAATATGAAATTTTGCAAGATATTTACATGCAATAAACCTCAGAAGCAAACCTTCCAATGTATGTTGTTTTCTGCTTCTTTCTCCCCTCTATCCCTGACACCTGAGGTTGCTCATGGCAATGACATCAGGATTTTCAGCTTCTGATAAGGTAATAACACAAGTTGGAAAAGCCAATGAGTGGTAGTCAATGTTGGTAGATGGCTAAGGACAAAACAACCAAATTTTATAAATTATATGTATTTTCCATTTTTCACAATTCTCAGTGTAATTAAACTATTACTAAACTATTACGGAAATGGAAATGTCTATAGAGATTGGAGCAGTGTCTTAAAGTTGATCCTATTTGGGAATATATTTTACAGGCACATATCTGAAAGGTAAGAAGTAACATTTGAAATTAGGTCTGGCTAAAGAACTTGCCTCTACCATTTCAATTTGGGTAATACTAAGTTATTTTCTTATTATTTTAAAATCTATTTTATGTTCACATATTAGTTGTACATGTTAATGAAATTCACTGTGATATTTCCATAGATGTATATAGCATGCTTTGATCGTATTTAACCACTCTTTGTCTAACCTCCCTCAAACCTACCCCTGCACCATTCCTAATCACTGTTCTTCACTATTCTTGTTTTTTGTTTGTTTGTTTCCACATATGAGAAAGAACATGTGATACTTGTCTTCCTGTGTCTAGCATATTGCACTAAACATAATGCCCTCATTTCATCCATTTTGCTGCAAATGATTTCATTCTTCTCTATGGATGAATAATACTCCTTTGTGTATACATACTATATTTTATTTACTATTCATCTTTTGAAGAGCACCTAGGACCTTACTATATTTACATCTGTGAATTATGCCATAATAAACATGGCATGCAGGTATATCTTTGGTACACTGATTTCATTTCTTTTGAATATATACCCAGTAGTAAGATGGTTGAATAATTTGTTAGTTCTATTTTTAGTTTTTGAGCACCTACGTGCTATTCTTCATAGTGGCTGTAATAATTTACATTATTTTCAACAGTTTATAAGAATTCTTTCTCCACATACTATCCTCAGCATTTCCATGTTTGTGTGTGTGTATGCATATGTGTGTGTGTGCGTGTGTGTGTTTGTTTGACAATAACCATTTTCACAGGGCTGAGAAGAAATCACATTGTAGTTTTGACACCAAAGCAGTTTTTAATCTGCTTTAATTAAAGAGTTTTTCACTGTGAATGAGAAGAAATTAAAAGATCATTGTCATTATCAGGTGGTTTCCATTTCTTCTGAAGGTGGAAATGGCATATTTCAGCAAAATTCCAGATTTACACTGGGATATTTATTAATCTTCAACTCAAATCTTTTCTTTGTACTTCCTCTTATAAATTTGAGATCAAGGAGGAGATTAAAAAATCCTTAGTGGTGAATGAGAACACAGAGACAGCATATCAACATCTCTGGGACACTGTGAGGGCAGGACTAAGAGGAAAGTCCATTGCATGGAGTTCATTCCTTAAAAGACGAAAAAGTCAACATATTAATGACCTCACACTACATGTCAAAGTCCTAGATAAAGAAGAACAAATCAGCAGCAAATGCAGTAGAAGGCAAGTAATAATTAAAATCAGAGCTGAAATCAATGAAATCGAAACAAAAGAAATAATTGAAAAAATTGACAAAACTAAAAGTTGGTTCTCTGAAAAAAATAAATTAGATTGACAGACCCTTATCCGTGCTAACAAAAAGAGGAAGAGAGAGAACCCAAATTACTAGCATACAGGATGAAAAAAGTAATATCATAACAGACACTACAGAAATTCAGAAGATAATTAGAAATCATTTTGAAACCTTATACTCTAATAAAATAGCAGATAGTGAAGGCATCGATAAATTCCTTAAGTCATATGATCTGCCCAAATTGAGTCAGGAAGATATACACAACTTAAACAGACCAATATCAAGTGAGGAAATAGAAGAAGCCATCAAAAGATTACCAACCAAGAAAAGTCCAGGACTGGATGGATATACAGCCGAGTTTTACAAAACCTTTAAAGAAGAACTAATACAAATACTCTACAATCTATTTGAGAAAATAGAAAAAAGAGGGAGTACTTCCAAATTCATTCTACAAGGCCAATATCACCCTGATTCCAAAACCAGACAAAGACACATCAAAGAAAGGAAACTTCAGACCAATATGTCTAATGAATAAAGATGCAAAAATCCTCAATAAAATTCTGACAAATCAGATACAATCCATATCAAAAAGATCATGCACCATGATCAATTGGGATTCATCCCCAGGATATAAGGTTGGTTCAACATATGGAAATCAATAAATGTAATTCATCACATCAATAGACTTAAAGATAAGAACCATATGATCATCTCCATAGACTCAGAGAAAGCATTTGACAAAATACAGAACCCCTTTTTGTTCAAAACACTAGAAAAACTAGGGATAACAGGAACTTACCTTAACATTGTAAAACCTATCTATGCTAAGCCTCAGGCCAGCATCATTCTAAATGGAGATAAACTGAAGGCATTCCCTCTAAAATCTAGAACAAGACAGGGATGACCTCTCTCATAAACTCAATTCAACATAGTTCTTGAAACACTGGCCAGAGCAATTAGACAAATGAAAGAAATTAAAGGAATAACTATAGGAAAAGAAGAACTTAAACTAGCACTATTTGCTGATGATATGATTCTATACCTAGAAGACCCAAAAAACTCTACCAAGAAACTTCTAGAACTAGTAAATGAATTCAGCAACGTGGCAGGATATAAAATCAACACCCATAAATCAAAGACATTTCTGTATATCAGTGACAAATCCTCTGAAATGGAAATGATGAAAACTACCCCATTCACAATATCCTCAAAAAAAATACTTAGGAATCAACTTAACAAAAGAGGTGAAAGATCTGTACAATGAAAACTACAGAACCCTAAAGAGAGAAATAGAAGAAGACCTCAGAAGATGGAAAGATATACGTTGCTCATGGATAGGCAGAATTAATATTATTAAAATGACCATATTACCAAAAGCACTTTACAGATTCAATGTGATTCCAATCAAAATCCCATGGCATTCCTTGCAGAAATAGAAAAAGCAATTATGACATTCACCTGAAAAAATAAGAGACGCAGAATAGCTAAAGAAATTCTAAGCAGGAAAAGTGAAACAGGTGGTATCGCTATACCAGATCTTAAACTATACTACAGAGCAATTGTAACAAAAACAGCATGGTACTGGCACCAAAACAGGCTAGTAGACCAATGGTACAGAATAGAGGACACAAAGACCAACCCAAAAAATTATAACTACCTTATATTAGACAAAAGTGCTAAAAGCATGCAATGGAGAAAGGATAGCATCTTTAACAAATGGTGCTGGGAAAACTGGAAAACCATATGCAACAAAATGAAATTGAATCCCTTTCTCTCACCATGCACAAAAGTTGAATCAAAGTGGATCAAGGATCTAGGAATCAAACCAGAGACTGTGTTTAATAGAAGAAAAAGATGGCCCTAATCTCCATGACGTGGGGGTCAGGCCCCAAATTCCTTAATAAGACACCTATAGCACAAGAGTTAAAACCAAGAATCAACAAATGGGATAAATTCAAACTAAAAAGTTTTTTTTCTCAGCAAGAGAAATAATATGTGAGGTGAATAGGGAGCCTACCTCCTGGGAACAAAATTTTACCCCTCACACATCAGAAAGAGCACTAATCTCTAGGATATACAAAGAACTAAAAAAGTTAAACAGCAACAAAAAATAATAATCCAATCAACAAATGGGCCAAGGACCTGAACAGACACTTCTCAGAAGAGGATATACAATCAATCAACAAATACATGAAAAAAATGCTCACCATCTCTAGCAATCAGAGAAATGCAAATTAAAACTACCCTAAGATACCATATCACTCCAGTAAGAATGGCAGCCATTATGAAGTCAAACAACAACAAGTGCTGGCCAGAATGCGGGGGAAAAGGTACACTCATATATTGCTGGTGGGACTGAAAATTGCTGCAGCCAATTTGGAAAGCAGTATGGAGATTCCTTGGAAAGTTGGGAATAGAACCACCATTTGACCCAGCTATTCCTCTTCTGGGACTATACCCAAAAGACCTAAAAACAGCATACTACAGGGACACAGCCACATCAATGTTTATAGCAGCACAATTCACAATAGTTAGATTGTGGAACCAACCTAGATGCCCTTCAATGGATGAATGGATAAAAAAAAATGTGGCATATATACACAATGGAATATTACTCGGCGCTTAAAAAATAACAAGATCATGGCATTTGCAGGGAAATGAATGGCATTAGAGCAGATTATGCTAAGTGAAGTTAGCCAATCCCAAAAAAACAAATGCCGAATGTCTTCTCTGATAAAAGGGGGGGGGGGTGACTCACAATGGGGTAGGGAGGAAGAGCATGAGAAGATTATTACTAAATAGGGAAGAGAGGTGTGAGGGAAAGAGAGGGAGAAGGGGAATTACAAAGTAGATGGAAGGAGACCCTCATCGTTATACAGAATACATATATAACAATGTGAGGAAAAAGAAAAAAATAAAGAAGTGTGTCACATTAGATTGGGTAGAGAGAAGTGATGGGATGGGAGGTGAAGGGATGAGGGGAAAGGAAGGGCAGCAGAATAAAAAGACATTATTATTGCTGTGGATATATACGTGACTGCACGACCAATGTGATTCTGCAACCTGTACACTCAGAAAAATGAGAAATTTCCCCCCTCCTGATTCAAATATATGATATGTCAAGATCATTGTACTGTCATGTGTAAATAATTAAAACAAATTAAAAAATTTTAAAGGTGATGATAAATAAGGGTAAAGCCAAGATGAATAGTAAGATGAGGTAAGTTAACATGGCAATTAAATATTGTGCTTTTAATGAGGATGAAATTAGTTAAAGTATGTAATTCTTTTTTAAATTATAAGAACAATATGTTCATTATAGTAGTAATTCTTTATCTTATTATTACAGAATTGTGGTAAGCCATTCTTATAGACCGTGACCGCCATTAGAAGATGGTGCTGGCTTCCACTGTGGCCTGTGATAAACAACTCCTTTTATGGAGAGTTGGCGCGCAATCCCTTACCACCCTATGAGAGAGATCCACGTGGCGGCTTGGGATTGGGATGCGGGGGGCTTTATTAAGCTGTGCTTGGGTGTGGCGGGCGCGGGCGCTAGAAGATGATACATGACTCAAGGCCTGAATAAACTGCTGAAAGAAGAATCCTGTGTCGTGTTTTCCCTTGCCGGCGAGGGGTCGCGACAGTTGGTGGCCCGCACGGGGAACATATTCCTCGAACCCAGGATCCAGAACTTTCAGCAGTCAGGGTGGTGCACCAGTAAGTTCCCAGGTAAGTGGGAATCCGCAAGTAAGTAGCGGGACGCTCCTCCGTAGAAAAGGAGAGAGCGGGGATTTTTGTACTTTCACTTTCATTATATCTTTGGAGACATTATGGGCGCTACCTCTTCAAGCCCAATTTTGTTGGCCCTAGATGGGTTGCTACGTTCAAAAGGACTTAAGGTAAAGCAGAGCACTTTGCAAAAGTTTTTGAGGGAGGCTGATACAGCGGCTCCTTGGTTTGCCTTTTCAGGGAGTCTTACAATTCCCAGCTGGGACAAATTAGGAAAAGATCTGGATTTCGCTCATGAACAAGGCACCTTAGAGGGTGGTGTTATACCACTTTGGAAGTTAGTTAGAGGATGTATAATAGATGGTAAATGTCAAGAAGCCGTAAGTGAGGGTCAGGCTGTTCT
>NW_025999960.1:20663626-20685206 GCF_001458135.2 Marmota marmota marmota | reverse complement strand
CGAGGCAAGGCACTGCACTTGAGTGATCCCTCAACGGACCTCAAGGGAAGCATGTCCTATTGCATGCGGGTTTGAAGTCCACGCCCTGCCCTACAAAAAAAGGCGTCGGCTGATATGGGATCAGGTCTGGGGAAGGCGCCTCCTTAGGACTGAACCATACATTGCAGCCACTTCTGCACAGTGGGATAGGACCTCTACTTTCGCCTGCATTGTTATATAAAATAGAAGGGGGAACTGTGGTAAGCCATTCTTATAGACCGTGGCCGCCATTAGAAGATGGCGCCGGCTTCCACTGTGGCCTGTGATAAACAACTCCTTTTATGGAGAGTTGGCGCGCAATCCCTTACCACCCTATGAGAGAGATCCACGTGGTGGCTTGGGATTGGGATGCGGGGGGCTTTATTAAGCTGTGCTTGGGTGTGGCGGGCGCGGGCACTAGAAGATGATACATGACTCAAGGCCTGAATAAACTGCTGAAAGAAGAATCCTGTGTCGTGTTTTCCCTTGCCGGCGAGGGGTCGCGACACAGAATAACCCTTAGTTTACAGGTGACCAGCATCTAACAAAAACAAAGTATTAACAATCAAAAAGAAGTATGTAGAAATTTTTATATTTTAAAAATATAATTAAATATTAAAGTTTCATGTTTTGTAACAAAGTATGTTTCATAGTTATTTTTATTTTCATGAAATATTACATAATAATAAAATATAAAGTAATTCCAATTAAAGGAAATAAATAGTTGTAGAAGACAGCATTGTACATTCTCTGTGGGATACAAAAAATGAATATAACCATTCTCAAGGGAGATCTACAATAGAGAAGAGTAAAGAGGCTACTGAAAAACTGAAGGGTGACTAATCGAAATCTCTCAAGGTCTATAAGATAGCAGAGATGTGGCCTGGCCTTTGTCTTTTTCCCAGGAGATCAAATATTTGGAAAATACAACAACTAGACTTGAAATATTTGAAATAGAATGTACAACAAGTTGGAAGCAGGATTCTGATTTAAGTATCTAGTCATACTACCCAGTTAGGCCATATCTTTCTCTCTTCTTTCTTTAAATATTACTTTCTTAAACTTCCAGATCAAATTAATAAAGGGGAACATAGTGTATTGTTATGTTTTCTGAAGGTTTCTGACATTACATTTTTATTTCCTAAAATACTTCCCTTAGGTCATCGTAAAATAAAGAAACTATAAAATCAAATTTGATTAGTGTGAACTTTGCTAATGTCTGGCTGAAAAGCAATGATTTTACATTGTGTTCTTCACAGCAGAAATTTGACCAACTAAAATATTATATGGAAAAAACAGCTATCAGGATTTAGCAGACCAAATCCACAGAATAGCATACCCAGAGCAGTGTTTGAAGATCTGGGGACTAACCGAGTGGGTTAAGGTGAATGGGAGAGGTTTTCCTGTATATTTCTAGATTTCCTGGTGGATGAATGGATCCATGGAATGAGTGCCTCATGTGGGACAAACTGACTAAGGAAGAAAATATTTTTCCATAAAACTTAACCGAGAAGGAAGATTGATGCTGAAATGGAAAATATACTGTGCCACAATCCAAGTGACAGAGTTGCTACCATCTAAGGCAAGTAGTTACTTTCAAATATATGCTTCAAAACAAAATGAAAAATAAATACATGTTACTTTTAGCTCAATAATGAAAAATGTTTGCCTACTGTGTGCACACACACACACATATACATATATATGCAGATATATATATATATATTTTAACAAATCATCAAGGTTTTCAAACATTAATGATTTTGATATAATTATATGAAAAATAAATAAGTGAATATATTCCCTGGATACTACATGAAATAATCACATTATTTAATTTATAGTAAATATATATACATAATATGTATAAAATGTTCTTATGTTATCTTAACAATTACTATAAAACATTTATATTAAAAATACAATGAATAATTAAATCAAATTATATTTTTTAAATGTATTTTATTTTTTAACAAAATCATTAGTTTATTTCTTATATCACAAAAGGAGTAAAATGTTTACTTTTGCCTTTTGATAAAATCAAGATAATCTATTTTTGTTTTCAGGTTGTAGTATTATCTAATCCATTCACCAGGGGAAAAGAAAGAGAAATGCATGTTTCATGTGATCGTTTTAACAAAAAAGGTAATAATATTTTTCATAAATGGACATAGTATAAGAATTATTGATTTTATTCGACATCTCTCAATGATGTGGCCTACTGTATAAAAATTTCCTAAATACTGCCACTCGATTTATAATAAAAGAGCTAGTAGCAAGCAAGCTGGACTTAGTAAGAATTAAAATATAATGCAAAGATGATAATCAAAATAAAATTGTTACACATTGTGGTAGTTATTTTAGAATTGTATCAATAAGGTGATGTCTTTCTTCTCTCTTTAATTCTCCTTGACCTGCAATATCTTTAAAGGAGGAAAAAGGAGAGACCAAGAGATAGGGAAAAAGAGAAAGAGGGAGAGAGAGGGAGAGAGAGAGAGAGAGAGAGAGAGAGAGAGAGAGAGAGAGAGAGATGAACCACACAGTGATCACAGAAATTGTGCTCCTAGGCCTTTCTGATGATCCTAAACTTCAGATTGTAATTTTCCTGTTTTTATTTATCACTTACATATTAAGTGTCACTGGAAATCAGACTACCATCACTCTAACCTCGGTGGACTCCTATCTACAGGCTCCTATGTATTTCTTCCTCCAGAACTTCTCTTTCTTAGAAATCTCATTTACAACGGTGTGTATCCCTAGGTTTCTAGGTGCTATTTTCACCCAGGATAAGACCATTCCCTATAACGACTGTGAAGCTCAACTCTTTTTCTCCATCTTCATGGGAGTGACAGAATTTTACATTCTCACTGCCATGTCCTATGACCTCTATGCCATCTGCAAGCCCCCTCATTACACAATCATTATGAGCAGGAAACTCTGCATCCTGCTTGTGCTGTGTGCCTGGCTGGGTGGGTTTTTGACCATTTTCCCACCCCTGATGCTTCTACTCCAGCTGGATTACTGTGCTTCCAAGGTCATTGATCACTTTGCATGTGATTATTTTCCCCTCTTACAACTGTCTTGCTCAGATACATGACTCCTAGAAGTCATTGGTTTCTACTTCACTCTGGTGACTTTGCTATTCACTTTGGCATTAGTGGTTTTATCTTACATGTACATTATCAGGACCATTTTGAGAATTCCATCTGTCATTCACATAAAAAGGTTTTCTCCACCTGTTCCTCTCACATGATCGTCATTTCTGTTTCTTATGGAAGTTGTATATTCATGTATGCTAATCCATCTGCCAAAGACTAAAGGCATCACTGACCAAAGAAGTGGCTATTCTCAACACCTCTGTTGCCCCCTTGCTGAACCCTTTCATCTACACCCTGAGGAACCAGAAAATAAAGCAAGCCCTAAAGGATGTGCTCCACAGGGCAGGGTATTCTACAAATAAATGAAAGAAAAATTGCCAAAAATAAGGGACACTATAACAAGCAAATTAGTAAAATCTTCACATTCATAAATATCTTTATTAAGTATCCTTGTTCTCTAATGGTTTCTTTATATGCCCCATTGTATTTAATTGGAGATTTTCTCAGTCCATTCTTCCACTCCCACACCCAAGTATATCCAACATATTGTTTACTGAGTTATTTAAAAATATTCTATCATTTTCCCCTACTGAGTTTTCTTAAAATGGTATATATTTATTTAAAACATACTCTATAATGTGGTAAATAGTTTTAATTCTATTTATATTATTACATAAATGGAATATATATATCACTATGTTGTACTTCAGATGTAGAGCTCTAAACTTTGTGTATTTTCTCCCATGTGTTCTAGATATATATTGATAATGCCATAATGATTTTAGATTTTAGATGTTCTATATCTTGTTTCATTAAATTCTGTCCCTGTCCCTGCAGGTAATATGTTCTATTGCATCATATCATAAATGTAGAGCTCTATGAAATTAGAAGGGCACAACTTTCATTTTCTCTGTAATATAAAAAAATATTAAATATAAAAAATTTCTCTGTAATATAAAAAATTTCTCTGTAATATAAAAAATATTTCTCTGTAATATAAAAAACTATTTCTCATTTAATATAAAAAATAAATTTAGGATTCATTATAATTATGTTAATCATATGAGCATCAATTCAATAATTATACTTTTGGCTTAAATTATTAGTTAATAGTTAGACCACAAGAGAATTTCAACTTCAATTGTTTCATTTTCTTAAAATTTTTTCCTAAGTAATGTTGATTAAAAAAACTTTAAGACTAATATATTTTATTTATAAATTTGTAGACTACAATAATTTACAAAGTAAAATGTAAAATGGTTGCACATATTCATAAAATAAAAGTCATTATACAGATTTTAATACATTTCAAAAACATGCTTAGTCCTTACAATCTCAACTGTCTGCAAAATCTGGAAATCAAAAGATTCCAATACAAGAAGTTACAATGGTAATGCTTCTCTGAGAAATTCAATCTTCAGGAATTTTTGTGACTTAAAGATGAATATGTGCCTTTCAATTAAATGTCTTCAAATAGTTTTTTTTTAATTTAATATTTCCAAGAAACTTTCACTGAGGTATTATATATATTTATTAAAAAATATATCCACCAAAGAAATGATTCAGTGATTAAAAATTTTATTCTTATTCTCATGTAGAACTAAGTAAGAGAATAAAATAAGTATTTTATTATCACATTGTAATTGATGTGTTATATCTCTATGAGGAATGTATTGTATACATTTTGAAAAGAACAATTTTTACTTGTAGATGTACATAATACCTTTTATTTATTTATTTATTTATTTTTATGTGGTGCTGAGCATTCAACTCAGTATTTCAAACATGCTAGGCAAGTGTTCTACCACTGAGCCACAACCCTGGCCTCTATAAGTGTACTTAGTTACAAATATATTGAGATATAAATAATAATAGGTTTGCTCATAATACTAACAATTTACATAATTGTACCAATAGAAAGTTAGGATGTTTATTAGTTTTGTTTCTTGTTCCAGGATAATAGCCATGATATGCATGACAAGTAAAAAAATAAATAAAATATCTCAAAGCCTTAGATAAATATGAAACTAATAACTAATATTTTCTTACTAGTTCAAATTGTCAGATATATTACTAACTGTATAAACTTAATTATGTCTTTGCAACTCTATGACATTTGTAGAAACAGTTTTGCCAGTGGCTAATGACTCATCAATGCTGTCATACAAATAGTGTGAGTGGTTAAATGCTTTTAAACTAAACTGCCCTGTCAAAACAAAAGCTGTGCTTCTGATCAAACTCAATACACAAAGAATTGTTTTCTTAATTACTCTTTGGTCTTTCAAATTCTAACAAAAATAAAAAAGTTCTATGTATATGTATTTGCATATCCATTCAAATACTGAATTTTCTTTTGGTAAATTCATATCTATTATTACCCAACAAATTATAAGCAATATGGCACATGATTCTCTTTAGATAAATGTGTGGAAGAGCATTTGTAATTTTTTTTTAAGTTTTAGATGGACACAAAACATTTTTATTTATTTACTTATTTATTTTAGCTACTACTTACTGGTATTTTTTTCATTTTTTAAAAATTATTTTGTTATATATGACAACAGAATGTATTATAATTAATATTACACTTATAGAGCACAATTTTTTATATCTCTGGTTGTACACATCCTTTGTGTCTTCATACATGTACTTAGGGTAATGATGACCATCACATTCCACTATCTTTTATACCCCTTTGCCCCCTCCCTTCCACCCCCTCCCCTTTTCCCCTTTGCTCCTGTCTAGAGTTTATTTAATTCTCCCCCACCCACACCCCCTGAAGCATATTATGGATCAGCATCCTTAAATCAGAGAAATCACTGGGCATTTGTTGTTGTTTTTTGAGATTGGTTAATTTCACTTAGCATTATATTCTCCAGCTCCATCCATTTACCTGTAAATGCCATGGTTTTATTCTCTTTTAATTATGGGTAATGTTCCATTGTGTATATAAACCACATTTTCTTTATCCATTCATCTACTGAAGGGCATCTAGGTTGGTTCCACAGTTTAGCTATTGTGAATTATGCTGCTATAAATATTGAAGTGGCTGTGTCCCTTTAGTATGTTGTTTTTAAGTCCTTTGGGTATAAACTGAGGAGTGGGATAGCTGGGCCAAATTGTGGTTTCATCCCCAGGTTTCCAAGGATTCTCCACACTGCTTTCCATATTGGCTGCACCAATTTGCAGTCCCACCAGCAGTGTATGAGTGTGCCTTTTCCCCCACATCCTCACCAACACTTATTGTTGTTTGTATTCTTAATAGCTGCCATTCTGACTGGAGTGAGATGAAATCTTAAGAGTAGCTTTGATTTGCATTTCTCTACTTACTAGAGATGTTGTCCTTTTCTTATCAAAACTGTTTAAATGTGTACATTCTAAACTCCTTCTTTGACATTTCTTTCACAGGGTGTCTGTTACCCCCCAGTAATTTCCTCCCAGAGGAATGCTGCCATGTGTATTTCCACAGTCAGAATCCTTACAAAAGGGTAGGGGCAGGAGAGATAGTTTAGAGACTAAATTAGAGACCAGGAATTGTAGGATCCATATGTGACATAAGGGGCTAAGATCATTCTGTATTACATGAGAGGACTCCAAATGATATTCCTAGGGTGCATTCTTCCAACAGAGACTGGAAACCCTCCCACCCTATCAACCCTCACTTTCCTGAGGATAGAGATACCAGCACACTCTGGAGAACCCCACATATCAGATGAGAAGAAAAGCAAAGAAACTATTGAATTCCAACAAAATTGTCAAAATGGCTATACTACCAAAAGTATTATGTAGATTCAATGGAATTTCTATTAAAATACCAATGTCATTTTTCATAGAAATACACAAAGCAATCATAAAGTTTATTTGGAAGAATAAGAGAGCTAGAAGAGTCAAAGCAACACTTAGCAAGAAGAGTAAATTAGGATGCATCACAATACCAGACCTTAAACTATACTACAGAGCTGTAGAAACAAAAACAGCATGGTATTGACATCAAAACAGATATGTACACCAATGGTACAGAATAGAAGACACAGAGAAAACCCACACAAATAAGTTATCTCATACTAGACAAAGGTGCCAAAAACATACATTGTAGAAAAGATAACGTCTTTTGACAAATGGTGCTGGGAAAACTGAATATCCATATATAGCAAAATGAAATTAAAACCCTCTCTCACACCCTGAACAATACTCAACTCATAGTGGATCAAGGACCTAAGAATTAGACAAGAGTCTCTGTGCTTAACAGAAGAAAAATAGGCCCAAATCTTCATCATTTTAGCTTAGGAACTGACTTCCTTAATAAAACTTATAAAGCACAAGAAGTAAAATCAAGAATCAATAAATGGGGTAGCATAAAACTTAAAAAGCTTCTTCCCAGCAAAGAAAACATTCAATTAAATGAAGAGAGAGCCTTCAGAATGGAAGAAAATCTATACCACCTGAACCCCAGATGGAGCACTAATCTCCAGGATATGTAAAGAACTCAAAAAAACAACATATACAAAAAAAAAAAAAACCTAATCAATAAATAGGTCAAGGAAGTGAACAGACACTTCTCAGAACATGATACACAATCAATCAACAAATATATGAAAAAATATTCAACTTCTCTAGCAATTAAAGAATTGCAAATCAAAACTACTCTAAATTTCATCTTACTCCCTTCAGAATGGCAATTATCAGAAATACAAGTAACAATAAATGTTGGTGAGGTTGTGTGGACAAAGATACACTCATACATTGCTGGTGGGACTGCACACAACTGGGTGTAATCACTCTAGACAGCAGTATGGAGATTCCTTAGTAAACTTGGAATGGAACCACCATTTGACCCAGTTATCAAACTTTTTGGGATATATCCAAAGAACTTAAAAATCAACATACTACAGTGATGTAGCCATATCAAAGTTTATAGCAGCTCAACTCACAATAGCTGAACTATTGAACCAACCTAGATGTCCTTCAACAAATGAATGGATAAAGAAAATGTGGTATATATACACAATGGAACATTACTCAGTCTTAATGAAGAATGAAATTTTGGCATTTTCTGATAAATGGATGTAACTAGAGATTGTCATGCTAAGCAAAATAAGCAATCCCAAAGAATCAAAGGCCAAATGTTTTCTCTGCTGTGTGGATGCTGAACCATATTAGAGGATGAGGCTGGGGAAGAATGGAGGAACTTTGTATTGGCCAGAGGGGAGTAAGGGTAGGAGAAAGGATGTGTAGATGAGAGGATGTTGGAATGAGACGGACATTATTACCTTATGTACACATATGATTTGCCCAAATGGTGTGACTCTGCATCATATACAGCCAGAGAAATGAGAAGTTCGTGCTCCATATGTGTACAATGATTTGAAGTGTATTCTGCTTTCATGTATAATTAACTAGAA
Organism: Marmota marmota marmota; assembly: GCF_001458135.2. Classification (NCBI taxonomy): domain Eukaryota; kingdom Metazoa; phylum Chordata; class Mammalia; order Rodentia; family Sciuridae; genus Marmota; species Marmota marmota. Next base: position 20,676,688 of record NW_025999960.1, on the reverse strand, counting down.
CAAAAAGAAGATGAAAAGATGATAATAATTATATATGAAAATCTCTTAAAAGGTGTAAGTAAATAAAAACTTGATAGAGAAAATTAGCTAAATATTTATGCAGAAAATTCATAATTGTATAGGAAATGGATATTTGATTTGTGAAATAATATTAAATCCCACAAATAATTATAGAAACTCAAGTTCAATGCCAGCCTCAGGAAAAGCAAGGCACTAGCAGCTCAGTGAGACCCTATCTCTGAATAAAATAGGAGATAAGGCTAGAGATGTGGCTCAGTGGTCCAGTGCTGCTGAGTTCAATCCTTGGTAACCCATCCCCCTCATCCCAAAAAGATTTCAGGTTGGAGCCATGCAGGGAAGGTGCAGAAAATGTGAATAGGAAATGGCAATGAATTTCAGTAATTTCCGAGAGAGTGCTTACCAAATCATTAGCAGCAAAGTAGGCAATTCTCACACACTTAGTGAGAAGATACTCTGGGAGGGTTCATGTTAGTTCAGCACCCTGACTAAAAACACCTCTGGAGAATTATTATTACTTCTCTTTTCACTTCCAAGTTTTGCACAAGCTCCTCTCATGGTTTTAATTTACCACACCAAGAAAGAAACTGTGAGAAATGGCCTACTAGCTGATCCTAGGAAGTCATGTGTGATGTTAACTCAACTATATTTAATTGAATCGTATGAAAACCAAAGCCATGGTATCAGAGAGTGCAAATCACTCCTTCTGTTGAAGGCTCTACTCAAAGAGTGATGTCAGTGAATTTGCAACTATTCCCTGCACTTCTATTTTTTTTTTCAAAGACTTCAAGAATTGGTAATAATTCTTCCTTGAATTTTTGTAGAATTCATCTTCAAACCATTTTATTTTGGGTTTTTCTTTTCTTGGGGACAGTTTTGTTTACTACTTCCATTTCTTTAATTGTACTTAGTCTGTTTAGGCTATTCTTGATTCAGTCTTGCTAGGGTATATATTTCTAGGCATCTTTCCATTTCCTCTAGGTTATTCAATATTTTTTATAATAGTCCATTATAATTCTTTTATCTCTGAAACATCCACCATAATGTTTCCTATTTCATTTCTAATTTTATTATTTTAGTTTTCCCTCATTTGATTCTCAGTTAGACCCACTTAGGATTTATTGATTTTGTATTTTGAAAGAAAATAACTTTTATTTGGATAAAGTGGAAAATTATACACACTCCCTGAAGGTGGAAAGGAACAAACAAATTCTTCTTTTTGATTAGATACAATTTTTCTTTATAAAATGATGACAGTTCTCATTTTTTAAAAGTATATAAAACATCAATAAAAATACCAGCAAGATTTAGCTTAGGAGATATAGTTAAAATACATGTTACATAAAAAAATAATAAAGCAAATAAAGAATTTATTAGGAAAACAAAATCTATAAGGAATTACAATTATCAGGCACTGAATATTTAATGAAAATGTCAAGTTGTAGAAGTATTAATAATTAGATAAATTGAAATAAAATTAAAACACTGATATATACTATATTGTATGTAAAATTTTACATACAATAAAGGTGGAAGATCACAGGAAAAACTATGAATTTTAAATACATATTACTGGGCAAATTGAAAAGCAATTTGGAAAGATGAAAAATTAGCTCATTTCTTACACCATACATAAAAATTGACTTTTACTGCCTTAGGGATCTAAATGCAAAAAAATGAAAATAAATAGCATTAAAAGAAATTGTGGATTTCTTTTTGAATTTTTAACTGATACACAGAACGTAAATTATATATATTTATGTAATACAATCTGAAGTTTTGATATGTACATTATGAAATATTTAAGTAAGGGTAAAGACATATGTCTCCTCAAATATTTTTCATTTCTTCATGGTTAAAACATTCTTTTAGCCTTTCTTTCACATTTTTGAAATACACAGTTGGATTTTTGTTATCTATATTCACCTTGCCATGCAATAGCAAAGAACTTCTTACTCCTATCTAAATGTATTTTAATTCCTAATGATAAACCAGTCCTCATCCCTCCTTCTGTCTTATTTTTATGGTTCTTTTAACTATCATTCTACTCTAGGTTTTTATGAAATAAAGGTTTTTAGATTCCATACAAGTGATATCATGTAGTACTTGTCTCTCTGTGTCTTGCTTTTTACACTTAACATAATGATCTCCAATTCCATCTGTGCTTTTTAAATGACAGGATTTCATTCTCCTGCCCCCATGGTTGAATATTATTCCAGTGTATGCATGGACCATGTTTTCTTTATTATTCATCAGTTGATGAACATTTGGGTTGTTTTCATTTCTTAGCTAATGTGAATAATCTACAAGAAACATAGGAGTACAGATGTTCCTCTGACATACTGATTTCATTTCCTCTGAATATGTGCCCAGCAGTGAGATACCTGGAGTATATGACACTTCCATTTCCAATTTTTGAGGAACCTCCATATTGCTTTCCATGTTGGTCGTAATGCAGATTCCCACCAACAAGTGCATGGGTAATGTTTTCTCCACATCTTCACTTGCACTTGGTATCTTTTGTATTTTTGATTACAGTCATTCTTATCTTAGTGAGGTAATATTGTGGTTTTGGTTTGCAATTTCCTGATAACTAGTCATGTTGAAGATGTTTTCCTATTTGTGTTGGTGATTTGTTTTCTTTTCATAGATATCTATTTAGATTCATTGCCCACATCTTCATCAGGTTATGGGTCAGAGGAACAGAATAGAAAGCCTGGAAGCAAACCCACATGCCTACAGCCACTGATTTATGATAAAGAAGGTAAGAACATGAATTGGAGAAAAATAGTCTTTTTCAATAAATAGGTCTGGTAAAATTCAGTATACAAACACAGAGAAATGAAGCTAAGTTCCCATCTCTCACCAGTTCCAGGAACTAACACAAAGAGAAGGAAATACTTAAATGTGAAACCTGAAACAATAAAAATACTAGAAGAAAATATAGGGGGGATTTTTAAGTCATTGAAATGGGCAAGGATTTTTGGATGAGACCCCAAATGGACAGGACACAAAAGCAAAATATGTGAATGGAATTATATTAAACACAAAGCTATTCAACAAAGGAAGCAGTCAATATGGTGAATTATTTTACATCTTTGATATAAGAAAAGAGTTTCTTGCTGTTAATCAAATTCAAGCAAAATAAAAATTATTGATACATTTGAATACACAAAAATAAACATTTTTAGGACACCTACATAGACACAACCTTATAAAATCAAGTCATGGTCAAATTAGGAGGAAATGTTTGTACAGTTCAAATGTAAACATGATATTATTGATATATAAAGAACTCTTAAGGGTAATAAAATAAAAATTTGATAGATAAAATTATATATATATATATATATATATATATATATATATGCAATTCATAATTATATAGGAAATGACTATTTGATTTATGAAATAATATTTGTGAAATAATATTAAATCCACAAATAATTACAGAAATTCAACATAACTTGATCCTGAGTTACTATGCCTAACCCATAAAGTAGCCAACATTTTGTTACTATAAAACATACCCCATTATTAAGGTTGATATGAAACAAAAACCCTAATAATACACTGTTGTTGGAAACTGAAATATTTTGTGCAGAAAATGACTTAACATTGTAACTGAAAATGAATGGGATTTGCTCTTGGTTTAGAAATCCCAAATTTAGGAATTTATACTGTATTATGTAATTTGTGGTTTTATTAAAAAACTTATGAATATATATATAATTTTATTGATTGGTGCACTCTGTCAAAATTGGAACAATCTCTTAGACAAAATATGAAAACAGTTAAAGCAACTTTGACTCATCATTACAAAGAAGGTCTATGCAACCATTAACACATTTGAAATATTTTCATTAGTTGATGTGGTGTTTTGATAGGATGTTGTTGTTTATTGAATAAACCAAAAGGAAACAAGGTACTTGTAGTATAATATATTTAACCTGAAGTCAATTGGTCTGCAAGAGGCTATATTTTTCCTTCTCATATTCTCACTTTTTATATCAACCTAAAAACATTTTTCTTTCTCTTTCTAAACCCTAAACTATCTATCTAGGACTTGATGAGTGTAGGTGATCAACTAGTATATCAACATATAAAAAATTCTTTGGATGCATAGTTAGAATATGTAAAAATGCGTTTGTGTGTGTGTGTGTGTGTATTTGTAGAAAATACTTCTGTAATTCACAATCCCTTAGGAAATGATGTTCTGGGATCTCATTTACCCTGAGAATTCTTAGTTCTTATTAGATCTTTTCCTGTAAGACAGAAGACATAAATCCTTCACGATATCAAGGGATGGTTAACTTTCATATTTTCTTGCACATCATATTTAGAAAGGAATACCAATACTTCAGATAAGTGGTTATAGTAAATTTTAGAAAAGAAGGTAATTTGATAAATTTTCTAAGAACATGTAATAAATTGGTCAAAATTAAGATTTCTAAAATAACATTTAAATCAATCATGTGTTTTATATAGAATTAAATGCTTAGGGAGAATAATGAATCCTCAGTGCTCTCTACTTAGTAGGATGATGAGTTAAGTATGGAAGTGCAGAAGGTTGGCCCAAATAAGTGTATACAAAAATGTGTTAACTGCTAAATCACTAGTGTTTTAACTACTATCTATTCTTCAGGTTGTAAATACTTGTGGAAGAGTATAGATAAGATAAATAATGATTTAACACTGACAAGCCTTTTAAGATTTAATTTTTATGTGATATTCACAATTTTCAACAAAACTGAATATAATTGCAGTTATTGGCCTGTGTTCACATGATCTTATATTACGTTCCCTCACAGCATGTGTTGAACAGATACATTTACAGCATGTACATGTGGTGGTTGAATCAGGATAAATCAACAGTTTGATATGAAAAAAATTCTAGTTTATTATATAATTGAACATTTCTTTCAGAGTTTCCATTGGGATGGTTTGTGAAAAGGAGATAATTTTATAATAAGTAATTTCATAGTCATCTGAGTGTGGTAAAGAACTCTGGACATGGGCCAACTGCTATTTCCACTGCTTTATGCTTTTATTAGAGATGATTAAACAGGGGAACTCTAAATAATTTCCTACCAAATTGTGTTGGAGCCATTACTTTTCTTTGGCTTATCCTGCTTCTTCTGCCTCATATATCTTGTCTCATCTTTTCATCCTTTCTAAGGCCCATCTAAAGATCCAAATACTCAGATATCTTCTTCTTTAAATTCCTGTAGTACACATTGGGAAGACCTCTCATTTTTTGTTTGGCTTTTGGTTCTTTTATGTTTGTTTTTATATGCATTTTTTGGCTCAAGAATAAATTATGCTTTAGAGGTTGAGAATAATTCTGTTACTATCCTCAATGCAAAACACAAGATTTTCCATAGCAACCATTTAAAATAGTTCTAATTATTTTGTTGTGATCATAGAAACACCTGAGAAATAATATTTTTGTATGGGTGTCACTAAATCTTTTTAGAAGTAGTGTTCTCATAATTCATCTTTTAGTAAAAGCTTATAAAACCTTGAGTACAAGCTTTTAGAAAACTGTGCAATCTTAATGCCAGGACTTCTGAAAATAACCTCTATTTATCTGACCCCTTGCTCTAAATGCAAGCCTGAAAACAGTTTTTAAATGTTTAATCTTTTTTGTCCCACATAACACATACAGATCACCAAGAATAGTAATTGTGGCATATAGAGTTCTCAATAGGCACAAGATTATAGTTATTGTCCAAGTAGCCTGTTTGTTTGACATTTGGATTTCTATGTTAAGAAGGCTGTACCTGCTATCCAAAATTTGTCTGAACTACAATCCAGTTGTCACTTTTCTCCCCCATCTAGATCATGCTGACTTAAAGTATACTCATCATTGTATTCTACACATTATGAAATCAGCAAAGAGGTTTGTTTTAATAATAGAAGCATATTTAGTTTTAAAAGTTCCTTCCTTATTACTTCCTTGCTGTATATATAATATTCCATTTCTTAATTTTTAAAAAATATTTATTAGTTGTTTAGTTATAGGTGTACACGATATCTTTATTTTTTATTTGTATGTGGTGCTGAGGATCAAACCCAGTGCCTCACGCATGCTAGGCAAACGTTCTATCCTGAGCCACAACCCCAGCCCCTAACTTTCTTATTTTAACCTTTCAATTTTTCCATAAGCTTATTCCCCTAACTTTTAAAAAATATAACACTTCTTTAGGTTTTTATGACACTTTCTTTCTCCTCACATTGCATTTCCTTCTCATAACATATCCCAACTATTATTTGATAGATCTTCCTCTATAACCCCAACCATTCAGACCTGATAAAAGAAAGAGGATGGTAATGGGAACCATATAGTATTGACAGTGTTTATCATACTGGGTTCAAATGAAGACCCATATTTGAAAGTTGTGTAATTTGTTTTCATTCTTCTCAATTATTTGCTAAACACTGTTTTGATTTGATAATTTCTTCACTCAGCCTACTGGATACTCACTAGATCCTTATAAATATTGTCCTTCTTGGATATATATCCTATACTATTATGTGTATTAATATATATACTATATATATATATATATATATATATATATATATATATATATATATATTATATATATACATTATACTATTATGTGCTACAGAAAAGAAAACTAATTCCTTTGTCACTTCATTGACAATTTGCTTGAAATATTAGGTAAATTCAGAAAGCAAAAATGCATCAAGCCAGGATTGGTTGGGAAGTCCTATAATTCCGGCAGCCCAAGAGGCTGAGCCAGGAGGATTCTGAGTTCAGAGCCAGCCTCAGCAACATAGTGAGGCCCTAAGCAACTCAGTGAGATTCTGTTTCTAAATAAAATACAAAAAGTGCCTGTGTATGTGGCTCAGTGGTTCAGTGCCCCTGAGTTCAATACACGAGACAAAAAAAAAATCAAATTTTTTGCATAGCTTATTGTGGTAAAGCATTTGAAAGATTGGTCATAGATTAACAGTATCAAGTTGAAGAACTACATTTCAAATGACTATTAAGTGTCCTATAAACTGGTAAGTAGGATTTACTCAGCTCTGGACAAAGGAAAGATCTCCCAATGTTCTCATAAAAATGACGAATGAAGTGGAGGATATATTCATTGTGATAAACTAAACTGATTTTAGAAATATTTGTGAATTGGTAAGTTTCTGAAAATGAAATCTTATATAGCTAAAGAGGAAGAAATACCTTCTTACTGGTGATAAATTAGTTTTTATTTTCTGTAACTTTGATAGGACAAAAAAAGAAATGAAGAATCAATCACTCGAGATAGAATTCATTTTGCTTGGACTGACAGATGAACCTGTGCTGCAGATTGTGATTTTCTTGTTTCTATTTTTCAATTATATCTTGAGCCTGATGGGGAACTTAATCATCCTCCTCCTCACCCTGTTGGATCCCCGCCTCAAGACTCCAATGTATTTCTTCCTCCGAAATTTTTCCTTCTTGGAAATTTCCTTCACAACAGTCTGCATTCCACGGTTCCTGATAAGCATTCTCACTGGAGACAAAACAATTTCCTACAGTGGTTGTGCAACTCAGTTATTCTTTTTTTTCCTATTAGGGGCTACAGAGTTTTACCTCCTGACTGCCATGTCCTATGACCGCTATGTTGCCATCTGCAAACCTCTGCATTACCCAGTCATTATGAACAGCAGAGTGTGCTACCTACTGGTGCTCAGCTCCTGGGCAGCTGGATTCTTGATCATCTTTCCCCCTTTGCTCTTGGTACTTAAACTGGACTTTTGTGCTTCCAAGATGATTGATCATTTCCTGTGTGATGCTTCCCCTGTCCTGCAGATCTCTTGCACAGATACACGTTTCATAGAATTGATGGTTTTTGTCTTAGCTGTGTTGACACTTGTCATCACATTGTTATTAGTGATCCTCTCCTACACATTCATCATCAAAACCATTCTCAAATTTCCCTCTGGTCAACAACGAATGAAGGCTTTTTCCACCTGCTCCTCACACATGGTAGTTGTCTCTATCACTTATGGAAGTTGTATATTCATGTATATGAAGCCATCAGCAAAAGAAAGGGTGAATTTAACTAAAGGTGTAGCTGTGCTCAATACCTCTGTTGCCCCTTTACTCAACCCTTTCATTTACACCCTGAGGAACCAGCAGGTGAAAGAAGCTCTCAAGTATATGCTTCAAAGGTTTTATTCTTTTGAAAACAACAAGGCAGAGTTTAGACATAAGTAACACACTGTTGGAACCTAAATGAGAAAATTCAATATGGTCATCTATTATATTAGTTTAAATCTATGATGTTTCTTACCTTGACTATTTAGATCTTACTAGGTTTACTAAGTCTATCTGCACACCAATATATTCATCTTTCTGAGTAGATCTTCCTAATCTCTAGAAATAAGCTGCATTCATCAACCCCAAGTATTAATTTCTGTCTTTACCTAAAAATGTCTATTCTCATAAAGGGTAGTTTTATATACTGAATGATTTTTGCAAGCAAACCCTGCTAGAAATACTTATTTAAATATTTTGATATGTGTGTTAATTACTAAGCACTGCATCTGCTCTTAACTATTTTGCATTGCTAAAATTTTCATAGACACACAACATGATCATTTATTATGTAATGTAATTGATGTTGTGATAGAAAAGAAGTAGCAAATATAAGCAATTGTAAAGTTCAAAGTAAACTTCCAAGAAGAATCAACACTAATGATGAACCTAGAAAGATGAGTAAGGAAAATAAAAGTTCAAGGGTATTGGGAGGAGAGCTATCACATATGAAAGTAATGGGTATTCTATGGAAATGTTTCTCCTGTAGAATTGTAACAATTAAGAATAAATTATACATAAACCTAAAAATAGTTGTCATTTGGGGTAAAAGTAATTAATCTCCCGGCTTTGCTTTTAACTTTATAGTCTCTGAGCACTACAAGTGATACTAATTCATGAAATAATTTGACCAAAAATTCATTTATATCTGGTTTGGGAAATATTTATACATTTAAAGCATCTGTATAAAAACACCTCCATCTGCCACTGAGTTAAAGGATACACTGATGATCTTTAGTCACTGCAGATTAGTCATGCCTATTCTGAAATTTCATATGAAAGAAACTACACCATTTAAATTTCATGTCTTCTTTTGTTCAACATAGCAAAGTTTACCCATGCTATTGCATGCATCCATAGCTTCTTCCACATGCTGATGTGATAAAGCAGTATTTCTCCTGTCCTCTGGAAATAGCCAGGTTTTCCTCCGTTATTCCAATACTTTGGTATTTTATTTTCTGAGGAATCGCTCCACAAAAGTGGATCATTTCTTTCCATATGCCCTTTTGAAATAAAATATCTCAAAGGGGATTCAATACAAATGGACTCTCTCCTTATGTCTTGCTGATTCCACTCCTCAATTGCCATCATACAGAAAGAGAAGCTTAAGAAATTATCCCATTATAGAAACAAGAAGGATAACTATAGAGGAATATATCCCATATTTTGTTGCTCTCTTTATGGGCCCCCTTCAGCTGAAAATAAACTCAATCACTTGTTTTTGTAATTCAATAGACTCCAAGACTCATCTTGTTTTTGAAGACCTGAGGGAGCCAAAAGCCACAGTTTGAGTGTTGATGACAGAATGTTGAAGAAACTCATACTGAAGATTTCAGGTTGGAGCCCTTTAGAGAAGGCGCAGGAAGTGTGAATGAGAAATGGCAATGCATTTCAGTAAATTCTGAGGGAGTGTTTACCAAATCTTTAGCAGTAAAGTAGGTAATTTTTAAACACTTATTGAGAAGATCCTCTGGATGTCATGTTAGGTCAGCAACCTGACTACAAACACTTCTGGGAAACAATAAACTTTGATTCTTTTCCCACTTTGATGTTTTGAACAAAGTCCTCTTCTGTTTTTAATTACCATACTGTGAGAAGGAAACCCTGGGAAATGGCCACCCAGTCCTCTGCTCTTAGATAACAACTAGGAAGGGTTGTGTCTGATGTTGACTCAGTTACATATAATTCACTGCAGAATGTATGAAAACTAAAGCCATGCTATTAGAGACTGCAAGTCACTGCTTTTATCAGTGGCTCTACTCAAAGAGTGATGTCAGTGTTGTGGACAAAGTTGGGAGTGATGAGATGCATTTTTCATGTTCTTCTTCAATGTAACCCCATTATATAAGACTGTTTGAAGTTGCTGGCCATAATGAATGCTTACATTCATGAAATCTACACCTGTTATTTCAGATATCTTTGATGTCCTGGTTGGTAAGTGTGGTTGTAGAGGGCATAGTAGATGCCCTCAGTCATCATATCACAAACCCTGGGAAGAAAACTATGTTCATTCTTTCATTCAACTATTTTAAGAACTTGTATCATCCTAGACAAAATAGGCATGCTCCTGGAAATTGAATGTTGATAGTTTCATTGATAGTAGAGTGAGGCCTGTAAAATAAAATGTCATAGTACACGATTTATATTTGGATATTAAAACATATGAGAGAGAATTCTAAGTATTTAGAGGATAAGGAGTGGTTTGTTTTTGTTTTTGTTTTTTAATAAATTTTCTTCTGCTTACTTTTTACCTACACAAGCCAAAGTCTGTTAACTATAAGGGCTTTAAGTTTCAACTACTAGAAAATTAAAGATCCTCTCTACTCCAGTAGTGCATTGTGAGTGATGGATAGGATAGATAGGGATGCACAGGAATAATGGGAGATCACAGGGACACAGTCACAGTGTGCAATAAAATCAGCTTTCTCAGGCAGAGAGGATGTATAGTCGGCTATCTCTAGAGTACAGGATGTCTCTGCCCTGATTTCCAAGGGGCCCACAAATCACAAGGGAAGAACAAGGACTGCCTCTGTTCCCACATGGAACTTAGGCCTTAAAACATAAACCAATCATTAAATATCCCCATGCAAACTGAGCACTTAAAAAGGGCCCTATCAACATAATACCATGGTTGTTCTTAATTAGGTCTGCAGACATGACAAAACAATGAACTAAATGGGTTTATGGACAGTACTCCCAGGGAACACAGGTGCTGTTCTCTCTCACTCTACAGTTGGACCTTTCCGTGTCTGTATTAAATATATTTTTGTTTCAATAAACCTTTGACCTGTGCAGCCTGTGCAGTGAGAGAGAAAGATCAGGCCATAACCTGATCAGGACACAAGAAACAAGGGACACACTTTGTTTTGTAATATTCCTGGCCTTCCCATGACATTAGGACCATGTCTATGCTCTATGGCTTCACAAACTCTAGATAGAATCTGTTGTATTCTCTGTAATAACACTAATTTTAATAGTTTTTACTTATAAATTAATTAAATGGGTTATTTTAAAATGATCTTCACAATCTTTTTTTCTATGGAATTAAAATACCCAAAGATGAAACTTTCAGAAGAAATTGAAAATGGAATTCTAGGAATAGGTAAAAGAAATTTAGCAGTCTGAGAAGATTATCAGAATCATTCAATGATAATAATGGTAATCACATTTTGGTAATAAAAAATTATTCAACAAAATTGAATATTAAATGAGAACTTCAGGTTCTTCCTGAATGGCTACAGGGTTTCAAAATACAGGCCATAGCTTATCAGATTCTAAAGATAGTCATCCAAAATGTGGAAAAATTAATTTTATAAACAAAGAAAGTGGATTGGAGAAACAAAGTGGTTTCATCACCTTCCCAAAAGCAAGATAATGGATAAAATATGTGTACTAGAAAATGTATCTTTTTTGGATGAAAGCTGGCTGAAATATTAAATGTACAGACCCACAGTGGTGCTGATAAGAGTCTATATGTTTTACCCTCAAGACAGAATTATTTAGTATATATATATATATATATATATATATATATGCAGAAAAGGAACTGGGATTGAGAGAAGACTTTGTCTTTTGAGAAATAAACTTTATATCAGTTAATGGTTTTAATTGACACTGTTCTCATACAAAATATGAGGTTTTTTGGGTTAATAGCACAATTTTAGAAACCCGGTTAAATTGTGTGAGCAAAACCCCATGTTTACATGCTGTATTTATTCACCATGATGGTTCATTTTTTGTCAATACCCTTTTAAAAGCTTTATTAAGCTGTACTGCACAGTAAAGTACTTATTTATGTTTAAGGCACACAATAATCTTTAATGTATAGAATATTTTATATTTTTAAGAATTATATAAACATTGCCATCACTACCAAAAGATTCCTAATGCAGTATTTCAATCCCTCTTACTATGTCTTTCTCAGCTTTCTTCTACAATGGTTTATCCAGTTTATGTCTCTATAGATTGCTTTTCAATTTCTAGTATATGGTACAATGAAATAATATAGTTTTCATTTTAACTGTTCATCTTTCATACACTCTGATTATTTAAATATTCATTCATGATATTCCATATATAGATAAGTTTATTTTTGATTTTTCTCCAGGATTCCATTTCATTGCTGTACTCCAACTTATTTATTCATAATATTTATTGATAGGTATTAGGGTTGTGTCCTGTTGTTGGTTACAATAAATAAATCTACTATGAATACTTGACAACCAAATTTTATGAAGATATGGTTTTTCTTTTTATTTTTTTTTCCATAGTAAATATCCATGACTGTAATGGCTTGGCTATATGGTAGGTAAATGTTTGGTTTTTAAAGAAAGTACCATACTATTTTCTAAAATAGTAATATAATTTTACATTCCATCAGCAGTGTGTGAGGGTTTCATTAACTCCACATTTTACCAACACTTGTTTTTGCAAAACTGTTTTTATATTTAACCATTCCAAAAGTCATATAGCTGTATCTCATTGTAATTATAATTTATTTCTCTAAAGGCTAGTCATGCTGATCATCATTTTTATGCTTATCTTCCATTTATATAATTCCTTTGATAAAATCACTTTTTAAAATATGTGCCCATTTTAATTTTTTTATCACTATTATTACATTTTGGGATACTTTATGCATTATAGATACAAATCCTTTTTCAGATATACAATTTTCATATATATATATATATATATATATATATATATATATA
>NW_025999960.1:20650779-20663499 GCF_001458135.2 Marmota marmota marmota | reverse complement strand
TATATATATATATATATATATATATATATATATATATATATATCTCCAATGTTGTGGTTTGTATTTTCAGTCATAGAACAATGTGTTTTGAAGAGCATATAATATTGATTATTTCAATGTATCAATTATTTTTCTTTATGAATCATGTTTTGATCTTACCCAAGATCACATGTATTTTTATTATGTTTTATCTGAAAGTTTTATACCTTTGTTTTTATAGCTATGAGTTATTTGAGTTGTGTTTTATATATAGTATTTATATATTAGTTATTGATCATGGTTGATATTTTTGCATATGGATAGTCATTTGTCAGATATCATTTGTTGAACGACAGACATAGAGAGTAATTATCAAGTTGAAAATGTTAATAGTTCCAAGTTTAAAACAACTTATAATCTGTACAAACTATTTTTTATTTCTTATGGAAAGAATTTTCAAACCTACATAATGTTATCATCTATAAAAACCCTTCTATTCTTGGTTTGTCTTTCAACTAGTAACTGTTTTATCTAAACATGTACAAGGAGGTCTGATCTAAAACTAATCTGTGACATCACTAAAGGTAGAGCTACAGATCTATTCAAGTATTTCCTTTCCAATAATTATGATATTGTAGAATGACCATTCCTTCTCAAAACCAATATTTAGTTAGAAAAGAAAAACTTTGCTCAGAATTTTTTAAAAGATTGCTACTGAATTCATGTCTCTCTATTTTTCAAGGTGCGTATTCTATGAGTCTATAATTGAGAGAAAATACAAAAATTAATTTATCAAATACCATCACATGTATGCCTACTGTTATCATAAATATTATTTCATAATTTGCTAAAAATTAGATTAAAACTTAGCAGTAAAGACTTTGATCGAAATTCATAACTTAATAAAGTACTATGGTAAACAAGAAGATTTCTCTGCTATTGTCCATAAAGCATAAACTTAGAGAATGAATAAAGAGAAATGATGATAACATTTACATGTCAATAAAAACTCAAATCAGTTTTGTTCATGCATCCACATATATTTGAAATATGATGGTGTCAACAAGATGAGCATGGTGAAAAAAATGAAGACATGTTGATGGTACTGATAATACAAGTTACCACTTACAGGGTAAAAAAGTTATCTGAGATCATGGGGTATAAGCTACCTCAGAGTAGAGATAAATATGGAAAAGAATATTTTCATACTGAAAATAAAATATTATCATTTTATACTATGAAGATGTAAACTGGGCTTTCAGAAAGCAGCAATGGGATTTATATAAAATTTATATAAAATTAGAATTTGGAGGCAAATCTCTTCTCTAGATCACATGAAAATTGTCATAATTCAAAAACAAAGTAGTCATTGTTAGAATTGCTGTATGCTTTAGAATAAAGTGATTGAGGCACAAGGAATGATTGATCTGAGATCACATGCACTCTACTTTTACACTTGGAAGGAAGTCTTGGGAGATCTAACTGAAGACATACAATAGGAAGTAAGTTTACCAAGGATAGGAGAATATCATTCTCCTAATAGATTTACCTGAGAATATTACTTGACATAGTTACAGGGGATGTAAGTGAGTTAAGTCCCAGGACCTGATATATGAGCACATTAGCACATTAATTCACTCTAAACAGAGTGAGTATTCTGTCTTGTGGAGAAAAACTTCCAAAGTCTAGACAGTAGGACAGGAAGTTCTGTGAATTACTTTATGTATATTAATATATATATATATATATATATATATGTTAATAAAATATTCCAAATGAATAAACTAGATCTTTGCAATTAGTTATGATTAAAAACCTGTAAGATGATTCCTAAAGCTTAGCTAAAAGTTGTTTTGTACTTTATGAGAAGTTCACTTACAGATGAAAACATTTAAATATATATATATTTTCATATATATATATATTTATTTATACACACAAACACAAATATATAGTTAGGCAAATATAAAGTTAGGCAAATATTCTAAAGTCTTGCTTCTATAGGTGTTATAGTAAACAAGGACCCTAGGAAACCTTGACTTTAGAGAGGGATGAGGAGAGCCTATAAGGAAAGGGATGTGAAAATTGAGGGGAAAACATAATGTTACAACATTTTTCTGTGGGGTAAGTGGATGAATTAAAGGTCTAAAATTAGAAATAAATAAGTATAGAACTATAGATTAATATTTATCATGTCAGAAAGGCAACAGAATATAATTAAAATCATAGTAAAATATCCTAAAATATCTTCATCTTTTTTTCATCTTGATCCACCTGAGTCCTTATTTGATCAAGGGATCTGATTCTTTGGAGAACTACTCATTTAGGTAATTTATTTGTGCCTGAAACATTTTGTTAGATAATAATAAACAACTTTCTTAAAATCATTTAATGTGTATTTTTAGGGAGTGAAAATGGTGAATTAAATCTAATTATACCCATTTGATTTTTTTTACAATAATATCATGTATTGAATATCATACAAACTAAAAGTTTAAGTCTTTTTAGGAAAAAAGAATTAAAGACTTAATTAAACTTTGGTTCATGAAAATAATCAAATAGATATATGCTTCTCACTCTATTCCTTGATTTCTAGACCCACTGTCACATTGATATACTATATCTCAAAATTCATAAATAGTTTAAAACAATGGTTCCTCAATTGTCCCCTGATTCTAAAACACCCCATGCTCAATTTTATTTCCAAGGCTGTACTCCCTAAAATAAAAAGTGCATATTGAAATTTTTATCTTACATATTCTTTCAATAACTTTAGTTGGAAGTGTCAAGAAAGTCTATGTTCTCAAAATACATGATGTGCTTATTAAATAAAGGATATATTGACTATATCTGAGATTTTAACAAAAAGCCCGAAGAATAAAGACTTGATACACCATAAAGAACTGATGAATGTATGAGGTCCGTGGATATATTAAATATAGTGATTTGAGTATTACAATATGGGTACATGTATTGACTATCATGCTGTACACCATGAATATGTACAATTTTTATGCATCAGTTGAAAATCAAAAGGGAATTAACATTTAAATATATCTAGGTGGTCTCTATAAAATATTTGGAAATTACTGATTCATTAGGTATAATTCCAAAACAGTATTCTGGCTAATAGTCCCTTTTATGTTTTAATATTTCCACCTCTTTAATTATTGTTGTCTCTACCTGCATCAACATATCAAGTAGCACATTCTTAAATTCTTCACAAACTCAAGTGTTATCCTTTACTGAGTGGTAAACTGCTCCAATAGCATATATTTACTGAATGAGAGAAATGTTTTCATTTCTCCTACATTACATATGGAGAAACAAAGGCAAGAAAAGTTTCCATGTTCTATGCAGTGTCCCAGAGAGTGTTTGGTAAATCATTTACTGAACCAAATTAAATATCTCAAAATCCTATTCAAAACATTAGTCTTACTGTCTACAAATGCATATAGTTATCAAACAACCCTATGTTATTTGCACATAATTACACCTCAGTCTTCTTACATATACTTTTTAGTTTAAGCAGAATAATTGCTTTCTCCTGGAAGTTATTCCTTGTCTTTTAAATATCACAGAAGTAGTCTTATCTATGCCATAATATTTTTGTAGACCTTTATTATAACACTAATTACACACTGTGTTTGTGACCTTTGGGAAATGAAAAATTATTAAAACTAAGGATTGTACTTTATTCAATGTCTGGAACCAGATAGCTATTCAATAAATACACATTGAATTAATTAGTGAATTATATACATCAAGTTACACTTATACAAAGTTCAAAGTAATGTTTGGGGGAACCTACTATTCTATAAGATGTTAATTGCAATTCAGATTTGAAAATTGTAGGATGTTACCACATAGAGTGAAATGCTTCGTGAGAAGGAATAAAATGAAAAGTGGAATACAGAGTTAAGAATTTTCTAGAGACTCTCCTTCATGATGGAACTATGAGATAGAAAAACATGATCATAACAAATGAACAAACTGGTTTTCAGTTTTAAAAGTAAGTTTGTAATTTTTATCATGTTAAGTTTTATTCTTTGAAAAACACAAAATCTTGTGTAATACATCCCAGAAGACTTCTTTCACCTGCTGGTTCCTTAGAGTATAGATAAAGGGATTTAGTAAAGGGGCAATTGAGGTATACAGCAAAGCTACACCTTTGGATACAGTCACTCTTTCTTTTGCGGATGGCTTTATATACATAAAGATACAGCTACCATATGTCATGGAGACCACAATCATGTGGGAAGTACAGGTGGAGAAAGCTTTGGTCCTTTGCTGTGCAGAAGGGAATTTCAGAATGGTCCTAACGATGCAAGCATAAGAGAGAATCACTAATACCAATGTGATTGCAAGTGTCAGCACAGCTAAGACTAAAGACATCATTTCAAGGACATGTGTGTCTGTGCAAGAGATTTGTAGGATAGGAGATGTTTCACACATAAAGTGATCAATGATTCTGGAAGCACAGAAATCCAGCTTGAGTCCCATGACCAAAGGGGGAAAGATGATTAAGAATCCAGTTGCCCAGGAGCTGAGCACTAGTAGGTAGCACACTCTGCTGTTCATAATGACTGGGTAATGCAGAGGTTTGCAGATGGCGACATAGCGGTCATAGGACATGGCAGTCAAGAGATAAAACTCTGTAACTCCTAGTAAAAGAATAAAAAATAATTGAGCTGCACAGTTATTGTAAGAAATGGTTTTGTCTCCATTCACAATGGTTATCAAGAATCTGGGAATACACACTGTTGTGAATATGACTTCCAAAAAGGAGAAATTACGGAGAAAGAAATACATGGGAGTCTTGAGGCGGGGATCCAGTAAAGTGAGAAGGATAATGATTAAGTTCCCTGTTAGGCTCAATGAGTAGTTGAGAAATAAAAACAGAAAAATCACAATTTGCAATTGTGGATCATCTGTCAGTCCTAATAGAATGAAGTCCATTTCCATTGACTGGTTCTTCATTTCTTTCTTGTGAACCTTATCAAACCTGTATAGAAAAAGGAAAAAAAATAAATACATGTGCATTAGAATACACACACAACACACACATACACAAAAGCAGAGATGGATATAATTTCTCAAATTTATTCATTTGAAATATTATTTTCTAGCCCAAAATATCAAATGACATGAAATTAAATGGTATAGGTTAATTCAAATTTTCCCCTACTCTTTCTTTAACTAATTTTCCCCAAAATTTGAATAATACATATTTTTGTTAATATGCACTTAAGCTTATCACTTACAAATAATCTCCTATCTGCACATATAAATTATGTATTAATTATTTAAAATTTATTTTATAGTACTTTTATCAAACTACCCTAGTAGTTCTAAGTTCTTCTTTTAGAATGAGTATCAGTGATGTTTGAAAATCAGGATTATATTACAATTACTGTGTTAGTGACTAAGGTACTATAGATTTCTTATAGTTGAAAATTCTACTCTTAATTTTTTTGAAATATTCTCTGTACTAACAAAGTACTATCACTGTTATCAATTTTCTTGTATTTTTAAATTCAAGTAAATATCCGTTTACCAGCATAGATGACAAACAAAACAAAGAATGATAACATTGCATAAATTAAGTATTTTAATATACAATATTTTGTCATTTTTAGATGATCTTTTTGAAACATATCTTATTATATATTTATATGATTTTGGAATTTTGTTTCACTGCCACCGTATTATTTACAAAACTATTGAATATGCAGGAGAGAATATTATTTCCTAACTTTTCTACATATAGGAATAATATTTAGTTCCATATTATACCTTCCTCTGTTAGATTAAAAGAGTCCATATGCTTCATTATATGCATTACTGTGAACTCTTAAAAGTAATGGGTTACTAAATTCCTGTGCATTGTCTTTATTCTTTTGCCTTTGTTTTATTAACATTGCTTTCCCTTCCATGTATTAATATTGCTTTTCTTTTATAATCTAATGAGGAAAAAACACTAGCATTATTCATACAAAATGTGATTTCCCAAAATAAATATTAGTGAGTAGTTTTAATATTTTCAAATAAAACTGAACACCTGCAGTCTTAAGTTACTAAGTGGTCACAAACTTTGGCATATTTTCATCATTGTTGTGTCAAAACCTCCCATTTTTTCTCTGTTCTGATTTTCAAGCTTTTCTAGAAGTCAGTCCAACAAATTCTGAAACATGTGGATCTAACAGACTGTTCTAGAACCATGCTATCTCAAATTCTAGGGAAGAATTTGTCGGTATTTTTTTCTACATCACTTCACTCATGCTAATATTCATTAAAAGTATCAGAGAAAACAAAACAAATGAAACAGATTCA
The DNA here is from genome assembly GCF_001458135.2 of Marmota marmota marmota. Classification (NCBI taxonomy): domain Eukaryota; kingdom Metazoa; phylum Chordata; class Mammalia; order Rodentia; family Sciuridae; genus Marmota; species Marmota marmota. The sequence goes on along the minus strand of NW_025999960.1, from coordinate 20,657,187 downwards.
ACAGTATGTGAATAAAAAAACATTACATTACTTGTTATTATATGGGATTGGGAGTTACTCCTTATTCATTTGCCTTGGTTTCTCATTTAGAAAATAAGTTAAAATTATAGTGAACTTACCTTTTTTGAGCTATAATTTATTCTCCTCTGTGACAATTTCACTTGTTTATAAAATAATATTTTATTAATAAGGAGAATTATTACCCATGATTTTTGTGGAGACAAAGTAAAGAATTTCTACCTTTCCTCAAATTCATATGCATTTTGAAACTTGGGACTTGGATGTCCAAAATTTTAATAAACACTTAGCTTCCATTCCAGATATGATGAACCTTTGAAATTTTGTTTTTATAATTGAGATCACTATTATTCAAAACCTCAATTAGATACATGCTCTTTAAAATAAAATAAAAACTGGGAAATAAAGTATAAAATCACTGTTGAAACATAAATAACTTTTCCAAGAAAGAGATACCACATTGCCAACTGTATACTTATAAATGCTGCAGTCTCATCATTTTCTACTTAGTTCCAACTCCAGGGAATCTGTTGAAATAAAATAATAACAAACTCTTCTCTGGGGACAAGTGTTACAAAAGTACTAATTATTAGCAATAATAGTATTTTAAGTAGTTTAAGTCAAAATTGAACAGAAAGTATCCCTGAGGGGTATAATAAATGATTAGGAAAAAGTCAATAAAATATTTAACAGAAACATCAACAATTCACTGTCTGGGCAACAATGCAAAATTCCAAAGTGATTTACACATACAATGAAATACCAATATGTACAAAACACAAATAAATCTTAATGATTATATACTGGCTGAAAAAAACAGATATAAATTGGTTTCATAATCACAGAAAAATATTGTATAATATCATTTATATAACTCTTGAAAAGACTGAACTATTGAGACAGAAATACAATCAGTGAGTGGTTCCCTGGGCTGAAGCATAGATTGGTTAGAGAAGTATCATGACAGAAAATTTTCAGGTGACAGAAATATTTCATATTTTCATTTAGGCAGTGGTTGCATAATTTCATGTATTTGTCAAGTTCATCTAAGTGTATACCTACAAAAGATGAACCTTGTCATTAAACTCAACCTCAGTCATCTTTCCAACAAAATCATTTGTATATGATATATTTCTTAACCAGCTGTTTAGAAGACAACTTAGGACAATATTGCCTAATAAAATAGCTATTAGCCATACTTATATTTACTGAATATAAATATAATCACTTTAGGATTTTCCATTGCTGCTCCATACAGTGAATTGTTGATGTTCCTGTTAAATATTCAATAAATATAAATATGGAATTATTTATATATATATATATATTTTAATTTTTAGTATTTATTTTTTGTTTGTAACTGGACACAATCACTTTATTTATTTATTTTTTATGTGGTGCTGAGGATTAAACCCAGGGCCTCCCATGTGCTAGGTGAGTGCTCTACCGCCGAGCCACAATCCTAGCCCCTGATTTATATTTTAATCCAAATTAAATATTAAGTTTCTCAGCCATACTAACCCTATTTGAACTTCTAAATAGATACAATAGGCAATAAAAATGTAATTTGCCAATAAAAATGTAATTGGAATTTTGATAGTGTTTACATTCACTGTAAATCATGATGTGGTTAGTGTGGACATTTTATCAGTAACAAATTAACTATTCCATGGACATGGGTGTGTTCCATTTACTTATTTACTTATTGGGAAAACTTATGTATTCCTAAATTTTTTTTATCAGTGTTTTATAGTTTTCAATGCACAAAGCTATCAACTCCTTAAATAATATCTTCCTGGTTTATTTCTTTTAATTTTATGATGAATAATGTTTTCTTAATTTCCTTTTTATTTTTCTTTTGCATTTTTGTCCCTATCATAAGATATTTTGCTTGATAAATTTTAGCTAGACTTTATTACATAATATGTTGATTAATATCATCAGATTAATTCATTTTTGATGACTCACTGTAAAACACAAGGATGCATGTCTGTTTTAGTTAACTTTTCGTTGCTGTAAAAAAGAACAAAATATAGGAGGGAATTGTTTGGGGCTCATGGTTTCAGAGGAGTCAGAGAACTCCATTGCTCTGTGCCTACAGTGAAGCAGCACATCATAGGAGAAGGGCCCAGGGGAGGAAAGCTTCTCAGATCATAGCAGGGTTAGGAAGCAGGAGAGGGGTGCATTGGGAAGATGAACATTTCCAGGGCTTGCCCTCAGTGACCTATCTCTTCCAGTCATGTCTCAATGGCCTACAAATGCCATCCAGTACATTCAAACTAGGAAGGACTGATTAGGCCACAGCTAATAATCCAATCATTTGATCTTTGAAAATCCCAGTATTAAGATTTGGAGGGACATCTCATATCCAAATGATAACAATGACAGGGGAGATTTAAATAATTTTGAAGTTATGGCTTCTCAAATAATAAATAATTAATGAATCCTTTGAACATTTTCAGCTATATTTTTTTTTCACTAAGAAAATTAAATTTTGGTGAATCTGATGTATCATTTAATTTCTTACTGAATGAATTATATGCAAGTTTAAGAAGCCAATATTAGTTTGCGTAGTTCATATGTTTCTAGAAATTAGTTGATTTCTTCAAGATTTTCTATTTTATTGGAGTTAAAATTTTCAAAATAGTTTCCAATTATCTTCTGCATTTCTGTAGTGTCCATTGTAATATTTTATTTTTCATCAGATATTTTAGTAACTGGAGTTTTCCTTTTCTCTTCATTAGCATGGAAAAGGGCTTATCTATTTTATTATTTGTTCAAACAACCAACTCGTTTTTTGTCATTTATTTGAATTTTTTCTTTTGTTTCTCATTGATTTCAGCTCAGATTTTAATTATTTCCTGTCTTCTACTGCTTTTGGTGTTGATCTGTTGAGAGCCACAGCCAAAGGGGCCCCAGCAAACTTCCAGCTGCCAGCAAACTTCCAGCTGCCGGCTGATGATTGGCTCACAGCGGCCCCAGCAACATCTAGCTGATTGGCTCCTCGGCCCCAGCAACATCTAGCTGATTGGCTCCTCTGCGGTGATGCTCATTGGACTGTTTCCCTGCCCTTTCAGACCACGGAGCTGCTCATTGGGGGACTTTTTTTGGCTCCGCCCACGTGACCCAGCCAATCGGCCTCAAGAGCAGGAGGATTGTGGGAGGTGGAGAGAAGCTGGTGTGGGAGAGAGAGGCTTGTGGAAAGCCGGTGGTGGCAGTTGAGGCTCTGAGGATTTTTCCTGAGAGGCTGTTTTGTTTGGCGTGTGTGGTTCTAAAAATAAAGTTAGTTTCTTTTGACAAGTGGCTCCTGATTGTGCCCAGCCAGACTGCGGCATTGATCTGTTCTTCTTTTTATAGATCTTTGAAATGTAATGTTAGGTCATTTATTAATTGATTTTTTTTTGATGAACGACCTCAATGCAGTGAATTTTCCTCTTAATAACCTTAAGATTGTCCCAGAAATTTTGACATGTTTTATTGGTATTCTCATTTACCTCTAAGTATTTTTTTCATCTTTGATGTCTTCTGCTATCCATTCATTCAATAGTGTATTATTAAGTCTCCAGGTGTTAGTTTCTATTTTTCATTTTATCATGGATTTCTAATTTTATTCCATTATGATCTGATAGAATGCCCGGCTTTACCTCCATTTTTTTTTTTTATTTCTTAAAAGACGTTTTGTGGCCTAAGATATGGTCTATTTTAGACAATGCTTTGTGTACTGCTGAGAAGAAAGTGTATTTGCTCATTGATGAATGAAATATTTCATATAACTCCATTAAGTCTTAATTTTTTATTATTTGTATTGTTTAGTTCTATTATTTCTTTGTTTAGTTTTTGTTTAGAAGATCTGTCCAGTAGTGAGAGAGGTGTGTTAAAGTCACCCACTATTATCATGTCTATTTGATTCTTGAAATTGAGAAGGGTTTGTTTGATATACATAGATTCTCCATTGTTTGGGACATAAATATTTATGATTGTTATGCCTTTGTGATGTATAATTCCCTTAAACAGTGTGAGCTGTCCTTCTTTGTCCATTCTGATTAACTTTGGTTTGAAGTCCACTGTATCTGCTATGAGGATGGAAAACCCTGCTTGTATACGCAGTCCATGTGAATAATATATATATTTTTCCTCATCCTTTCACCTGTAGTCTGTGGATGTCTTTGCCTATGAGGTGTCTCTTGGAGACAGCATATTGCTGGGGCTTTATTTTTTAATCCAATCTGCCAGTGTATGTCTTTTCATTGATAAATTTAGGCCTTTAACATTCAAGGTTATTATTGAGATGTGATTTGTATTCCTGGTCATTTGGGTTTATTTCTAGTTTTTAATTTGACTTAGTTTCTCCATTGAATGTTCCTTTAGTGTACTTTCTCCCTTTGTTTGTTTTCACATTTTTTTTTCACTTCATTCTCATGGAATATTTTGTTGAGAATTTTCTATAGTGCAGGCTTTCTAGTGGTGAATTCTTTTAATTTTATTTTTTATTGTGAAAGGTTTTTATTTCATCTTCAAATATGAAGCCTAATTTTGCTGGATATGGGATTCTTTGTTGGCATGCATTTTCTTTGAGTGCTTGAAATATTCTATTCCAGGACCTCCTAGCTATGAGAGTCTGGGTTGAGAAATCAGCTGAGATCTGAATTAGTTTCCCCCTCTATGTAATGAGATATTTTTCTCTCAACACCTTTAAGATTCTGTCCTATTTCTGTATGTTAGTCATTCTCATTACAATGTGCTTTGGTGTGGGTTTGTTGTGATTTTTCATATTTGGTCCCCTATAAGCCTCTTGTAATTGATTTTCCATTTCATTCTTTAGGTTTTGGAAATTTTTCTGATATTATTTCATTGAAAACATAATGCTTTCCTTTGGTTTGAATCGCCACTCCTTCATCTATCATGATAAATCTTGAATTTGATCTTTTCACGTTATCTCATAATTCTTGGAAGTTCTATTTGTGGTTTCTTACCATTTTCTCTACATGGTCAAATTTATTTCAAGATTACATATTTTATTTTCATTGTCTGACGTTCTGTTTTCCAAGTGGTCTAGTCTATTGGTGATGCTTTCTATTGAATTTTTTATTGGGTTTATTGATTCTGCATTTTGAGAACTTCTGCTTGTTTTTGTTGTTGTTGTTTGCCAGAATGTATGTGTTTTTATTGAAGTGGTCTTTCACTTCATATATTTTCTTTCTGATTTCACTCTGTCAATGGATTTTAGTATTAGAGCATCTTGGCTTGTTTGTGGTGCTTTGTTTCCTTGTTTTCCCATACTGTTTGTGTTTTTTCACATCTAACACTATGGATCTGAGGCAGTACAGATTCTACCCTGTAGACTTATAGTATTCCTGAATGTTTCCTGTACCTTGCCTTTAAGGGGGAGATCAATATTAACAGTACCCAATGCAAAAAATATACAATTAATCTAATAGCTCCTATTAAAATGTCTACAGTTGATTGAGTATATAATTGATTTTTTGAGTCTTTTGTTTCTAAGATATTCATTTGGTTCTTTTAACAGTCTCTCTTTTTTAAAAAAATAATACTTCACTTCCCATATTTTTTTCTCTGAGTTCATTTCTTACATCTACTTTAACCTCATCAAACATTTTAGCTATAAACTTTTTATTTCTCTGACGTTTCCTCCACTCAAGTGTCAATGAGATTAATTATTGAACTGTTGTGGGCTGTTTAGATGGTTTGTTCCCTTTCTTATTCATACTGTCTACCTTTCTATTGGGATGATTATTTTTTTCTTATCTGGGGGGTACCAACGATTGAACTCAGAGACAGTCATCCACTAAGCCACATCTACAGCTCTTGAAACAAAAAAAAAAACATTGAAAAAATTGATAAAACTAAAAGTTGGTTCTTTGAAAAAATAAATAAAATCGACAGACCCTTAGCCATGCTAACGAAGAGAAGAAGAGAGAAAACTCAAATTACTAACATACGGGATGAAAAAGGCAATATCACAACAGACACTACGGAAATACAGAAGATAATTGGAAAGTATTTTGAAACACTATATTCTAATAAAATAGAAGACAGTGAAGATATCGATAAATTTCTTAAGTCATATGATCTGCCCAGATTGAATCAGGAAGACACACACAATTTAAACAGACCAATAACAAAGGAAGAAATAGAAGAAGCCATCAAAAGACTACCAACCAAGAAAAGCCCTGGACCGGATGGGTATACAGTGGAGTTTTACAAAACCTTCAAAGAAGAATTAATACCAATACTATTCAAGCTATTTCAAGAAATAGAAAAAGAAGGAGCTCTTCCAAATTCATTCTATGAGGCCAACATCACCCTAATCCCGAAACCAGACAAAGACACTTCAAAGAAAGAAAACTACAGACCAATATCTCTAATGAA
>NW_025999960.1:20633231-20646217 GCF_001458135.2 Marmota marmota marmota | reverse complement strand
AAATGCTCACCATCTCTAGCAGTCAGAGAAATGCAAATCAAAACCACCCTAAGATACCATCTCACTCCAGTAAGATTGGCAGCCATTATGAAGTCAAACAACAATAAGTGCTGGCGAGGATGTGGGGAAAAGGGTACACTTGTACATTGCTGGTGGGACTGCAAATTGGTGCGGCCAATATGGAAAGCAGTATGGAGATTCCTGGGAAAGCTGGGAATGGAACCACCATTTGACCTAGCTATCACCCTTCTAGGTCTATTCCCTGAGGACCTTAAAAGAGCATACTATAGGGATACTGCCACATCAATGATCATAGCAGCACAATTCACAATAGCTAGACTCTGGAATCAACCTAGATGCCCTTCAATAGATGAATGGATAAAAAAATGTGGCATTTATCTATTTTGTATTTTATTTAAAGACAAGTCTACCTTAGTTAGTTAGCACTTCATTTTTGCTGAGGCTGGCTTTGAACTTGTGATCCTCCTGCTCCAGCTTCCTGAGGATTACATGCTGGGATTACAGGTGTGCAAGACCATGCCAGGCAATTATTGCTTTACCACTTAGTGAATGCCTTCATTTAAGAGCCACAGACTGAGCAAATCTCAGGTATTGAAACTTTTATTCAATGTGTGTATTCTGCTTTATCAGCACCACATTGACAAGACAGTTGTGACAGAGGAAAATAATCACATACAAAGTAATCAGTGACATTGGAAGAACAGTAATTCAGCTGGAGCAGAAGCATGAAGGGTGGGAAAATGGTCAGAAATCTCCCAGCCAGGTGCAGCATTTCTTGCTCATAATGGTTATGTAATGAAGGGGCTTGCAGATGGCAACATAATGGTCATAGGACATGGCAGTGAGAATGTAAAATTCAGTCATCCCCAAGAAGATAGAGCAAAAGAGTTGAGCTACACAGTTATTATAGGAAATGGTCTCATTCTGGGTGATAATAGCACCTAGAAACCTAGGGATACATGCACTTGTAAATGTGATTTATAAAAACGAGAAAGTGGGGTATTAGAGAAGAATAGAAGAATAGAGTTACCTTAGATTAGGTAGACAGAAGTGAAGGGAGAAGAGGAGAAGGTGTATGGAGATAGGTATATGGAAAGATAGTGGAAGGAAACAGACCTTACTACCTTATGTACTTATATGACTGCATGACCAATGTAATTCTACAACATGTACACTCAGAAAAATAAGAAATTATATCTCATCTATGTATGGTATATTAAAGTGTGTAAATGCATTATACTGTCATGTATAACTAATTAAAAAATTTAAAAAAGAAAGAGTAGTTCTGGAGGAAGAAATACATAGGCATCTGTAGGTTAGAGTGATGATAGTCAGATTTCCAAGACACTTAATATGTAAGTGATAAGTAAAAATAGGATCAAACAACCTGAAGTTTAGGATCATCAGAAAGGCTTCAGAGCACAAATTCTGTGATCACTGTGTGGTTCATCTCTCTCTCTCTTTCTCTTTGTTCCTGTCTCTTGGTCTCTCCTTTTTTCTCTTTTAAAGATATTGAGGGTAGAAAAGCATTTTAGAGAGAAAGAAATATATAATTTATTATGATTAATATAGTCCTTAATGATACCATTCCAAAATATCTTTCATAATATGTATCAATTTCATTTTGATTATCTTCTTTGCATTATATTTTAATTTACATTTGTAAATCCAGCTTGTTTGCTACTGGTTCTTTTATTTTAAATCCAGCAGCAGTATTTAGGAAATTTTTATATAGTAAGCCACATCATTGAGGGATGGCAAATAAAATCAATAATTCTTATCTGTGTCCAATCTATTACATGTTTGTTAAAACAATCACATAAAACAAACACTTTTCTTACTCCTGGTGAATGCATTAGATAATATTACAAACTAACAACAAAAATATATTATCTTGATCTCATCAAAAGGCAAAAATAAAAATCGGGAGACTAAAGTAATAACCCATTACTCCCTTTATGATATAAGAAATCAACTAATGATTTTGTTAAAAAATAAAATACATTTTGAAAATATTATTTTTTGATTTAATTATTAATTTTATTCTTAATATTAAAGATTTGGACTAATTATCAAGATAACATAAAAATATTATACACATATTATAAATATACATTTAATATAAGATAAATAATGTGACATTTCATGTAGTAACCAGGAAATATGTTCACTTGTTGATTTATCTTATAATAAATAGTTAACGTTTGATATCTTTGATGATTTGTTTGAAATATATGTACACGTGTGTGTGCATATGTGTGCACACACATATTTAGGCAAAATCAGTATAAAGTCATAATCAGTATAAAGGCATAATCAGTATAAAGACATTTTTCATTTTTCAGCTTTAAGCAACATGTATTTGTTTTTCAATTTGCTTTAAAGCATAAATTCCAAATAACTACTTGCCTTAGACCTTAGTAGCTCTGTCACTTGGATTATAGCACATTATATTTTCCATTTGAACATCATCCTTCCTTATCTGTTAAGTTTTATGGAAAAAATTTCTTCCTTAGATATTTTGTCCCACATGGGTCACTCATTCACTGGGTCCACTTATCTACCAGGACATCTAGAAATATAAAGGAAAACCTCTCCCATTCACCTTAACCTATTCAGTTAGTCCCCTGCTCTTCAAATACTGTCCTGAATATGCTATTCTGTGGATTTGGTCTGCTAAGTCCTGACAGCTGCCTTTTTAATATTTTAGATAGTCAAATTTCTGCTTTGAAGGGCAGGATGTAAAATAATTGTTTTTCTGCCAGACACTATAAAAATTCACATTAATCAAATTTGATTTTATATTTTCTTTATTTTAGGATAACTGAAGGAAAATATTTTAGGAAACAAAGATGTAATGCCACAACCTTCAGAAAATATGACAATACACACTATGTCCCCTTCACTAATTTGATCTAGAAGTTTAATAAAGTAATATTTAAAGAAAACAGAAAAAGATATGACATCATTGGGTATTATTAGTATAGATTCTTAAATCAGAATCCTGCTTCCAACTGGCTGTACTTCATATCTCGAATATATCAAGTCTACTTGGATTGTTTTCCAAAGATTTGATCTCCTGGGAACAAGACAAAGGTCAGGCCACATGTCTGCTATCTTTTAGATCCTGAGGGATTTCCAGTACCCATTCTCCAATTTCTCAGTAGCTTCTTAACACTTCTTTATTGTGGATCTCCCTTGAGAATGGTTACATTCCTTTTTGTATTCCACAGAGAATCTACAATACCATCTTCTACAAACTATTATTTCTATTAATTGCATCTATATGATATTTTATTATTGTGTAATATTTCACAAGCAATAAAAATAGCTATGAAATGGACTTTGTTACAAAACCTTAAACCTTTAACCAAAATTGTATTTAATTATATTTTTAAAATATAAAATTTTTTTATATATGCCTTTTTGATTGTTAATACTTTGCCTTTGTTAGAGGTTGGTCACTTGTAAATTAAGGATTATTTTATAATAGTAAGTTAAAGAATAACTTTTATAATACACATTTTTCTTATAATTTCAAAAATGTTATTACATACTTAATTTTATCCTCATTACAAACTACAATATTTAATTGTCATATCAACTTCTCTCATCTTACTATTCATCTTGTTTTTACCTTTACTTATCATCATTTTAATAAGAAATAATGAGAAAATGATAAAAGTTTGTTATATGAAATTCTGGTTAGTGGATTATACCCATTTATTTTCTTTCATGTTTTTCATCCTTTTCAAATATTTTTACAATAAAAATATAAAATCATATGTTAGACAATTTTTCATCGCTGTGACTCAAATTCCTGACAAGACCAACTTAAAGGAGGAACATTGATTTTAGGTTTATAGTTTCAGAGGTTCAGTTCATGATCAGTGAACTCCATTTCTCTGGGCCCAGTGAGGCAGAATATCCTGCTGAAAGGGTAATGGTGGAGTAGAATTTCTTATCTCATGTGGGCCAGGAAGGAGAAGAAAGTGAGAGAGGAAGAAGAAGCAAGAAAGAAGAAAGAAGAAGAAGAAGAAGAAGAAGAAGAAGAAGAAGAAGAAGAAGAAGGGGAGGAGGAGGAGGAGGAGCTGAGGGAAAAGATAAGTCCTCAAGGTCATGTTCCCAGTGACCTACTTCCTCTATTCCAATCCTACCTGCCTATAGGGACTGCTCAGTATTATATTAAATTTTTAATCCATCAAATATATTAATACACTAATGAAGTTCCAGTTATCATCATCTAATCATTTAAACTCTGAACAATCCTTCATCTGTGTTACATGAATTTACTGGGGGAACTTTCATATCAAAATCATAACATTAGAAAATGGACATATATTTGATATATAAGTATATAAACTATTAATACATATTATATAATAAAAATGATTCAATCTAAATAAATTTTCCAATGTAAATATTAAGATTTAGAGGTTTAATTCAGGTTAAGGGTTAGGTTAACCTTAACATTTCCATCTGTATGGCAATCTTCTCTCCCAATGACATCTTCTCTTAACTACTCTAATAATTGCTGGATAAGTTTACAACATACATGAGTTTGTGTCCTAATTTCATATCACAAACTTTCTCTAGAGATTGCGAAGAAAAATTTGTGTAGACTTTTGGACTGGAAAATCATCCAAACCTGCCTGAAAGAAATTATGCATTTAGCACTTTATTGGAAAAACCTCTCAATAGATATCTGAGGGGCAGTAGCCAGAATATAAGCTCATTTAAAAAATATTTGCAACTTGTTACAAGAATAAAAGCCTTATATAGAAGACTCCATCAGAATTATACTTTTGATTGATAACCATGTAAGACAGTTTTGTTTTCCCCAGGGAAACAGAATATGCAACTGTGTTAAACAGTGTATTTTCCTATTAGAATTAATAAAAAATCAAATCTAGATTTAAAAGGTCCTTTTTATGGACATATCAATGATGGTACTGATTTATGTCTGACTTCATTATCAATATCATATAAGGGAATAATGTCTAAAATACATATGAAACTTGTACAACTACATAGAAAAGAAAAAAAAATTACCCAATTTAAAATGGGCAAGATTTTGAAAAGATGTTTCTCCAATAGGGCATACAAGGGACAAACAAGTATATGGAAAGAGCCTCAATGTTAATGATCATTAGGGAAAATTAAATCAAAACTACAATAAGATATCATGTCACTTCTGTTAGGAGAGTTATTATCCAAGAGACAAAATATAGCAACTATTGGAGAAGATGTTGAGAATTTGGAACTCTTGTGCATGGTTAATAAGAATATAAAATGGTGCAGCCACCACAGAAAATGACACTGAGGATCCTTTAAAAAAAAACAACTGAGATACAGAAATTGTAAACACACACACACACACACACATTTTTTAAAAAAACTAATCTTGCCCTAATGTACAATCGGAATGAACCTGAAGGACAATATACATAGTTACATAAGCCAGTCATGGGAGGACAAACAATGAACAATTTTACCTATATGAAGTATCTAAAGTAGACTCATAGAAGCAGGGAATAGAATGATACTTGCTACAGGATTGGCAGAAGAGGAAAAGGATGTTACTTTTCAAGGGGTATACAGAATTTCCCTTATGCAAAATAAATAAATTCTAGAGATCTTCTGAACAATATTGCATCTCTATTTAACCAATGTAGTTAGATCTCATGTCAGTTGTTCTTACTCCAATAACAAATTTTATCTGAAAGTGTTCAAAAGTATATCAGTTGAATCTAGAGAGAATTATAATAATTGCTGATGGTCAACAACATAGATGATTATTCTATATTCTCTACAGATTTGCTTTCATCCTCATAACAAGTTATTTATGCTTCATTTATTTGATAATATTACTTATTTATTGGTGGGGAAATATGTACTTTGAGGTTATAGACATCTAAGATTTTTCAACTATTCACTTCTTAACAAACATACAAATTGCAATTCATTTGCACTCTTACCTTAACAGTGTTTATTTTTATTAAAATCAAGAGCTTTTCATAACACCTTGAAATAAAAAACTACTTTCCCATCAAATAGACAAGATTTGGTGACAGTCTCAATTTTAAAGTTCTTATAATAACTTACTGATATTGGAGACTCATATTTTTAAAAATGCATTTACATTATTACTATTTCATAGTGAAATTGTATTAATGTACTGTATTTATCTTTGTTTCCAACTTTATTGAATACATATTTTTCTTCCTAATCTTTGTTAACTTTTAACATTTTTAGTGAATATTAATAATAACATGACTCATTATTTTTTCCTCTGCTGATTAAAGTGCTGAAGAAATGTAGGAGAACCTGTGAAGGATGATATATTTAAATAGAGGAAGGTTTTATGAGCACATTACACACACACAAAAAAAATGAACATTTGTATAGAAAGTTTCCAAAGACCAAAGAAACAGACTTAAAAAGATCTCCTAACAATAGGAGATCTAATACCAATAAAATTTATAAAAATTCAATGGATTGTTTAAATTTGCTAACATAAAATGAGCATGATAAATTAGAATATTCATATTCCTGTGAAGAATAATTAAATATTGAATAAGGTAGATATTATTGCTTGAGCCTTAAACTATTCTAAAGATATGTCTATGTGTAGGATGATGGGTATCTGCAGAGATCTAACTCATGATTTTACTTTCTTATTTGTGCATGCAGACCCATGTTTTCTCCTGGAAAAATAGGTCTTAGGTTATTAAGTTCTCATTTTATTTTATACATTGCATCAATATTATTTCTTATTTTCGTTCTAACGAATCTGAGACAAATTCCTTGAGTCATTTAAAATGAAATTTAATAGTGATATTTATAATTTGTTAAATAAAATTTGCACTTTCCAAATCTCTACCACCAAATGAATATTGAAATATTGATGATCATTTCACATATACCAACCGCTCATGTCTATTAAGAGTTTGTACTTTCATTCCATTAACTTGTGGTCTATAATTTCAACAAGAAAGGAAGAGGAAATGAATTAATTAAGAGGTAATGAATATTAACAATGACCATATAAACAAAGAAGATAAGATGTTGGCAATATATTTGATGTCCAATGTGAAAAAGAAACACTATACTGAAAGATAAATTAGGTTTGAAGGATCAAAGGATGTTTCTTATAGACTGAGATAAGAGATTTTGTTCCATTTGACTTCTGATCCCCCTACCCCTTTCTCTCTGGGTTATTTGTAATTTTTTAAAAAATTTTGCACCGGTTGAAATCTTACTTGGTAATGCAAAAACTTTGAGAATCTAATTTTTCAACATTTTCTTTGCTCAATTCTCTCTTCTTCAATTAAACCCCAATGGAAATCATCAGAAAAAAATTTCACAGAGCATCTGCCCATATCACACTCTTTCTTTCTACTTTATAAATTTCAGGATCTGTTCAGAGTCTAGGTTAGCACATTAGAGAACAGGCTAATTATTGAATTCAACATGTGGACAATCTCTAGCTCAGCTCTGTAACCACACTAAAATGCATTTTTACACTTTTCAGGCATTCCAGGCTCTAGACCATGACATGGGGTGTGGTTCCTGAGAACATCTGTCAGCATGAATAAAGCAAAGACTCTTCAGGAGAACTGACTGAATGGTTAAAACACTTGTTTTATGAGAATATGTTTTTACTGTTTCTTATAATTATTTTAGAAGACTTTTCCCTAAAAGTAATAATAAGAATAATTTATATTTATTAATTTTAGTAATAATGGGCAGATTCAACGCTCTGTAATCATACTAGCTTATATAGAAGCAAATCAAGGTAAAAGAGAGATCATTGAATCATATCTGTTGATCATTTCATATATACTAACACTCATGTCTACTAAAGGTTTATACTTTTATTCCATTAACTATTGATCTATATTTAAACAACAAAGAAAGAGGAAGTGACTTAATAAAAAATTATCATCTCAAAACATGATTAATTTATTATTTATTACATTATGGATGGGCTTACCTGTTTGATGTAGATTAAAGACATAAATGTGTCATGCAATGGATTGGTGACTTTGGATAAGTTAATTGACTTTCAGTCTCTGCTTTAAATGCAGTTAGAATTTCAAGAGTGTTTTTGAGAATTAAATATAATCATGTAAAAAAATGTACTCCATAAATCATGTGACTCTTAGGTTTTAAGAATAGTTGTGTTAATTATTTTTCTTTTGAGTAGAAATAATTTTTCAACTCAGGGAAGGGAACTATTTGTAATTGTGGTTTACTAAACACAAGTTTATTTCAGTGACTGATAACTTTTATTTTATCTCAGTATTTATAACACAAGTGTGAAATTGTTCTTCCTATTCCTAAAAAAGCATTAAGACTCAGATATTGTATAATTTTCATTAATCCATACAGCTAGCAAATGTGGAATACACTCTCAGACTATGTATAACTAAAGTCTGTTCCCCTAAGCACAGTACTACAAGTCAGTATTCAATTAAATTACAGAGATATGGAAACTAATTTCCTGCTTTTAATAACTAGAAAATGAATAGACTAAATAAAGCAAAACATACTAATAATTTTCTATGACCTTTTATATATATCAAGTTTCAAAATATGCCCAAGTATGTTCTATTTAACCTTGATTAAAAGTTGAGCTGTTAAGTATTGAATCAATGTTGAGATTTGAGAGTCTTCCTCTGCCCTCTCTATGTCCAACTTACCTCTAGCTTTCATAATATCCAGAGTGACTGGAATAATAAAAAAATTAGACAATGCCTTTGTTGTAATCCAGGAAAACCAGTGTTTCTAAAAATACTCCCTATCTCTTCCACTGAAGTAGTATGCTTGTTTTAAATTGGTGTAGGTTTTGTATCACTTAAAATAAATGTCAACATTTTTGCCTTAATGGCAAAAATGGAAAACCATTTTATCCAGAGCAGATATATTTCTTTGACTATAAATTGTGAGGAAGAAGCAAAAATATAACACAGAAACAGTATCAGAAGTGTTTTAAAATGCTTTGTCATGGTTTCTACATAAATTTTATGTATATTTTTATCCATTTTCTCTGTCATTGGCTCAAGGGACCAATTCAGTGAATGAAAATTGACAGAAGAGAAACATAAATAAAACTCAATGGAATATAAACATATTACACATTACTATTTAGGTTCTAAAAGGAAGCTTCGGAGACAGTGTCTGATAATACAGAGAAAAAAAATGACAAAAAATAAACAAAAACACTAAATGTAAAGATTTTTTTCCTTTAATGTCATTTTCTGAGATGAAGATAGCAACCAAATACAGAATCAAAATTCCTAATATGGAACTCTACCCAATGTTCCATGACAATTTTCAAACTGGGAATCTAATACATTATACTAAAGGCCTCCATTATTTCCATTGTTAGTCTGCCTTCCTATAATAATTTTTACTACCATAATATTGTTCACACTATGAACATTTTTTCATGCTCATTCTTTTGATTAACAGCACTTAAGTTGAAGAGTTTCTTGTTTTGATGGATTAATGTTGTGATTTATCTGTCAAATAAAATATCTGGAGTTAGTGTCATCCTAGATAAAACTATTATTATATAATCATGCCCACATGAGGGATAGTGATGGAGAAGAGCCAAAACTTTGTTCAGATCCTTATTAAAAACAATACAAAATGTAAAAATAGAGCAAAGACTAGTGTTTTAGCTTGTTTGCATTTTATTTCAGGCTCTTATATTGGCTACTACTGCACAAGGATCTTAGTCAAGTTACTCAACTTTTCTAAGCATTAGTTTATTCATAGTATAAAAAAAAATGTCTATTTTCCAATATAGCTTTGGTGAGTACAAAGATAAGGCACAGGCCATAACTACTAGTCCCAAAAGGCATAGAATAGTTATTTTTTAATGAAATTTCAATCAGATTTGCAGGTGGCATATAAGCAATTATGGTTACATAATATTCAACTTTATATATACATTTCAATGGACAAATATATGAATAAACAAGGAGAACATACAAAACTACATAGAACATGTACTTAAGCCAAACCAAGGAAATAAAAAAAAATCAATTACATCTAAATGGAAGAAATATCCAAATCCTTTGGAGACTAGGAAGAAATGGACAGACACTGCCAACAGCATGTAAAATAGTTTGTGACAGACACTAGTTCATTTAATAATTCATGTAATTTTAAAAAGAAAACTGTATGGTAGTAAAATAGAAGAGAAACTTTAAGTTTATTAAAATACCAGTGGAGTTAAAATATTTTCATTATTAAGAATAAAGAGCAAAGTGATTTAAGTTCTGTAGACACTGGTTTTCTAGTCAGGATTGTAAATCAATGATTACATGGGACCTAAAGATAGGTTTAAAGGGAGACACAACAGTGTCACTTGCATGTAAAAAAGAAAGCTGAAACTAAGGATCTCAGCACTGCAGGTTGCTGTGGTTTGGATATAGAAGATAAGGAAGAAGTAAAATTTTATTTCCCTGGTTGAATCTTCACCATGGCACTCATTCAGCTGAATAAATATTTTCATTTGCTTCAGTAAAAGACTATCTTATGAACCAAGTGTTTGAAGCTTTGTTTAACTGGCTGGTTCCTCAAAGTGTAAATAAAAGGGTTCAACATGGGAGCAATAGTAGTGTTGAGGAGAGCTACTCCTTTGGTCAGTGATGCTCTTTCTTTTGCTGAAGGCTTGACATACATGAATATGCAGCTTCCATAAGAGATGGAGATGACAATCATGTGAGAGGAACAAGTGGAGAAAGCCTTTTTCCTCTGACTGCCAGATGGGATTCTCAGAATGGTGCTAATGATGCGTATGTAGGACAGAATCACCAACGCCAATGTGAAGAGAAGAGTAACAAAGGCAAAGTAAAAGCCACTTTGCTCTAAAAGCCATGTATCTGAGCACGAGAGTTCCAAGATGGGGAAGTAGTCACAAGAAAAATGATCAATGACATTGGAAGCACAGAAATCTAACCTGAGGATAAGCATGAGTAGTGGGAAAATGGTCAGAAATCCTGCCAGCCATGAACCAAAGACAAGAAGGGAGCAGACTTTCTTATTCATGATGGTGATGTAATGCAGTGGCTTGCAGATGGCGACATAGCGATCATAGGACATAGCAGTTAGAAGGAAAAATTCAGACACACCCATGGAGATGAAGAAATATAATTGAGCTAAACAGTTGTTATAGGAAATGGTCTTGACTTTAGTAATTATTGACCCCAAAAATCTGGGGATGGAAACACTGGTGAATGCAATTTCCAAGAAGGAGAAATTCCGGAGGAAGAAATACATAGGGGTCTTTAGATTTGGGTCCAGCAAGTGAGAATGATGATGGTTAGGTTTCCAGTGATGCTTAATAAATAAGTTATGAATAAAAAGATAAAAAGTATAACCTGAAGCTCCGGGTTGTCCGATATGCCCAGGAGTACAAACTCTTTAATCATTGTGTGGTTTCTCATTCTGAATTATTTTTCTTCCAACAAAGTCTATTGGTGAAAAACACAGCAAATATATAGAAAAGTTTGATATTAAAGTATTGAAAATTTAAATGTGAGATTGATATCTCTAATGATGTTTTTCTTGTAAGAATTTTTGCAATACCCACTCATTCCTATTAAAGCAGGAAACATACACACATCTTCAGCTGAAATCAAATATGGATCACAGATATGTTTTAAGTCCCCTCATCAGTAAATTTACATCAAAGCTTGAAGTATTTTCAAAATTTCTGTATGTGCGTACACCTTTGAATTACAGATTTCTACAATCATAATTATCTAATACTTTTGTAGTTTAAAAAAATTGAGACATTGTCTTCCAGCTTCCAAGATTATATACTTTTAGGATTGAATTAGCTAATTTTTAGTTTAATTCTGATGCCATTTACAAACTTAGAAAATTGATTGTTATGAATTGGTAAACTAGTCAGAGTTGCTAAACTTAACTAACTGTTATGATTATTTTTATTCTCAATATATATACCTTTAAATATAACCATGGGAATAAATAAGTATCAATCACAGAAATATAAGCCTATAGTCACCTTGATTGTAAAAAAAAAAAAAAAAAAATCTAAATTCATGGGAAGAAAAACAGAGGCCAGAGGAATTTGTTAACATAGAGGTAGAGCTCAATAATATATATAGATCTACAAGCATCTAATGCTTTTATATCATTTTATTCCCATTACGTAATTAACAACCAAGTTTTAAATTTTCATTATATTCACTTTGTCCTTTTATTCTCCAACTTGCATGAGGACAAGAGAGAAATCATAAGATGTTTTCTGATGCCAAAACATGGCATTGTGTCCTCTTCTCAAGGCTAAACAATCAGAATAAATGAATTTTTTCTAAGAATAACTTTATGGAAATCACATTCTCTACAATATAACCGATGGGCCTTCTATCTGTCCTGTTCTCTGTCTCCCTAGCAGTCAGCATCATGTCTGTGATGGAAGTTCTCAACTATATTTTTTGTATTTCTTTTTCTCTTTAGCATGAACAGGATGACTCAGCAGGTGATAAGTATTAATGCTGAAACTGTGCACTTTTTTTCTTCTTTTAATTTTATTTTCCTGACAATCAGTATTCTTTTCTCTTGGGAATTAGCATATATTCGGCATGAATATATCAGCAAAACTAGCAACTCAAAGGCAGAAACTATCACTGTGGTTTGAAGAAAAGTTTAAACATATTAAAATGTAAAATTAACAATAAAATTTATGTTAAACTGTAAATTTGAACATCTTTGTTATTTAACCAATAAAATAGACTTTCATATGAGAGAAAAATAAATTTATTGAAAATATCAGAAATATAAGTCAAATTTTTCTTAATTTTCTTAAAATATAAAATATAATGCAAATATAACATACTTCAGAAGGTGATTTTTTTGTTTGTTCATTTGTTTTTGTTTGTTTTCTTTTCTTTCTTTCTTTCTTTTTTTTTTTTTTTTTTTTT